>NC_134015.1:54198847-54520770 GCF_040712315.1 Castanea sativa
AGCAGCTTGTTATAATATGAGTACAAGTGAGAAAGACGGCTTCCTACAAGTTTTGAAGGATGTAAGAGTGCCCGATGGGTATGCTTCGAATATCTCACGTCGTGTCCATCTCAAAGAGCGCAAGATTTCTGGTTTAAAGAGTCATGATGACCACATCTTGATGCAACAACTCCTTCCAATAGGTTTGCGCAGATCATTGCCGTCACAAGTAACAAGGCCTTTGATCAAGTTATCATGTTATTTCCGTGAAATTTGTTCAAAAACACTGACTGTGCCAGATCTTGAAAACCTCGAGAAAGATATCGCAGTCACGTTGTGCGAATTGGAGAAGATATTTCCTTCATCATTTTTCACGGTTATGGTACATGTAATCATGCATTTGGCAAGGGAAGCAAAGCTTGGTGGACCAGTTCATTATCGTTGGATGTATCCTATTGAGAGGTAATCCTAATATTTGGCTTATGATTGATTTGGTATTTTAATGCATGGTACGTTGTTCAATTGGAGAGTTCGGTATTGTGCCTAGGTACCTATCCCGACTTAAGTCTTACGTGCGAAATAAAGTCGCTCCAGAAGGATCTATAGCTCAGGGGTACATAGTTGAAGAGTGCTTAACATTCTGTTCAAGGTACACGCATGGCATGGAAACAATTTTCACACGACCTATCAGAACGGTGGAAAATTCTACTGGTGCGGTGTCTTACTTCACACTAGGTCAAACAAAATTAATTCAAGCTCATCGTTACATTCTTTTCAACTGTGCCGATGTTGGACATTTTTGTGAGTAAGTTATAGTTGATTTAATTAGTTTACGGTCGTACTCCATTACTGGAAATACTATTTTATTATGACTAACACAAATGCATGCACAGTATGCACAAACATGTGATTGAGGATGAACTAAGAAAGGCCTGCCGTCGTATAACCGATGGTGTCATTCATAAGCACCACATGGAGAAGTTTTGTGGCTGGTTTAGAGATCTTGTAAGTATGAATGCTAGTGACTTTTTTCATGGTTGTATATGGGAAGTAAAATAACTTACTTATAATATGTACGTATAAACGTGTTAGGTTATGTCCATGAGTGATGCTGACAGGCAGAAACTTAGTGTTACTCTTAGTACAATTGGTGCATATCCCTATTCTAGAGCCAAGCGGATGAAGCACTATGTCACCAATGGTTTAAAATTTCGAACTAAAGATTCGGAGAAGAATAAGAAAACTCAAAACAGTGGAGTAAGTGTCATGACTGACGGTGGTGTTGCTTACTATGGTATTGTAACAGATATTATTGAGTTGAATTATTCGGATAAAATAAGACACGTGCTATTCAAATGTAAATGGGTTGACGTTCATAGTAGCCGGGGGTACAAGATTGATGAGTTAGGGTTTCCACTTGTGAATTTTACCCACTTGATACATGTGGGGGATGAACTGATGGATGAGCCATATGTATTGGCATCTGAAGATTCACAAGTGTTTTATGTAGAGGACAAGAAGGACAAGGATTGGTTTGTAGTTGTTAAAACTAAAGCAAGGGATGTGTTTGACGTAGGCAGTGGTCCCTTGTGTGAGGATGATGATGGTGATACTTATTGCGAAAATGTTCCGTACAATATCATTGGTGACAATGCGGCTTCTGACAACATTGGTTTGGCTCGACCTGATGTCCAAGGAACCATAATTGATGCAATGCTCATTGAGGAGAACGAGAAGCAAGATGGGGACTTCATAGATGATAATGACTTTATTGATGACGAAGTCAGCGATGAGGAGTATAGCGACAATGAGTACAACGACGATTAGTAGTGTAACGTAGTAAGACCATCTTTTGAACTAATAGGTTCCTATTTTAACACTTTAGATTAGAATATGCATTTTCATTGTCACCTATACTTTTTTGGACTTAAGTAATGGAAACTTAATTGATTCCATATGTGTGGCTTGGTAGTGTGCTTGTGAAGTGCTGCATGTTTAAAGCGTTTGTTGGAGATTTTATTCATATATATATATATATATATATATATATGTATATGTATGTATGTATGTATATATATAGACATATGTATATGTAACATTATGTTTTTTATAACTAACAAGCTTGCATTGTTTAGGTACTGCACACAAGAATGGGGAGGAAGCGGCGACTTGAGTTCGTTGAGCCTGGTGAGAGCTCCTCACATGTGGTGTCGAATGACGTACCATCACGCCAACAAGCTCCTCCAGCTGATGATGATAGACGACATTCCCAAGGGAGTGATGACGAGACACAAGCACCAGGTCAGTGTATTTCTAAATTTGTACTCAATAGCATGATTATGAAATTCCATTCCTATATTTTTTTTTCTCACATTTGTTTTTTTAATAATTATTTCTATATCTGTTGTAAATCTATTTTTTTGTAATAAATAAAATCCAATTTAAGTAATCTTCTAAGATAATCAGAAGTTTATAGGTTCACTGTTAATGTGTTAATAAATATGTTTCTAGGAAAATTATTATAAATTATGACACATACCTAAACATATAAGCCCATAGAGATCAATATTAACATGTTGATCCAAACATTAAGACAGACAGTTTTTGGAAATTTTGGGTCTTTGTGCAATTTGAGAAACTTTTGGGGTCAAAGTGTTATTTTTGGAGTTTTAGGAGTTGAAATGTCATATTGATAGTTAGTGGGTTGAAGTTTGATTTTTTGAAACCCGAAGGGTCAAAGTGGAAGTTTTGTGAGTTTAATGATGGTAGGCCTTCTCATTTTAGTGGGCTGATTTATTTTTTGGACGTGGGTTATAAAGCTTTTAGTTGGGTTCAGTTAATGTGTCGATGTGGGCTTTGTTTTAAGGTTTGGACTTTGGAGTGTGGCTAATATTTATGTACTCTTAAGTTTCTCTTCTCTTTCACCTTTACATGTTTAAGGTCATTACTATTATTAAGTCACATTGCCAAACTGCAAAATCTGGTTGAGAAATGCTTTCGTAGAGGCCTTAAAGAACCATGTATGTATGTCCATCCAATCCTTCATAGGTTAGAAATTGTAAAACTGTATTGAACAAAATTATTATAACAAACCATTATTAAAAACCTTGAACATGTTTTTATTCCTTTCATTATACAATTTATTACTACTCTTAGGTTTGGATTATAATTCTTCTTGAAGGCTTTTTTTTTTTTTCTGTAAAATAGGGTATTTTTGTTTATTTCTAATGAGTAATGACCCATATGGTTGATTCCCTTTGACTGAGCTACCAAGGTACATTATGCTATACACGCCTAGAATGTACTGAAAAAAGCAATTGGCATAAGTAACAATCCCTTTGTGTATGAACCACATAATATATATTGGTACAATTGTACAAATATATTCATACTCTACAAGCAATTATAGTCCCAATTATTTTTTTGGCCTATTATTTCTCAGAAGCAAGTCCACATGTGATCGTAAGTTAAACCAATGAGTTTGAAGACATTTTTTTTCCTTCTGACTTTTTATGGCACATAATTTATTACTAGTTAGCTTCATCATTAGGGGTGTTTGTTAGTATCTCATTGTTTTAAAGTTTAAATTCACACTCCTTCTTCATTCCAATGTTATTAATATTTTCATTAAATATCCTTATACTAATAAGTATACAATATAACTTTACTTAAATGATTTTTGGAATATCCAAGTATCCAAATGGCTAGTTTCTTGACATTTCATTATTTTGTGTTTCATTGTAATTTGATGCAACTTGGTGTTTTAATAGATACTGAGGATGTACCGGCAGCAGGAGCGGTCATTGTGCCCAATAAACGTGGGCCTAATCGATTTGATGATATTTGGAATATGCCACCGGGCAAAAAATTATTCTTGAAAGTAAACGGAGCGCGCTAGCCAATTGGGAAGAATGCTGGATCTTTTGCTAGGTGGCTGGGAACATTGGCCAGAAAGCCTGATATGTGCCCAATCAATTACCGGAAATGGCCTTCCATGCCACTACAATACAAGAATCGGTGTTGGGAAGCCGTTCAGGTATTAGGCAAAAAGCAATGGAGCCAAGAAATGACCATGAATTTCCTTTAAACATATATCAATTGCTTCAATAGTCATGATTTTCTTCTTCTTCTTTCCTTTTATCTTTTGGTTCAAAATAAAATTCAATCTGTCTAAATAAAATTATATAAAGTTATGCAAACTACAATAATAGGTTCTATAGCTTAGCTTGTTGAGTTAGAATAAAATATTTTGTGGATTTCAAATTTCTCTATCTTAAGTGCTACTTGTGGTGATTATGCCGTTTACCTTGTATAAATTTTTCATAAGCATCTCTTACACTTTCTTTCTCATGGAGATCATTACATAATAAAATATATCAGCGAAAAGTGGATCAAAATCATAGTGAAATGTTTTTTGAGAGGAGTGTGCATCTCTGATTCCCCTGTAATCGCTTTGGATTTAAGATTTTCTGTTTTAATTGGTTCATCTTGTCTATACTCTAACCTATGTAAAGTTAATCTTTCAATTTTCTATATTGTGGATTGATCATGCATTGGCTCGCTTCCTTGAGTTAGCACCTTAAACCTGGATAGTATTTTTACCACACAATTTTAAAAGTGCTTTTGTGCCTTGAAGTGACCTTTCTTGTCTTAGGTTGCTCTAGAAAAATTATCTAGCCCACATTGTTCTTCTAGTGTATATTTATATTCGTCTTATGTAGGTTACTTATGCCCCTAAAATACTACCTCATAAGTCATAATTCATTCTCCTATGGATTCAATTAATCCATAAATTTTATTTTATTTATGGATAAAATGTTATAAAGAGTTTTAAAGTATCTTCCCTAACACTTTCAACTTCTTATAAATTATGAAGCAACACAACATTTTGGTATCAAAATCTCTCTCTTTCAAATTCTTCACTCTTTATTACTTGTTTAAAGCTTTATGTCAGTTTGCTATAATGTTAAAAATGTGACCTCCTAAGGAGTTAATTCAACTTTACACATGGTAGGCACGGTACATAATTCCTACAAACCGCATCCCACATGGCGACCAAAGGAAATGGGCACTCTCACGGATTGGGAAGTTGTGGAGGGGCCACAAATCAGAGTTGAAGAAGAAGCACTACAAGTAGGGCACAACTAAGGAAGAATTACTTCAGCTATCACTGCCGGAGGTTGATGACACTTAATTTCATGGCTTGGTGGAGTACTAGTTCTCTGACAATTTTAAGGTAGTAATAGTTACAGTAGTATAGATGTTTTGCTTTTATAGGTTCCATGCTCAAGAGTATTATATATTAGCTTGTTATTGTAATTGGTAGTGACTTTATTGAAATGTTTGTAGGAGTTGTCAAAAGATAACAAACTGCGGCGTGAAAAGCAAACAGAGCTACATACGCTGGGATCGAGAAGCATGGCCCAGACGGCAGATAGCATGGTAAGAACAATATTTTGTAGCATTAATAACATGCTTAAAATAACAAAGCTTATATCATTTTGCGTTGTAAAGTAGGAATAAATGTGATTCGACACCATCGAATTGACATCCTCGCTTTAATATGCTGAATGTACTGACCATGTTGTAGGCAACAGAGAAAGGCAAACAACTAGAGAGAAGTGAGATGTATGTAGTGGCGTATTCTCACCGTGATGGTACTGCTGTGAATGCCACTGTGGAAGCGAACATTGTAAGTTTGTAACAAATTATACATCTAAATTTAAATTTATTGTTTTTTGAGTTGGAAAGAAGTTCTTTGATTAACGTCACATGGTAGGGACTTTAATTAAAAGGGAGACTGGTTTCTCATTGCCCAACCTTGTCCTTGATTAGGTTGTTGGGATTATTAGATTATATTAGATTAGGGTCATCCAATGTTAGGAAACTTTTGTTTATAACATTTTGTTTTTTTTTTTTTTTTGTAGTTAATCCAACCTGCATTTGATATTAATTAAAATAAGAATAAAGACATGTCCTTTTAGGACCTATGAGTTTAACCATATTTTGCCCCCAACAAACCAAAATTGCAGTAAACAACACACTTACAAATATTTGTAGAAAGCTGAAATATGGCATAGAAAATTGGGAATTGCCCATATGGTACCCTTTGAATTTTTCATCCAATTTATGGCTGGGAAACCAGAAATTTTTTCATATTTTCCAACTGCCCACACACATAGCTCATATTTTTCATCCAATCTATCTACTTGTAAAGTTTGAAGTTGAGTTCACATGGAGGTTCAAGAGTTCAACCAGTTTCCATTCTTTTAATTAATGTATTTTACAATAAATTACAGCTGAAGGTATTGTTAACTAATCCGCACCAGCATTGTCTTGTCTTGGAAGAAAAAGGTCATTCTCTAAAAAAAAAACCATTACTATTTCTAATTATCAAAAAAAGACCCACTACTATTTCTAAGAAACTAGTAACTAATCATATTCACTACTACCCTAGTAAACCAAGAACTGGAGCACTCGATCTGAGATGTGACACAGTCAATTTGAAAGGCTATGACAAGCTCTTCTTACAATGAGCTCTAGTGAACTCTCCAATTATACATAAATTTTTAACACTAATAGGTGCACAGTTCATACCATTTCATATAAAGATTTTTTTGACCAAATCTCACAGAAAAAGCTCATTGTGCCAGTCAAAATTGTACAGCCTCTTTTATAATAACTCCAACCCAACTTCTATATATATAAAAGCATATTACTCATGTTGGCATGTGTATTATTGCCCTCGTTGCTAATATGTTGTCTTGTTTATTTGTGAGTACTAGGCAAAGATGAAACAGCTTATGGCAACGCGGTCACAGTTGCGGGGAAATGACATTGAGGCTGGCATACTTTGGCAACCCGATGATGCTTTCGGACAGGTTATCGATGCAGAGAGAGGTGGCCGTGTCAGAGGGGTAGGCTTTGGTCCAACCCCCTCTAACAATCGTGCAAGGTCAATGGATGATAGTACGCCACCTCCAACATCTATTGCAACCGACCAAAGAGTTATGGAGTTGTCTACTCAAGTAGAAGCAATGAAGGAGAAATGCACTCATTTTGATGCCCTTGAAGCTGAAATGAGGTTAATGCGGAGGGTGTTGACTCGATTGTGCCCATTGTTTCCTAGTTTGTCTATGGTAAGAAATTTGAATACAAAGTATGTTGTGTCATATGTATTAGATATATGGTAATGTAGATATGGTAATGTAGATTGTGGCCCCATGATAACGGAAAACACCATGCTTTTCTTTCCTTCAAAACATAGTAACATCTTCAATAATCCAAAATTTGTACCATGTAAGTGGAATGCCTTATTGAACAACTCATTGAAGACTATATCCATTAGGGTCAGATATAGTACAGTTGTGTCTCTTGTTTAGTTCAATCTCTAGATTTGCGCAGCAATTACAAAATTACTAGGCTTAAACAAAGATATATATTGGCAATGGAAGTTTTAATGTTATATCTTTCTCATTGGTCAATAAGTTATATAATTTATATCAATAAGTTGATATAAAATGTGCTACTGTTTGTGGGTATTTCTGTGTCTGAATATGTGCATTTTTATTTTGAGTTTGGTGATGTTGAATCCAAGTTGTAGCTGTGATCGTAGGTTTGGTGGTAGGTGTGGGTGTGGTGATTAGTTTGAGTTTTGATTTGGGCATGGCTGTGGGTATGGCTTTGGCCGTTTCTTTTGTCTCTTCTCCACTCTATCTGGTTGGTTGTGGGGTGCCTGTGTGTATATGGTTTCCAAATTTAGTGGTGGTGATGTTGTGGGTTTTGATTAGTTGTGGTAGTGATGGAGGTGGGAGTATGCTCTTCTCCACTTCATTTCTATTTGAAAGTGGATTTGAGGAGTTTAGGAGTGAGCTTGCTGAAATCTAATGGTGGATTCATGGTTGTGTGGTGTTTGTTTCCAGGCATATTTGCTATGAATTTTACCAGTTTGTAGGAAGTGGCTTCTAACAGGTGGGATAACTGCAAAAAGCTTCATTTGTGTATGTATCTATTGGGTTTGTAAAAAAAAAGTTAGGGAAGACTAAAACTGAAAATTGCCAAACAAAAAATAAAAAATTAGTTAGAAACAAAAAATGAGAATAAGGTTTGAGTATAGAAAATGAATCCACACTTGCCATAAACCAAACAGGGCCTGAATGTCTCTTTAGGCAAGAGGTCATTTACATATTTGGTTTGTTTATTAAATCCTCATTTGAACTTATTTTAGTTGATAATTGTATTGTGGTTTTCTGACTGGGAGCTTGGAAAACATTTTCCTTTTCTTTGCATTGATGGTTGGTTCGTACTTATTTGTAAGTAATCACTTATTGAATCTTTTGCATAAATTGCTCATTAATCACTTTTTGACAAATTTATTGAGACTAATACCCAATTGATATGCTTAATTGAAATAGTAGTGATATTGTGCCATTTAGCTACTAACTCTGTTGTTTAGTACACTAATCCATTGTGTGTTTCTTAATTTGTAGGATGTTGATGATGATGGTGGTGCTGGTGATGGTGGTTCTGCAGTAGATATTGAGTCTCCCGGTGCTTAGCACTTATCATTTGATGATACGCAGTAGGCGATAATTTGACCACCTATTTTGGAGTAGTTATTGTGACATTTTCATATTTATAATAAAGTTTCAAACTTTGATATATATACACATCATAGTTGGAAACTTTATTATAACATTCTATATAGTTAGAATGTATTTTTTTGTGTAGGACATTGTACATAGTTGGAAACTTTATTATAACATTCTATATAGCTAGAATGTATTATTTTGTTCATAACATTCTAGACACTTGGGATGTATTATTTTGTGTATAATATTTTAGACATTTGGGATGTAATTATTGATATGGTGTAATTAATTATATTTAGTTTATTGGTTTAATGTGGTATTGTATTTGCTATTGGAAAATATGTATTGTATGTACATTAAAAAAAAATTACAAGTGCTAAAAATTACAGGTGCTAAAAATATTTTTAAAAAATTAAAAAAAAAGACCTATTCCAGCATTTTGAAAACCGCTGGAATAAGGTTGGCATAGGGGTATATACATATGCCCTATACCAGCGCTTTTGAGAATGCTGGAATAGGTACTGCCTATGCCAACGCTTTCAAAAGCGGTGGTATAGGCCTTTTAAATAATACTCGTTCAAGACCTATACCAGCGCTTTTGAAAGCGCTGGCATACGCTGGTATAGGCCTGGTTGATGCATACTCATTCAAGACCTATACTAGCGCTTTTAAGAGCGCTGGAATAGGTATTGCCTATGCCAGCGCTTTGAAAAGCGCTGGTATAGGCCTTTTAAATTTTGTTCATTCAAGACCTATTCCAGCGCTTTTAAAAGCGCTGGAATAGGTATTGTCTAAGCCAGCGCTTTCAAAAGCGCTGGTATAGGCCTTTTAAATTATGTTTATTCAAGACCTATACCAACGCTTTTAAAAGCGCTGGTATAGGTTACTTCCTATCCCGACGCTTGCAAAAAGCGCTGGTACTGGTCCAGCGACCCTATACCGACTGGCACTGCGCGGCGGTTTGAAGCGCCGGGAAAAAAAGCGCCGGGATAGGAATTTTGACCCTATCCCAGCGTTTTTTGGGGCTGTCCCAGCGGTTTTGAAAACGCTGGGACAGCCCCATTTTTTTGTAGTGAATCTTTGTGTAATCCACTTTTGTGTAATCTACTTTTTAGAACAACGAATAAGTGCATGTTGAATGATATTTCGCATGCATTTATAAATAAAAATTACAAGCTAATCTTAGGATGATAGGTTTTAGTTGGTGCATTCCATGTATAAAATTGTATACATATTTATTTTTCTTCTATTGTGGAATTATTACACTATTAGAATTAGATTATAAATTTAAGGATTTATGCATTATTCAACTTATATTGGGTTCATTTTTTTTTCTTTTTAATTCTTTCATATGTATGGAAATAAATAAATAAAAGATGATAGCACTATGTTCAAGTTTTTTTTTTTTTTTTTTTTTTTTTTAAGTCTCATGGTAGCATGTGAGCTGATTGGTTGGCCTCGAGGAGTTCATGGTGGTGACTCAAATACACAATAGATATCATCTTTGTGTAACAGTGATTGCACAACACACACTCAATTAACAAGGAACCTTAATTGTGACTACACTAGTTCTTTGAACTATAAGGACAAACATGGCTAGTATTTTCCTTGAGTCATGTATTAATTAGTCGAAGTATAAGTACAAACAAAATTAGTTCTAACAATAATCAGCGATGATAAGTAATAGCTACATTGGCTTGATATGCTTGTTACTGCAATGTGTGGTCGTGATGTGTTGGCCCACTTCTTTAAGCATTGATATTCAGGGGGGCCCCATGGACACGGCCGAAAGTAAGAAATTACTTTTTTTTTTTTTCCAAAAGCAAAAGCACAACAAGAAAAAATTGCAATCAATTGCATGCAACTTAAAAAAAAAAAGGTAAGTCAATATTTTGATATTATATTTCTATTTGTTGGAGCAATCTAACGATAAACAAAAACAAAAAATTGATGACGAAGTTTGTCCACAATTTGAAAATATAGTCCAAGAACCTTCAAGTCAATTGTCAAGAAATTTCCCAAGAGTATACGGTGCCTATAAGTCATCACATGTTGATGAACACTTCCACATCCACAAAATACTAAATTGAAAATAAATTACCTTGACTTTACTCGTTGAACATAAATTTTTGATTGGTATTACATAATAGACCTTAAATTCCAAATTCATATGTTATAGCTACTTCTATCTCTCTTAATTCCCTAGATTCACATGCATGGTACATTCTCTTTGTCATCTTCACTTAATTTTCAATAAGTATATATGCTTCCATGTCTATGAGCTTTTGTAGGTCCTAATTTTCATCAACAATAGGTGTAGACACCCCATTTCATTTTGAACTATACAATATCCGCTACCAAAATGATTAGCATCGTGTGTGGAGCCCAATGAGCAGATTAACCCAAAAGTGGCCTAATACAATCTAAGCCCAAGCCCAATTATAACCCAAGAACTAAGCCCAAAAAATCATTTCTAACCTAATTTGGCCAAGGCTTACAAAAGGTGCATATGTCAAATATATGATGTGTATGCACCCAATTTGTGACATACACACCTTTTGGACAAAAAACTCATATCAGTCCATTTCCATTTTGATGAGATTCTAGGGCAACTAGCCTGATCAACTAGCTACACAAACATCGAACCTAACCTTAGAATACTAGTTCTCCTATAAATACCCCAATTTTCACCATCCAAAGAGGCTATGGAACCAGTGGCAGAGGAAGGATCTGACTTGAGGGGGGAGAGGCAAAAATTACATTTGACATCACATTTACGCATGTGCAAGTGAACACACACACACACACACACATATAGGGTCCGTTTGGATAGAACTTATTGTTGAAAACTGAAAATTAAAAACTGAAAACAATTTAGCAAAATAATTTTTAAATGTGTGAATAGTGATGCGGGACCCATTTTTAATAAAAAAATTGATAAAAAAGTACATGAACAGTGCGTGCACAGTGCGCACTGCGCACTTGTCCCCCTGCAGCAGAAGAGAAAAAAAAAAAAAAAGCAAAACGCAAAACATGGAAAATTTAAGTGGAATCCAAACGCCCTCATAGTATTCGAGATCAATTTGCAAAATAACAATTCATTCATGTGTATATTAAGCAATGTTTGAATGCAAGAAAATTCAAAATAAAATAACACATTCATTACATTATTTATCTATTAGGGGTTTATTTACATAAAAAATCATTTTGAAATTGTAATTATAAAAAATGTTATATCATGAAAAATCATCTTATTTATTAACAATTTATTTATATAATTTTAAATGCATTTATTGTATTATATAATATAATAGAAGAAATATTAATAGATTTTTTGGGTGGGGCCAGGGGGGGCAAGTCCCCCCCCCTAGACCCCCCTAGCTCCGCCCCTAACTAAAAATATGATAAAATATCATTTGAAACCCTAAACCAAAGGGTTGAAAGCTAGAAGGGCAAAAATAGTGAGTATTTGATTGATCTTTAGCCATTCTTTAGTTAAAAGATAATCTCCTACTCGCTAAGATTTTGAACTTTTAGTTGGTGTTGCATTCAAAGTTTGTTAGAAAATAACCTAGGGTTAGCAAATAACCTAGGGTCATTCAAAAAATCCTAACCAAATCATTCCAAGTTATTTTGTTCTATAGACACAGTTGTGGTAGTGGGTTTCAGCCAAGGGGCTGGTCATCAAAAACACTATAAGTTCCACGAGGAGGAGATGTAGATCTTTTCCATGATCCATATTCTCATCCCTGACTCTTATTTATTTTGTGTTTTTGAATTATTTTAATTCCTTTCCTTTTTTATTTCATCAGTTTTTAATTCTATGTTTCACTATCTTTTCTTAATAGTTATGTTTTCTTTTAAATACATATCTTCTACCTTGTTTTATTTCCTTTTGTATCACATGTAATATAACTCAAGATACCTAGCTAAAAGATCTTTCCTTTCTTTCCTTCTTTGAACCTAAAACCTAAAATATCTTATCTTTTCTCTCTCATTAACTTTAATTTTGATTTCAACCTCACAAGGTAACTAAAAAAACTAGAGATAAATAAGGAATACATTTGACTCATAAATGAAGGTAACAATAATTAACTGGGTTTCAATCCCTTTTGGAAGTTAATTGATTTTTCAAACATAAATGAAAGTAACATTTAATATGATTGGTTTCAAGATTTAAGCAATAATTCAATTAAGGTTTAATTGGAAGGAGACATCTTAAAAGCTCCAAGATAATTGAGATATTTGATTTGAACTTAAATGGAAACATAAAAGTCAAATTAACTCTTCCTCAATTAATCAAGATTCAAGTCAATCCTTAAAACATGCAAGATCATTCAAGACGAATCAAGATCATTTAAGTTTAATAAGGGAAGATACTCAAACTTTAATGAAACTTTCACTTCAATTAAAGTTCTTCTCTCATAAGACTTAATCACCCAACTTTAAACAAAACTTTTAATCTTGGTTGATATCCACATGCATGATTGGGTATATATATGCACACACTTGAGCGTAGTTGATATGATGTTCTCCATGCCTATAGGTAGGGACGGACCCAAGATTTTAAGTTAGAGGGGGCAGAGTATAAATGAAAAAAAAAAAAATTCCAAATAGGCATCCATATTAACAAATTATAAATACACAAAATCATTGTTTTTTCATACATTTATATGCAATTATCTATTAACAAAGACCAAAAAAAAAAAAAAAAGAACTTAGGATTTTTTAATACTAGGCTAGCTAGGATTTTTTTTTTTTTTTTTGGTTGAAGTTATTCACAATACTTTATTTATTTTTACTACCTCACTTTACAATACACCCAACATCAATGTTCTATTTTTTTACCACTTCATTTAAAATAATATAAACAACTCATTAAAATAATAAGGGAAGAGAGAGAATTCGAGTTTTTTAATTGAAGGAAGAGAGATAATCTTAATAAAATATTGTCTTTTATTTTGGTTCTTTGGTGGTAAATTTTTTTTATAACTAAAATACAATCACCATTGTGAATGCTTTTATTGTTTTTGTTAAATTTTTTGGTTGAATAGCTGCTAATTGTGCTAGGTTGGTTAGGCTAATTGGGGAGGAGGAGGGCTTAAGATTTTGGAAAAGGGGGCCAACAACAAAAAATAAAAAAAAAATATCATAAGTAAAAAAAAAAAAAAAGGGCTAGGGGGGCCCAAGCCCCCACCTGGGTCCATCCCCACCTATATGTTGATGATTTGAGCTTGATGCCACAAGTTGTTTGTCTCTTTATTTGTATATCTCTTCACATGTTTCTATAGTCACTTGTATATTTATCTTGTTGTATTTTTCTTTGTTTGCTTCATAGGACACGTTGACTGCTCTTTGGGCTTTAGATATAGATGCATATTTGCTTGAGTCTTTAGGATAATTTATATTTCATCCAGTTTGATTAACGATATATGAAGGCCAGCTACGGCTGGGCAAACTTGGGGTGCCTAACCTTTTCCCAACCTATACCCTAACTTCGAACCGAGTTTGGTTGAAAGACATTCATGGAGTCATGTTTTGTTTCCTAGACCTATAATCAAGTGGCAACACCTTCATCTCTTTTTAAGAGGCTCTGCGTACTCCCAAGCTCATGCTAGTTTAGAGTTTAAAACTGCTTTTAGGGAGTTTAAGTATCGCGTATCCTACCTTTGCAATGAGGAACCGATATGTCGATGTGTCATAAAAATGGGATAAGGTTCACAGAACTTACGGTAGGTATAGTAGTTGAGATTCTACTTCTAATTCATTACATGCCGTTGAATGGTTAGAGCGGGATCAAGATCATGCTATTTTAGGATTCGTGTGTCTACTTATATGCTGAATTTTAATTGATATTGTTTAATGTGGATCTAGGTTCATATTTTAACTTCAATTTTTTTTTCGAATTATTATATCTTTGTTTAATCTTTTCTAGTTCTTATTGTTAATTTGAGAACTACTGCCCCTGGACGTAGGCTTTTTGATAACCTTTTGCGCAAAAAATGATATGATAGCACTCTCACTACCCAATTGCTCATATGATATGCGAATCATTAGTGATAAGAACAGCCAGCCTGGGTCATCAATAAAAGCCTTTTGATTTCTTATCATGTACTTAGGTAGATAATTTATTTCAAATACTTACAATTCATGATTTACATGGTGGAAGAGTACTACTAGTTTCAAACTCTAAATTGTGCGTGTAGATTGATCTGTAAGCAAAGATTGGTTAGTGATCTCCAAATATCTTTATGTAAAGCCTGATTACAGCTTCTTCATGTCTTATCTTATCATATCTTGCGTGTATATTAATATTCCAATATTTAACCTAAGGATTTGATGAAGAAGAGGATTTCATGTTTGAAATGAGGAGGGAAGCCAAAGAGGAGACAGAGACACCATTTATGAAGAATCGAAGAATGTTATTAGAGGAGTTAATTGCCTTTTGCAATGGAGAAAGAAATCTTATTCATGTCTTCTTCTCTGCTGAAGAGCTCAGAAGAGCAACATACAACTGTGACCCACTTCAAATTTTTTGGATGCAGATGGTTTTCAATTTTACAAGGGTTCTTTGGAAGATCACTTATTTTCAGTTAAAAAGTATGGCAAAAGATCATGGGCTATACTTGGATAGATGATCAAAGACATTGTCATTAGATCACAAATGAGTGTCCACCAAAATGTTCTAAAACTCTTAGGATGTTGCTTAGAGACCCAAAATCCGATTCGAGTGTATGAATTTGTAAGGGACATCATTCTCTCCAAATGTATTTGTATCCCATCGACTAAGGGACCTAACTCCCATTTCCATTGAAATGCAAATTAAGGATTGCAATGGACATAGCTAATGCAGTTGCATATCACTACACTGCATTTTCAGGCCTGTTATCCACACATATATATATTCAGCCGGGTAACATTATATTGGATGAGAACAATGTTGTCAAATTGATTGATTTCTCACTCTCCATGTCAATTCCCGAAGGTCAATTGCATGTACAAGTTTTTCATATTCATGGAAAACATGGGTACGCAATGCCTGAATACGTGCGTATGGGCTATTTAATTGAGAATGCTGATGTATTATGTCATTGTGTGCTTATACCAACACTTTTGGCAGGACGTGGTTCATGTTTATATGGTGAATATGATACGAGGTTTATAATCTAGTAGATTGGCCGATGCTTGGTATAATGCCACTGAAAGAATTATCTTGAATGTTCCTGGTGAAAGAGATGTTTAAGCAAGCAATCAGGATCAATATAAGTTGCAAAGTGCAGCAAAGAACAGCTATTGAGAAACCTAAAAGTCAGTGAAAGCAATAATAAAGAATGGCAACTAGATTTTTTAGCGTGTTTTTACCATTAAGCCTGTTCAACTCACAAAATAAACCAATAATAAAAAGAGCATATTTTGACACTCCGGCCTTGAATGAAACAGTAGGAAGATATTCAAACATTTCCCTTTGATCTTGGGTACATGCAAACATGCCCATGATGGGAAGATTTCACACGCTTGGTTCAAGGGAACTCATAGCAAGACTGCCTGATAATACAGGACCTTACTGGAGTTGGTTATGACACAAATTATAGAGCATTTCCTTGACAAGAGAGCTCCAACTACATTCACTGGAAACATTATATTAAAAATGAATAGACCCCTAGATGGTTTAGATGAAGGCGGAGTGTAATTCATTTGTAAACGTATATAAGCTTATTTGGCTTATTGCTAGAAAGTGGAATGAAGTATATTTGTGCTATGAAAAAGTAAGAAAAAAAATTAAGGTAAATGAAAAGGCTGTACTTCAACAAGAAAAACTAAAAGCTAAAATGTAAAAGCTAGTAGAAAATGGACATGTATCTACATAGTTTTTCCCATTTCCCAAATGAGCATGATATTGAAGGAGTTCAAATTATGGCAATGGGGAGAGTGCAGCAATGGTTGTTATTTACATATACTGATACAACAAAAGAAAATGATCAGATTCAACAAAAGGAATTTAAATACCACAAGCCTAGGGTTGATTCAGAAACTCAGGCCAGGTAATTCATAAATGGTGCCTAAAGACCTTTGTTTTTTCTTTTTTTGGACAAAGGAGATCAAAATTTCTGATGTACGCAGTACTGAAATAAAAATCAGCTTCAATTTTTCAGTTAATGCTAATATATAAAATTCTGTATCAGACAACTGCAACTTTTGTCACAATAACATCCCTAGTTTCAAATACAAAAATTGCACAACATCCTCCAAAATAACTTTAATTATGCAATTGTTCACAGAGGAGATCAGAACCTTCATTATACAGGCAATAAGACATTAAAAATTTAAATAAAAAGAATCCATTCTGCAAATTGGAACCCCTGTATCAGGCAAAGATGTAACTAGAAAAAGTTTATGATATTGAACCCTTTATCAACCAAATGTACAATAGTGCATATATTAGCTGTCGTGAGACATCCCCAAGATCAACTTCACAAGAATGTAAAAAAGGCTTTTGGATGCTAAGCAATAAAGTGAGTGCATACCACAATTCACTCAAGTAAATGAAACTATAAGGATCAATGGAGTTATATGAAAAATCCATATTTATATCTGTATTAACCTGGGAAGAAGAAACAGTTGCCCTTCCTGTTACTATATAAACAAATATAACGCTTAAGACAGGATAAAGAAGAAACCAGAATGTTACTATATAAACAAATAACAGTTGCCCTTCCTGTCACTAAACAGTTTCACCCTGAATGTTATTGAAGCTGACATCCCTAAAGAAGAAACCAGAATGAAGAATTAAATAAACAGTACAAGTACTATTTCAATAAGAGCTAAATATAACAAGGCAGTTTCAGTTACAGGTGCTTCAAATGATACAGGTTATTAAGCTGGCCTCCAATCCACCCAGTGAGGTTTAGTCCTTGAATTTTACAGCATAAAATTAGTAGAGACCGTAGAAGGGTAAGGTTTTACAGCATAAAATTAGTCGAGACCATAAAAGCTAGTAGAAAATGGACATGTATCTACGCAGTTTTTGCATTTCCGAAATGAGTATGATATTGAAGGAGTTCAAATTATGGCAATAGGGAGAGTGCAGCAATGGTTGTGATTTACAAATACTGACACAACAAAAGAAAATGACCAGATTCAACAAAAGGAATTTAAATACAACAAGCCTAGGGTTGATTCAGAAACTCAAGCTAGGTAATTCATAACTGGTGCCTAAGACCTTTTTTTTTTTTTTGTACAAAGGAGATCAAAATTTCTGATATACATAGTAATGAAGTAAAAATCAGCTTCAATTTTTGAGTTAATGCTAATATATAAAACTCTGTATCAGTCAACTGCAACTTTTGTCATGATAACATCCCTAGTTTCAACTACAAAAATTGCACAACATCCTCCAAAATAACTTTAATTATGCAATTGTTCACAAAAGAGATCAGAACCATCATTATAAAGGCAATAAGACATTATAAATTTAAATAAAAAGTATCCATTCTGCTACCCTGTATCAGGCAAAGATATAAATAGAAAAATTTTATGATATTGAGCCATGTATCAGCCAAATGTGCAACAGTGCATATACTAGTTGTCACAAGACATCCCCAAGATCAACTTCACAAGAACGTAAAAAAGGCTTTCGGATGCTAAGCAATAAAGTGAGTGCATCACACAATTCACTCAAGTAAATGAAACTATAAGAACCAATGGAGTTGTATGAAAAATCCATATTTATATCTATAATATCACCATGAATTCAGGACTGTAAAAATGTAATAATTATATAATATTCTACTTTAAATGTGTAAGAGAATTAGTTTGACTAACAGATAGACTACATGGCTCTAACTGCGTCGAATTCTTCCTCAAATCTTACAAAGATCCATATCTTGGATTCAAAGAAGTCATACTTTGAGAAACATGCTTAATCATAAGCACAAAATTGATCGAATTAGATAAAAATAATAATGTAATCTAGTTCTAGTGTACAAGGAAAAAGAAAGCTGTGCTCCAATACCCTCAAATTTATAACAACAAAAAAGCAAATGAAAAGTTACAAGACTACATGAAAATCTGATTCACTGGATCAAAGGAAGCAACCACACCCAACAGATTTTTGTATGTATCCTCAAAAACAACAAGAACAATCAAATGGACATAATGGGGTATTTCCAGCATCAGACTTATACCCAATTCCTCGTCTGTGTAAACAGTAAATGGCGTAGCATATCTACTTTTTTAACAGCCCAATGCTTAAAACTTAAATTGCGCAATGAACTCTTCAAATGAACTACTACAAGAAAGAAGACCAATTTGACGGTTTAACCTGGGAAGAAGAAACTGTTACTAAACAGTTTCACCCTGATTGTTATTGAAGCTGACATCCCTAGAGAAGAAACCAGAACAAAGAATTAAATAAACAGTACAGGTACTATTTCAATAAGAGCTAAATGTAACAAGGTAGTTTCAGTTACAGGTGCTTCAAATGATGCAGGTTATTAAGCTGGCCTCCAATCCACCCAGTGAGGTTTAGTCCTTGAATTTTACTGCATAAAATTAGTAGAGACCATAGAAGGGTAAGGTTTTGGGCTTTTATGGCAATGCGGCATTGTCAGTAGAAAAAATAGGTTAGCTAAGTGGATTACAGGTGTATAACAGATGAATCAGAACATGACACTCCTGTTCGTGACTCTACATCTCTTCAGCACTGGTGGGTTGTTCAGGGACCTGTATAGATCTTGAAGAGCACTGACTGCACCGTGTAAGCAAATGAGAGCACAGCACAACAGAGCAATATTTGAACTCAAAACAAATATAGAGAGAAGCAACAATAACACTACTAGAATAATGAGAAACACATTATTACACTTCTTCTGCAGCAGACTTATACCTCATAAATGCTCTCTTTGAAAGAAATACATATTATAACCCCAAAAATGAGTCAAAGCCTGAATCTTTGTGAGGCATTCTATATGGTAGCCTTCCCAGGTTTTTTTGATTTCGCACTCTACTGAAACTACAAGATTCACAAGAAGAACACATTTATTCCAATAGAACGCTACAATCAGAGATGGACTCTTCAATAACAAACGATTCAAAGTTTTAATTCTCGTTTTATATTTGTTCCTCTTTAATTTTCCTTGAATTTTTTTTCTAGGGTAAAATTGTTGCTCTTTTTGAAATCAAAGGCATATATATAGACATAAACCACCAAGCTTCCACATAAGCATGATATTTTTTTCATTCATTTTCTCGGTAAACAAACTGAGAAAAAGAGAGAAAAGTTACCCCCAAATTCACTGGCTCCACAGTGTACTTCACAAATGAAGAATTTATTGAATTCACACCAAATTTAGCAAAAAAGCCCGTTGGAAGAGCCCAATGTGGAATGCTCCAATATAAACTCTGGCTCAAAAGAGAAAAAAAAAAAAACCAAAGTTTAGCGTTTTTATCTTTTTGGGTCGTCGAAAAAGGTCCAGCTAGACTATAACACAAACACCTGAGAGAGCGATAAGATTACCGACACCATTTTACATTCTTTAGCAAGGTTATGATACGATAAGATTCTGCCTGTCTTGTACACCAACTATTGACACATTGTCGACCAACACTCTTCCTTTTATTTATCTTTTATTCATTTCTCGTATCATCACAGAAAACAAAATTGAATTGAACTAATATTCAACTAAGCCAATGAAAATTTTCCAATACCCTTATGATATGTCAAGTTTGTCGTACTGTTTATCTGCATGGGGTTGTCTTGACTTCTCAGAAGCTAGCTTGTTAGACGGCCAACGTGTCTGTATTCAACCGGTGACAATTGCGTCGTCGGGCACGTGGCAAAGCATGTGAGGCAAGAAAAGAAAAAAAAAAAAAAAAAAAGAGAATAATCTGCGTGGTGAGGGGGACAAGTTGGAATATCTGTAATCATTGTTCTTCCTTAATCATGCTTCTTTTTTTTCTTTTTTAAGTACACTTTAATATTGTGCTCTCTCTTTGGATGTTACAAGGCATGGTAGGTATGTTGGTAATGGCGTGATGAATTTGACTTTGGAAAAAAACCTTCTATTGCTTAGTGGACTCTTTCTTTTAAGTGGCATGCTTGATCCCTTCAACCTTCTTTATGCTTGAATAACCTCCAACACCACCAACCCCTCTACAAAAACAAAATAGAATATGCCCATTCCATTCCTTTATACAACAGTAACAAAAGCCTTTTCAAAAGTTTCATATGACTTACAGTGAAAGAGCTTAAAAGTCCCTTCATGAATTCCTTCCTTCCTTCAAACCCAAAATGAAGATGGACAACATTAAAGCTAATCCCTTCATGAATTCTTTTTTTATATGTTGGAACTCCGAGAAATGCCAATGGCTGGAATTTCGCTCTCTTAGGTGTTTATGTTATAAGTCTAGCTGGGCCTTTTTCGACGACCCAAAAAGATAAAAAACCGAAGCTTTGGTTTTTTTTTTTTTTGGGCCATAGTTTATATTAGAGCATTCTACATTGGGCTCTTCCGTGCCTCAGATAGTCGATGGAGACTGAACGAAAACTCATTTTTATGCTTTGATTCTGGGCTTTGGGTCTTTCATAGCATGGGACGTAAAAGGTAAATTTTTTTTGTTTCCCTTTAAAAAATAAAAGTAATTTCTTTCTTAAATAATTGAATTTTTACCAAAATTGAAAAATGGGAATTTGAACTTCGGTTCTTTTCGTAAGGAAATTAGTAAAGATCACAAAACTATAAAGCTTATGAAGTGGCGACTCAAAAGTAAATTATTAATATGGCATAAATAAATATATTTTATGCCACTGATTACATTATTACATAAAAATCAATTGTAATGAGTGGTGAATTTATTTTACATCAATAGTTATCGGCCAAGTGAATCTTTAAAATTCTAATTAAATAAATGTCAAATGTCTTGCATATGACTAAAAATTGGAGGAAATTGAAGGATTTAATGGGAGGGAATGTTATCCCAACATAATTTTTTAAAAAGAATTTCTAAACTTATTATCATTAATTTAAATACAAATTTCATTGAAAAACTTATTAATAATACATTATTATGTTGTTCCTTTTCAATTGATTTTTATAATGGAATCAATTTTAGTGACTTTTTTTTTAAAATAAAAGAAAAATTTTATCAAAATCAATTGTACCATAATAACAAAATTTAAATTGTGAAGTAAAAACTAAGCATATTAATGGAGTAGTTCAATAAGCTACTTCTGCATTCTTTTTCTTATCAAAAGGGAATAATACATGATGAGCAATTTGCATGCTCAATTCACTGGTAACCATACAATGAGTTTTTCATGAATTGTAAAAAAATTTTAAAAAATTCTAAGATAATGCCTAAAGTTCCCATAAAAGAAAAGATAATTTTTTAGCCCTAAACATTCAATATTTTTTTAAAAAAAGGTTAATTTAAACATATCAAGAAAATCTACTTTTTTTAATATATGAATGATAAATAAGGGTTTGTTTGGTAGGAGGATTTTTTTTTTTTTTTTAAGTATGAAAATAATTTTCAAAAAATTGAATGTGAAAGAGAAAGTGAAACTAGTTTTCAAATAATAATTTTTTACATTATACGTGTTTGGCTCCTACATTTAAGAACAATTTTCAACAAAAAAAAAAAAGCTTGGGTCCTTTGGGAGACCATTTCTACTTTGAGATTTTAAAAAAAGAAGATTATTCTATAAAAAGTAATGTGTAGATTACTTTTTTTGGGGATAACGATAAGTTTCAAAATTGAAATGTGGGAATGAAACTAATGTACTTTTTTTTAAATTTTTATATATGATAAATTCAAATTTGTGATAAAGGTAAGCTTCTTAGTTTAAGAGATGGAAGAGTTTGGACAAATCTATAGGGTCCATTATTTTCAATTTATTACCAGCTATGCCATTAAAAACATTTTATGTATCTTGAAAATATCCTCTTGGCCGTTTCCAATATTCAATTTTCAACAAGGAAAATGTAGGGGGTAAAAACCATTGAATAAACAATTGGGTTTTGGGCCTGATCGGTTGGTACCAGTTTGTTTTTGTCGGGGGGCCTCTAAGCCCACGAGTCAGCTTGCACTGCAGAGGTCTGAGGAGTTGTCCGAGGATGAATGTCTCCTTGGACAGGCCCGGCGATGACCCTGGGACTTGCCAAGAAGGTTAAAGGCAGAATTCTGGAAAAAGCTAATGGGTAAGAGGGTGATCCAAGCACCCTCTAGAAGTAAGGACGTGAGAGAAATATCTAAAGAAAAGGCTACAACCTCCACATTAAAGACCTTGCATCTACCTCCCTGGCCGCATTAATGGGGAAATGACTCTGAACAGTAGAATTTAGCCTTTCTGCTATTGTTTGAAGACTTCAAGAAGGTGGCGGATGGGACAAGTATCTAAGGGGAAGATTTGTATGACACGTGGAGGAGCCAGTGAAGAAGAAGTATATAAGGAGACAAGAGAGGAAAGAGAGGGAGATCGGCACTTTCTGCTAAGAGAAAATAGGAACTAAGAATTGTAAACTTTGGCCTAGAAAAGAGAATATTTATACAAATCGTCCTCGGCTTACGTCCTCGGAGATCTATTTGTTATATTCGTTCATTGTTTGCACAGATTGTAGCACTCTAACCTGTTAATCGAACTTTCAACATCCCGAGCCTAGATTTCCAACCCATACTCTACAAATTTCATTGTATAAGGCTCATTGGGCCTGAGCCCAATATTCGTTTTTGGGTCCGGGTACAATTGTGCACTTGGAGAAAATAGGAAATAATTTTATGAAAACTGCATTTAGAAAGGATCAGCTAAACAATAGATTCAAGTGTGGAACCCATTACACTATATTATGGTTTCCAAAAAACAAAAAAAAAATTGCGTTTAGATCTTCTTACCAAATAGACCCAAGATACAAAATATTGGGATTTAAAATATTAATTCTAAACACAACATCACAAAATGACATTAGTTTATGAAATAAACCAAAATAAAATTAATTTTTTAAAATAACATTACTTTAATAAGTAACAGCAAAAAAATTCCGTGTTATAAATTAATCAACTAATTTTGTGCACTTAGAAACTATTTTTAAATTTTAAGGGTTGCAAACTCCTTTCAAATTCCTTCTAAAAAAACTCCTTTGAAATTGTCTCATTAGTTACAAAATAAGTTTTTATTTATTTATAAATTTTAGTATAAACTATAGTCAATTTATTGAGATTTGATAATGGAAATCAGATCCTAAAAGGGATAGAATAAAAGGAAGACAATCCTCAAGCCAAACCTTGAATCCCTCTTTAGTCCTCATCTTGTAATGTCATTGCCAAAGCATGAGCAACTCTCTTACAATGCCCTATTAAATATAGGAAAAAGAAACAATTAATGATCCTTATAATAATTAATTAGAGTTTCACTTTTTTTTAATTCCCATTCTTTAAAATAGGAGAATTATGAAGAAAATATGGTGGGATTGAAAGTTTTCAATTATTCTCAAAAACTCTAGAATGATCTTTTCAACAATATCAAAGTTTTTCAACATACCGACAAACTACCTATGTTCATCTAATACATATGTGCAATTCGTCTTTTATATTTCCTTCTATGTTTTAAAGAATATTGCAATTAATCATTTAATGTTTTTTTTTACAAGACTAGTTATTAATTATCAAAAGTATAAAGCCCCGTCAACGTCCTTTGCCTTACTTGCCCTTTATCTAATTTCCTAACCTCATTTTGGTGACATTTCTCTATACTAAATCTAAATGTTACATAACTGGTGTCTTTTCCATCTTTCCATTTTTTCGACCTACCAAATTGACCTTAAGTTGTCTTTCTGCCACATCCTCAGTTGAATTTGTAAATCTGGGCAATCATGGATATCAACTGATCACTTCGTTTTATTTCGTATGTCATTCTTGGACTTCTACTTTGTTAGGTATTTAGGATCCAAAACTAGTATACACTTTTTAGGGTTTCCATTAAAGAGGATTGCCTTTTTGTTATTCTTTTGGCGTTTGACTCTTTAAAGTGTCATTTTTTATATATACATTTAAGGTGAACTTTTTATTTTTAATTTAAAATCCATAAAAGGCTCGAAGAGCAGTAATCATGGGATCTTTTAGAAAATTTATGCTAATTGTTCTTTTGGTTTATATATCCTTTGTTAATATGATACTACAGTTCACATAAAACCTAATTTTGTGAATCTACTTAGGATCTTTCCAATGGTCTTTAGACCAAATGATATCTCCTTCCCCTAATTTTGAGAATCGCTCACAATTTTACCAATGATCATGGGTTCAATCTTGAAGAGTGTATGAGTTGTATTTATGCATTCATGTGTGCATAGAAAATCTGCAATAGAATTTCTTGTGGCAAAAGTTGTGGTCTTAGGGTGCGTTTGTTTCGACAGTAAAGCAATTCCGGAAAATGTTTTCAAGAAAAGAAAATATTTTCCGGAAAGGAAAATATTTTTAGGTGTTTGGTGGCATTTTAAAAAATACTTTGGAAAATATTTTCAGGTGTTTGGTTATGATCTTGAAAATATTATAGAAAATACATTTTTTACTTGATGCTCACATTTTCTCAACTTCCAATCAAATATTTATCATCATTTCTCAGTAAAATCACAAAAAAAACAAAACCCAAAAAAAAAAAATCCTAAAATCCGAGAGAAGCGGCGCGATCGCGAAGGAGGAGGCGCGATCAAGGATCGCGAAGGCAGCGCGATCAAGGATCCTGGGGTGCGACGGCGCAATCGCGAGGGCTGGGGTGCGTCGGCGCGATCGCGAGGGCTGGGTGCGTCGGCGCGATCGCGAGGGCTGGGTGCGTCGGCGCGATCGCGATGCTGGGGTGCGCTATCGCGATCGGTGCTGGGGTGCGACTGCGCAAGATCGCAGTGCCAGGGTGCAACGGCGCGATCTCGCGGTGGGTGTGGCGGTGCTCGTCGGACGGGGGTGAAGATCGGACCGGCTTGAGGCTGCGTTTGTTGCTTGACTGGAGCTGTGTTTCTGGAGCTTGACTTGAGGCAGCGAGAACGCGAGGGGAAAATGAGGGCTGAATTCAATTGAAGGTAAAATACAAGTGGAAACGAATTTCCGGGTCAGAGGCCTAAGTTTTACAGTCAACAGAAAATATTTTCCGTTTGACCATATTTTCAGCACCTGCCAAACACCCGAAAACGCGGAAAACCATTTCCTGAAACCGTTTACCGTCGAAACAAACGCAGCCTTAGTATTTTTTTGGAAAAATAAGGAAAGTTCAAGCATTGAAATGAAAGAAAAAAATTAAACGTGAAGAACTAAATTGAAAATGTATCAAAGTTAGAGACTATAATTTGTAATTTAGTCTATTTCATTTAGTGAACCCTTTCTTCCTTCGACCTCCAAATACTTTGTCATGGAAATTTATCAATTAAGTTATAAGA
This sequence comes from Castanea sativa, assembly GCF_040712315.1. Taxonomy (NCBI): domain Eukaryota; kingdom Viridiplantae; phylum Streptophyta; class Magnoliopsida; order Fagales; family Fagaceae; genus Castanea; species Castanea sativa. The sequence continues at coordinate 54,224,838 of NC_134015.1, forward strand.
CTTTTGGCTAATTACTAACAATCCTTAATCTATAATTTACATCCTAAAATTTAAAGAAAGTTATAATAAACACCTCAATTAAACCAATTGTGTGAATTAGCACCCTTGGTTGATTGTAGTTTTGGTCACTGATGTAATTTTTTAAAATTTAAAATTGAAGCACACAGTCTTACTTTTTGAACCGGTATAAAGCTTAGCAGAAGCACAGAGTTATATTGGAGATTATGATATTCATTTTGAATTAGATTTAAAATGAAATTTTTATCGCCAAGAGTTTTGTATTTAAGTAATATCATATTATCTCCTTTATCAAGATAATTATTATTCAAATTCCACCTCATATTAATGTAACGATCAAATCATTGTAACAAAAAATAAAACTAAAGTCTTATGCAATATTCTTCTTATTTGTTTAATTTATCTTTTTCCGACTTTGGTATATAATTTGATAGATAATAAAGAGCATATGCATCAACTTGTACAAAAATTCATGTCTATTTTAGAATAAGATTTTTTTTTACATGCACACTTTTTAAAACACCCTTTTAGGGAACTGTGTTGCCCATAAACTTGCTAGAAGGGCTATTAGAAGTCCTTTTCTTGTTTGGATGGAGTCTCTTCCTCCTGATGTTCTTGATGTTTACCAACTTGATCTTTCAAGACTGCAATAATATACTCTTTACCCCGTTGGGGATTTCTCTCTAAAAAAAAAAAAAAAAAAACCTTACTTCAGATTATCTATTTTACACTACATTTTATTAAAATATTAATTTTTCTTAATTTTTTTAATTGTTTCACTTTCTACCTGCACAACAACTACCAGTTACTTTCTTCCTTCATTTTTGAGATATGAAAGAATAAATAACTAAGTACAAAATAAATAGTGTTAGTGTAAATATACAATTTACACGATCAGCAAACTTGTAAATTTAGACAATTATACATAAATTGATATGGGTCATTTTTAGAAAAAATTGTGTAAATTTTACATATTTTACTATTATACACTAACTGATGTGAATGCCCTTAGGATATGGAAATTGAAACTGTGAATACATCTATTGAAATGGTCGATCTTAAGTACACTTGCACTGTGCCCGTGAGAAAGCAAGGAAGTGAAGGAACTAACATAAACCCGTAAATGCTATCTAAGAAGATGATCAATGACCCTGTTGGTTTTGTAGATAAGATCCTTGTAGTCACAAATAGTAAGGGTGTGTTTGTTTGGAGGTGAAATAAGATGAATTGAAAACTTTGGACAGAAAATGGGGAAAAAAAAACTTTTTTGGAGTGTGTTTGGTTGGATGGAGATGACGAAAAATAAATGGTGGGACTTATGTATTTTCTTTCCGGGCCTACCAAAATAGAGAGAAAACTAAAAAAAAAAGTTGGACATCATTTTTAGACGAAAATGCCCATATGCAATTGCACATGTGCGACACACTTAGCTTTTCTTCACCCTTTTTTCTTCTTCTTTTTTTCCTCTGGACATGCCTGCCTCCTCTTCTTCCTTTCTTTTTTTTTTTTTTTTTTTTTTTTAACTGGGCAGGCGTTACCTGCTTTTTTTTTTTTTTTTTTACTAGGCAGGCGTTGCCTGCCCCTTTTTTTTTTTTTTTTTTTCTTGCTTTCTTTTGTGTTTTTTTTTTTTTAGATATGATTTTTTAGTGAACATGATTTTTATTTTTTAATAAATTTAAGTGATTAGTTTTTTTTTTAATCACTTTTTTGGTTTTAATTAGACATACTTTTTAATAAGAATATATACATAAATTAATACAAACTCACTTTATTCATCCTTCCATTTTCCTACTCTAATCAAACAAAAGGGAAGGACCTCCCACCTTTTTGCCCTTTCACCGTTTTCTATTTTTCGACTTCTCCGCCCCTCTAACTCTAAGACGGGATTACCATGTGAACTTGACGAGTCTTTCCTAGCCCAACCTCACTCTCACACAAACATAACACAACCAACACATATGGCAGCAGCTAAACGCTCTCCAAATCAGCCCATTTTCTTATTCTCCTCCAAAACCCATCACAATAATAACCTCTCCCCCTCTGTCTCTCTAACCCCATTGCACTTCTCTCAGAGAGCTCAAGCAAATCCAAGCCTTTACCATCGAAACCCACCTCCAAAATGACATCACTTCTTCTGCCACCTTTAAGGACCATGCCCACCAACTGTTCGACCAAATTCTCCAACCAGACATTGTGGTCTTCAGGCCATTTTGCTCTTTTCTGATATCCTATGCTCTGGCATTGTCCCTGATGACTATACCTTCCCTTCTCTTCTCAAGGCATGTGTGCAAGCTCTAAGGCATTGCAAGAAGGTAAACAATTGCATTGCCTCGCTACCAAACTTGGTCTCAACCATAACATATATGTATGTCCCACATTGATAAATATGTATACTGAGTGCAATGATGTGAACGCGGCTCTTTGATAAGATAGCTGAGCATTGTGTTGTTTGTTATAATGCAGTAATCACAGGGTATGCTCGAAGTAGTCGGCCCAATGAGGTGTTTTCATTGTTTTGTGAATTGCAAGCGAGTGATCTCAAGCCTACTGATGTAACACTGCTTAGCATACTTTCATCTTGTGCTTTGTTAGGAGCATTAGACTTAGGGAGGTGGAACATGAGTATGTGAAGATGCATGGTTTTGATAAATATGTAAAGGTCAAAACTGCTCTTATAGATATGTATGCGAAGTGTGGAAGCTTAGATGATGGCATGATGCAGTTTGCAAACATGTCAGTAAGAGATACACAGGCTTGGTCAGCCATGGTTATGGCATATGCAACTCATGGGCATGGTTCCAAAGCCATATCATTGTTTGAAGAAATGAAGAGGGCAAGAGTGCGACCTGATGAGATTACATTTTTGGGTCTTTTAAAGGCTTGCAGCCACGCTGGCTTAGTAAGGGAAGGTTGTGAGTATTTCTATAGCATGAGTGACAAGTATGGGATTATTCCGGGTATCAAGCACTATGGATGTATGGTGGATTTGCTTAGTTGAGCTGGTCGCTTAGATGAGGCTTATACGTTCATCGATGGATTACCAATTTAGCCCACTCCCATACTTTGGCAAACCTTGGTATTCGCTTGTAGCAGCCATGGCAATGTAGAATTGGCAAAGTGAGTGATTAGATGAATTTTTGAACTGGATGACTCTCATGGAGGAGACTGTGATCTTATCGAACTTGTGCGCAAGGGCTGGGAGATGGGAAGTTTTGAATTATTTGAGGAAACTGATGAAAGACAAGGGGGTGGTGAAGGTAACTGGGTGTAGTTCAATGGAGGTGGACAATGTCGTGCATGAAATCTTCTCTGGGGAGGGAGTGCAATCTGTTTCCACAGATTTGCTCCGGGCACTTGACAAGTTAGTCAAGGAATTGAAGTTGGTTGGGTATATTCCTGATATATCTTTAGTTTTTCATGCAGACATGGAAGATGAGGACAAAGAAATTACTCTTAAGATATCATAGTGAGAAATTGGCTATTGCTTTTGGGCTTCTAAACTCTCCCCCTGGTACAAAAATTAAGGTGGTGAAGAATCTATGTGGGGATTGTCTCCATACAGCAAATTGTACAAGTCATAATCAACAATGAGTAATGAATTATATAAATCTAGCAAGTTAATGATCCGTACCAGCTTCTGGGTTTAGGCAAATGTATGATGCAAGAATGTGCATCTTTGAAATCTATTTGTACAAAATTGGTTCCAAAGAGTGGAATAAAGCCTTTTGTTGATTTGTATAGATAAAAAATTGGTTCCAAAACATGCAATAAAGCCTTTTGTAATTTAGGCAAATCAATTACTTTTAAAGTCAACTTTTAAACACAAAGCAGAGGAAAATGATGTGGCAGAAGTTTTTCCTGCTCTCAATGAGGACATTTTACAGGCCTGAGTGCCTTTTTGTTGCTATTTTTTGTGGTTGGTTTTTTGTAACTTTTTATGTAGCAAGGAAAAGAACGTAATCAAAGTTAGTTGTTTCAATATGATAAGTAAATAATAATTTCATTAAATTTATTTTTTTCACAAAAATACAGACAAAACCAATGAAGTTGTGGAAATAAGTCAATAATTGTCCCAAACTTGTTCCAAACTCCCAATGTGAAAGGCTAGTCAGGTGCATTTGTTTCACACAACACAGGTGATAATTTTATAGTAATAGCAGTAAGCATATGCTGCACCAAATATTTTGTGCACACGTACGTTTTTGCCTATAAATACTGCCATTCACATCATGAAACTATCACCCTAAGTCCAAAAACAAATTCCACACCTCTCTTTCACACGCGCACACGCACATGCACACACAGAGATGAAAGTATGAAACCCAATTGTGCAATCTTCATCAAGCTTTTATTAGTACAATTCCTAGCAATTGGCTGTGTTTCACAGAGTTTCGATTTCTTCTACCTTGTACAACAACTGAGTGGAATTATTTAAGAGAGAGATCATCCTTTTGAACACTAATTACTCTTATTTGATGTTGTCATAACATCAGAACTTTTTTCTTGATTTCGCCACTCTAAATCTCTAATGCAGTGGCCTGGATAATACTGTGACACAAAACAAAGTTGTTGCTATCCAACAACAGGAAAAACCAAAACTGATTTCAGCATTCAATGGCTTTGGCCTAATTACAATGATGGCTCATACCCATCCAGCTGTGATCCTAACAGCCTTTACGCTCAATCCAAGGTACCAATTTTTAATTAGGAAAATGTTAAAGTGGTTATCAATTTTTCTATATGAAACTTATAAACTAATTTGATGAAACTTATAAACTAATTTGATAAACTCATAGACCTCCAAATTCCTGAAAGTGCAGGTAACTCTTCATTTCCTTAGTAACTTAAATTGGTTGTCCAAGCATTCTGCCGTTTATTCTCAAAAAAATTGGTTGTCCAAGCTTAACTTTCGTAAACCTTTTCTTTGTTTTTTATTTTCATTTAACATTGAGTGGGGGAAAAAATGTTACGGGGATCCAACCAAATGAGAGTTCTTATAGCTTAGTAGCATAAGTGAAGCTATAAAAGGAGTAACTAGGTATGATCCTAGGATAGAATGAAATGTTGATGCATCAGATAATAGCCAGCTTTGCCAGATTTATCTGTGTAGACACTTCTGGGTCACAACTCATCAAATGTCCTATGCTACCAAAAGGGGGATGTGCCTCCAACATTTATTTCCCTACCTTCTAAATACAATAGAGGAAGAAAGTGGAATGTCTCCCTTAAACAAGGTTTGCTGATAGTGTATTGGATATTTCAACTTTTGTCCTGCCTAATTACCAGTCATTCATATTCTCTTGTGGCATAATATAATATGTGGAAAAATAATCATATCTATTATGTACACCTTTACATTGAAGAAAAATAAAATTTTCATTATAGAAATGAAGTCTCTGAGTCCTGATTCATATTCTGTGGGTTACTATCAATGATTTTATATTGAGTGAGGTGCTTTGTAGTTTTTATGAAAATTTCTCTAAGAATCTTTGTTAAATAGAAAATCCTAATTGGTCGATTGTTACACCCTTTGAGAGCATGGTACAAAAATACACAGAATGCTTGACCATGGAATAGAAATAAGGAACCAAGCCAACAAAAACTTAGGCATACACGTCCAAAAAAAAAAAAAAAAAAATTATGCACAAAGGGTTCATCCTATTACTTTAAATTAGTAGCTTTCCTTCTTTGCCATTTGAATTACAGCTTATTGGCTTTTTCCAATTACCTTCGCCTATAGCCTTTAGGGTGCTATCTTTAGAAGCAGCTGCCACAGTAATACCTAGCACCTGTATATAGAGAACAACTTTAACATTGATAGTGCAAAGAAGTAGTTACTGACACCTTGACCATTAGAAGGAAGCAAATATTTCCATATTGGCAAACAAAGGATAGATGAAAAACCTATCTTAAGAAACAAGTTGGATTAAAAAAGGTATGAAAATATTACTAAATTAATTCAGAGATACAAAGTTTCTAAACAATTCAAGGCAAAGAGGTCCCAAGTTCAGGTGCAACAAAAGTTACTTTTGGCATTTCTGGGAAGTAAGAAGCAATTTAGATTATCAATCACTGTATTTTGTACATAACAAGCAATTTAGGTTATCAATATTTTGCATATTTTAACTTTCTAACAATGGGGAAGAAATACCCTTTCTTTATCTCATATTTAGGCTTCTTATAAGCATCCTTTTCCTCTTTCAGTAACAACATTGCCACCTTAGCAAAAGCAGTCCCCATGAATCAAAATTCCTAAGAAAATCTAAACATCCCCATAAAGTATATATTAATCTCCAAAAGGAATATAAGCAAAGCAGTTACCAATAGGACTACTATTTTAATAGGAAATTTCTTCCTCAAAGCCAAAGCTTATCTAAAAAAATTTAGTGAAGCCCAGAGGAAATCAAATGCAACCCATACCCATGTAATGGTAATGATTATAGCAAATTTGTATTTCTATTGATATTACAGTGCATAATGGTATGTTTATTATTTTCCATACCTTCTGTTGTTTAGTTTGTAAAGTTTATTTAATACTTATTCTTCTAAATTGCATTACACGGGGTATGTACAATCAAATTTTAATCTAGCTAAGCATTAGAACACAAGCAATGATTTAAGAAAAAGAAAAAAAATGTTGGTATTGTTTCTTGGTTGTCTCAGTTTGCTATTTCACATAAACAATGCTTGGGCACAATTTCTAGTTAAGATATCTATCATTCATGAATTCAGATAGAAGTTTGGATACAAAATGACTTTCACTAAGGAAACATGGTTCTATTAACCTCAACAGAAAATTGCAAGTCCTTTCTAGAGATCATTGCAGAGTAGGACAAAATGCGAAGAACTTGTGAGAGAGAGAGAGAGAGAGAGAGAGAGAGAGAGAGAGAGAGAGAGAGAGAGAGAGAGAGAGAGAGAGGGAGACTAACAATTAGAGGAAAAAGGTAGATTCAATGCTAAAGTATGATAAACCTATAGCAGTTTTCTATATAACATAAACAATGCTTGCGACACAATTTCCAGTTAAGATATCATTGGTGGATTCACATTGAATTTAAGATACAAAATAACTTTTAGTAAGAATGGAAAGTTTTCTATAAGATTTTTTTAACCTGTACTTCCTAAGTGATGGAAAGTTTGGTTTAGGCATTCTTACAAACACTTTGAGGGAGCAGATAACATCTGCCACTAACCCAAATCTTCAACTTGTAGTACAACTATAAACAATGAATAATTCTTCGACTTTCAATTCCAAATTCATTGAAAACCAGTACCAAAACAATAATTAAGCTCCACAAAGTTACACAACACTCCAAATCATCACAGCAGTATATCTTAAACCTAGTAAAAGAAAACAGAAATTACATAAATAGTTACCAAGTATTTACCATTTAAGCACTCTAAATTATCACACACTCGAGCTGACCCAATACAGAATATTGCATACTAAACCAAATTAAACAACTCCAACACCACCAATATAAATAAGAACATGAAATATAAAGAAAATTTCCTATACCAATAGCAGGAAAAATAAAGCGAAAGTAAGAATAACACAAAACGGATACTCACAATGTGGATCATGTGGTCATGAAAGATGCAGAGGAAGTATAACAGTATAGCTTTTTGGGGACATCAACCAATAATATTGAAAGGCAAATTCAGAGTATGAAAGCTTATGCAGGTTTCGTGGCCTGCGATTGACAGACCCTTCACTAGTAACCTTTTTTTGAATATTCATAACACTCTTGGCTCTGCGACTTAATCGAGGAGAGAGTCTGCATTGGATTAAAGAGAGAAAATTGTGAAGAGCAATTATTGGGTGGTAATCGAATGGTTGGGTTTTAAAAATAAAGCATTAAAAAATTAATAATTAACAATGGTGACGTGTAAATTTGTGAGACCTCTAAAGCTTACGTGGCATAATTTGTGAGACGCTTTAGCTTTATAGTATTTATAGATGATGAGAACAAACTAAGATTTTTGAATGGATTGAATTTTTAAAAAATGTACAAAATGATTTCTTTTACCTCCAAGTTTCTTTTAACTTTGATATGTAGTCTTCAGGGAATGCATACAAACTACAAAAGTGAGCTGAATCTTCACAAGTTTTCTTGTGCTCGACATCCTAATTAGGAGCTTTCTCACATTTTTCTTCTGCATTGTTCTCACTTTTAAATCAGATCTCTCTATCCAACATCTTATCCCTACTTTTCAAAAGGAAGCCGCAGTAGCACTTGAGCATTGTTGATAAACACCAGTACTAACCTTCAACTGTTTATGCAGAAAAGCATACATTTTATGAGACACATATCAAGGAAAAAATAATGGTGCTAGATAACCTGTTTCATGAAATAAACTTCACCAGCATGATTTTTAGTAGTCCAATAATGATTATGTAGATTTCCATTCCTAAATTGCTGATAGAAATTGTAAGTGCAGGCAACATTCAGTGTCTAGAAGCAGGGGAAAAACAGAGAGAGCAGAGAGAGAGAGAGAGAGAGACTTAAAAAACAAAGATTGGCACTAACACTCACCCATAGCAGAAGAAAAGGAACAAGAGCACAAATAAACCTAATATACAAATAGTTCTAGTGAAGTATTATATTCAATTGCTCCAAAAGTGTTTTCCACTATCTTTAAGGTCCGGTAGCGCACCACCTGATGTAATATTTTTTCAATTAATAAAAAAGTAATAAAAAGAAGGATTCCTCTTATAAATCACAATAAGGATCTAGAGCATCAGTGATTATATTCCTCGTTGTAAACTCTCTTCTTACCAAAGACTATCATTTAACACTTTCCAGAGGAAAATAAGCACTTTGAGAAGGGATTTGAGCTTCCATAGGTTGGCCCCCATTTAAGAACTATATCTCAGAGTTCTGCTCCTTCCATATAAGTATTCACTACAGAGAAGCCAATAGGCTTGGTTGACAGTAAAAAGACCTGACTAATTCATTGGGCCTAATCAGTCTTAACTGCACTTCCTGACCTAGGACTTAGCTCCTTCTAAATGATAGAGTTAGCTACATGAAATGCAAATCAATTCCTCACTAATGCACAATTTCATTGTGCTTTAGATTGGTCAAAAAAATAAAAAGCCCTTGTAATATGTGGATAATTTCCCCTAGAAACATTAGATCTTACATTAAACCAAAAGTCATAGTTATTAGGAATTGAGTTTCCATTTCTTACCAGCCATTCAGCTTCTCTGAGAACAGATAATCCCATTGCTTTTTTTTCAATAGATATATAATTTCATAAAAAATTAAGAAAGTTGCTACCCCCGCATGCAGACTTGACTCAAGTACAATTTTCTTTTCACTTGTTATATACATGAAAACTTCCAAGAAAGTAGTGTGAATCTGCACCCAACCTCTGTTTCAAGATGCGATAGCAATTTGTTTCTGATTTCCATGGGATGGTAAGAAGTCATTGCATCAATATTATAATTGTAAGTTTGATGCATAATACATATATACAATTTTTAAAAGCCTTTTTTTGTCTTTCGACATGTAATGAAAAGTTGTTTATGAATTGATGTTGGGTTTTGGGAGTTAGTGAATGACCTGTCTAATTTAGAACTTGAACAGGGATGCACCTTGTAACACTTTGTTTTCAGGGTTTTGAAGTACTTAATAACAAATAAAATTTCTCTTGGGCATGTGTAGTCAAGTTTATTGTTTGTGAACTCTCTTGAACTAGTTTATATGATGCTATGAAAGACTCTCAGTCCTTCAACTCCTCTACACCCCCCACCCCCACAAAAAAGAAAAAAAAAAGAGAGAAACATAAAGCTTTCAACAATTACTTTTCATCTATTAAAATTAATTCTTAAAATACACCCACATCCAGTTTTATGAAAAAAAAAATATATATATATGTATATGTATGTATGTATGTATCATGATTAAACATGATCTGAATGCAATATCAAGCAAGTCCTAAACCCGCATTGTTTAGGACTTTTTTTTTGGGGAGGGTGTTGGTATTGGGGTATTTATGTTAGAATATCACGCATTTTATGAATCTTGAACAAAATTTCTATTGCCGAGACAATCAATCTTTTCTTCCCCACTTAATTAGAGTATTGGGATTGGTACTACCGGTTTTCTTATAATCAGTCTGTGTTTCTCTAAGTTGCAAAGAGTGTTTACCAACCTGAATCACAGCCAAAATTCGTAACAAAAATCTGGCAATGGGTAAATCGAACTTTTGCATTGGATTACAGAAGGTATACTTCTTGTTCTCATAAAATGTGCTGTTTATGCAGAAAGTTGAATTGAGGCAAGTGCTTAAATGGACAAATGTCTATGGATATTATTTACCTGAGGACAAGCATGCCAAGAGACAATTCTTTGAGTACTTGAAAGGTTTTTCATTTCTTCCAACTTGAAGGAAACAGTGTGTCTCATCCTGTATTGTGAGGCTCAATTTTATTTTATTTTTTTTATAACAAAAAAACTTTATTGAAAACCAAACATGATCTCTAATAAGAGATGATGTTTGGTGTTTCGAATACATGCAAGATAGAGCATTACACTCACAATATGTGGATCTTAGTCCTATGATAAGCACATATCATAAATATCTACGATGTTGTAAGCATTTAAAATATTAGATAGATAGTTATTTCTCTAATATGCTATCTAAATGTAATATATATATATATATATATATATATATATATATATTTTTTTTAATGGGATATAGGAAAATTTGTGGAAGAGTGACTACCATTCCATAATACATACCAAAGCGCATAGTACGATGTAACGGCAAACATCGAAAATCCAGTAAACTATCATGAGATGATAAATTGATGAGAAATGAAGGGAGATAATGATAATGATATTGATGGGGGTAGAGTGCAGCAAGGTTGGTGTGTGGAGGAATAAAAAATGGAATTAGTTGTTGTGGTGGCGGTGATTTAGAAAGCCCACTCTATAATACATAGGCTCTTTTACTTTACGTGGGAAAGTCCTTCCAATAAAGGCTACTGATTTAAATATTTTAGTATCTTCGAGGAACCGAACAAACCAAAACCTAAACCAAAACCATCCCTTCATATATTTTGTTTTGTTTTGGGTATTTACTACAGAAGTAGCCCCCTCATCTCATCTCATCTCATCTCATCTCATCCATGTGTATTCAAAACTTAGATGTTTGAAGTTCATTATTTTTTTTTATTTGACCTTCTTAGTTTAAGTTTTTTAAACTTATTATAATTAATGTATAAGAGTATTTTGGATCATTTAAAAAATAGACACCAAAAAAGTTGTGCTCTCTTTAACAATGGTATAGAAGGTTATAGATGGTGTAAAGTGTAAATGAAAGTCTTGTAAACTAGACATATAAAGGTATGAGAGAAACAGAGAGGTACCTCAGAGCGTTCTCGACGATGACAATAATGGGTTGGCTCCCTGGCTACAATGAATTTTTGATAGCAAGTTGCACAAACTTTTTCCTGATAATGTGGCACTCTCAATGTCCCATTAGATCCGCCAGTTCCACTGGGTTCTCCCTCATCTTCATCATCATCATCATGGCTCTGCTGCTTTATTTTTTCCTGAAGCCCTCTCAATGTCCCATTAGATCCACCAGTTCCACTGGTTTCCCCCTCAACATTATCATCATCATGGCTCTGCCGCTTTGTTCTAGATTGATGAGCAGTAAATTGATGGATGAGATCGGAATTATCAGAAAACATGGTTGAGCATTGGACTGATGTTTGCACCAACTCTCCCACATTTTGCTGGTACACAAGACTGTAACCACAGTTCTGCACCATCAAGTCTTGGCTATCACTACCAAATTAAGCAGTTAAGAGATTGCCACCAAATCGAGCATGAAGTACATGCAAGACTCAGTGATGTAAATGTTTATTTGACACCGTCCAACTGCCCATGTCACTTCTCAAAGAACAAGAAAAGCCATGAGAAATTTCTGTAGCTGAATTGTCAAGAATGAGAGTTGGATGCTTGTGCACTGTGAAAGTAGCAAATAGAGCAATTCCTATCCAGTCAAAATTAGTATAAAGATTTGGAATTAGCTGGATTCTCAATAAAGAACCACTTTGAAGGCAAAACCACTCCGGAATTTCACATTTAGGAAAAAAATCATTATAAATATGGCGTTGACTAGAGTAGCCCTGTAAAATAGAAAATATGGAGCTTCATGAGAGGGTGAGAGAGAGACAGTGAGAGTGTGAGTGTGAAAGAGAGAGACCTGAAAGTTGCTTTGAAACCAATGCTCAAGGCCTCTATTAATACAACTACTGAGTTCATTCTCATTTAATACGCTTAACTGGATAGAGCTGAAGTTTGAATCTCTTGTAGCACCCCCAATACCTTTTGAATCTCTTGTAGCACCCCCGATACCTGAGTCTATTCCAAGTAAAGTACAAACCCTCCTTGTTCTCATCAAATATGCTGTTTATGCAGAAAGTTGAATTGAGGCAAGTTCTTAAATGGACAAATGTTTGTGGATATTATTTACCTGAGGACAAGCATGCCAAGAGGCAATTCTTTGAGTACTTGAAAGGTTTGTCATTTCCTCCAACTTGAAGGAAACAATGTGTCTCATCCTGTATTTGTAATGTAGGGTTAACTGAGTCTGGGTCTAAGCGACTTCATCAATGTGCAGAAAAGGAGCTTCAAGTTTACCTCAGTGTAGAGGGCTCCCCAAAGGATTTTTTTTAAAGGTTCCACACAAAATTTGCTAGACTGCCCTTGTCTTCAGTTCACAGTATGCCATGAAGTTTGAGATGCTTATAGCTCAGAACCTTCTGCAGAATTCAGAAACTGGGTTAACCTATTAAATGCTGATTTTCATTTTCCAACTATCTTTTCTACTTGCATAAGACTGACTAGAAATTGAAGCTTTCCCGTTAATGCTTGTCTTGTATTCTAATGGCAATAGGGTGACTCAAACTACTATGAAAATTTAGTTTGACCTTTAGAGAATTGGCTATAAAATGTGGACAGAGGATCCTAAAGGATAGAAATATTATTTTAAATGCAAAAACTTAAAGGAATAATAGAGTTATAGCAGCTGCTACTATTGCTATGCCCACAACAAAGAAATCGTGGCCCTGTGAATTGTGATCCTCACTATATCAAATATTCCTAATTATTAGTGAGAGAACAAAAAATATTAAAGACCTATGCATTTAGATTATATCTTTGAAAATAAGCTCTTCAACCAGTTAAATATGAACTAAATTCTTCTAGAGGCCCAACCAAAGACATTAAAATGCACAGCCTTTCTAATTTTTGGTTAGCATGTCTTAAATGACCAGCTAACCTAGTAAATTATTATAGACCATTCAGGTGTGATGTTGTAATGCAAATCATTTACGATTTATCTCAAACAGTCTTGTACACAGCCAACAAATTTGATGTAGCTTCTAAAATTCAAAATGATACACATTTTCTACAAAAGTCAGGATTCTAAGCAACTGGTGTACATAATTTTTTAAATCAAGAAACCCATTAAGTCCAAGCGAATGAATAAAACTAGGAAACAATTGCAAGATCTTTCCTCACCATGGTAAGCCACATGGTAAGCTGAATAGAAATTATGCATCTCAATTTGAAAAATCAGATAAAAAAAACACAAAATCAGAGACTTATTTAGTTTTCTTTTTCTTTTCTTTTTTCTTTTAAAGAAACACAATAAATACTTATAAGTTGATATGATATCCATTGCCATTGTGTAACAGATGCAAATGAAACAGGGCTACCAAAAAGGGAAACATACCTTGGCATCAAATGCAAAAGAAACTGGACCGAAACGACAGAGGAGAAACAGTTTCAATGTGATTTTTTGATTGAGGCATATTTCTTCAGAGTTCATCAAAATGTCCTCAGTTTCTTTGAAGTTGGCAAGTAATCAACAACATCATCTACTTGGACCCCCAACCATTTTATAGAATATCAAATAGGTGCCTTAGCAGATTCTTGAGGAGGACAGGTGCATTCTACGTGGACACCCCACCTTTTTATAGAACAAAAGGTTTTATATGTAATTGAAACCTCAACAAGATTCTGGTCAGTTGGATTTGATTCATTCAAACGTCTCTGTAGAGACCGTTGAGTTAGAGAAAATAAAAATAGAGTATTACCAAATGTATTAGCATTCTTTTCACGATTTTTATAACCATTGATGGAAATGTCAATAGTGCCATAAAAGCGCTTTTGTGCAACAATACAGACAACCAATTTTGGAAATTTGCGACCAACAAAGAAAAATATGGAATTATCAACACTTTGATGATTAAACCATTTCGGCATCTCAGTTCCCCAAAAATAAATAATACGTTTAATGCCCCCATCTTCATATTCAACGCCCTTAGTTTCAGATGGGAAATGATTGGAGAACTGTGGATCCATTGATATGTCCCCATCTTCAGATTCAGCACCCTCAGTTTCAGATGGGAAGTAATTGGTCAACTGTGGATCCATTAATTTGTTGCTTCTTGCCCTACCACATACTCTACTTGGTAAAATCCCAATAATTTCTATTACCTACATGCAATTAAAAAATTTAAGATATTTTTCACTTAGCAAATCTCTTAAAGTATTTAGAGAAAGTAGCATAAATTGTTTCTTTATATATATATATATATCTTAAAGAAAGAGAGAAACCTGATTCAATAGCCCGCTTGGTGATTGGGTATCCAACAACATGCAATCCTCTGCAAAAACCCTCCTTATTGATTGTGGAAGTCCTTGAATTTCACGAAGAAGCTTGCAACTAGTAATATCAAGTTCTTCTAATCTGGGAAATTTGCTAATACTTTCAGGGATGGTAACAATATTGGTTTGAGATAGATTTATCCATTCCAATGCGGGGAAGTAATCAGGCTTCATCAAAAGATCTAATTCAATCATGCCTTCAAGGTACGATAAATCCAGTATTGTCATGTTCACAAACCCATATCCGGAAGAGCCATCAAAAGAATTGCACGTCGGTCTCAATTTGGCAGTAGGAGTCCACAATTTATGAAGCTGTTGCAATTTATAAATGCTATCTGGAAGATCCCGAAGGTTTTTGCAATCATAAAGCCTTAATTCCTCAAGCTTAGTGAGATGCTCGATTGATGAAGGCACCTCTCTAATACCACTCCCCCTTAAATATATAGTCTTTAAACATTCCATTTCTGAATGAAAATTAGGGAGCTTATCAAGCCTTGAGCAGCCAGAAAGATTAAAATAATCAAGAGATTTCAACCTGAACTGGCTTGGAAGAATTTGAAGTTTTCCGCAATCAACAAGATACCATGTTTTAAGCTTTTCAAGAGATCCAAAGCATTCATCAATCTCAACTAAATTTTCACAACAAGAGAGGTCCAAATACTCTAAATTTGGGGCCCATAATTGAGGTAATTTAACTAAATTTCGACAAGAAGAGAGGTCCAAATACTCTAAATTTGGGGCCCATAATTTAGGTAATTTTGTAATAAATTCACAACCACTGAGATTGACATCTATCAAATTTTCTAACTCCTGCAGGGGAAAAAAATCAAAAGTTGATTACAACAAAATTTGAAATAAAAAATTTAACAAAAATCCCAATTTAAAAATATGCATAATCATACCTGCTTGATTAGCCTTGGCAATCTAATGCAACTATGTGGCATCTCAAGAGCAACAAGTTGTTCAGGAAAATATTCGGATGGCCAGTGAAAAGGATAATTGGGCCACTTAAGAAGTATTAACTTGTTGGGAAGAAATTCAAGTGGTTTACAAATATGTACATTCTCAACTATTAGAAATTTGAGATTTTCCATCCTTCTGAAAGCTTCAGTGTGTAGTTGCACCTTTATTGATTGAGGTGAATGCAACATTATGCCTCGAATTTTTTTTGATCCCTAATTGGAGAAGCATCAAGTCAACTATAGAAAGTAATATAATTTTCCAAATGTATAATGATTTTGAAATTTTAAGCAAAAAAAAAAAAAAATACTGATGAACTAATATTTTATTTTAGAAAGAGAAAAAATTTAAGAAAAAATACAATACTTCTACCTAGTGAAAAATAAAAAAAATAAAGAGAAAAATAATTGAAGAAAAAGAACTTATACCTTATTTCCAGTTAGTACTTCAAGCGAATCCTTATAACAACATAACCTACTACGTTTTTCGAGGATGTCTGGTGCTTGTTGTCGAACAACTTCCTTGCCCATTTGTTGTATCAAGTCATGCATTGACAATCTACCATATCGATCAACGGTTATGAGACACTTATCAACAAGTCTCGGAATGCCAAAACTTGGATCTAATTCACAAGCATTTAATATTTTTACAACATAATCTTTGTACCATCCTTTGAAGAAACATGCAATATCGAGAAAAATATCTTTCTCGGTGTCTTGCAATCCATCATAACTTACTTGAAGTATATTTTGAATGCGCTTAATGGGAATTTTCTTATACTTCTCTAATGCACTTTCCCATTCATCTTTAGCTCTTCCACATAAATCACGAGCTATTATTTCCAGAGCAAGTGGAAGGCCATTGGCAAAATCTATGAATTTAGTTGCAAGTTTAGAATAATCTTCATCATGAGGATTGTTTCTAGGAAAGGCATGCTCTTTAAAGAGTTGAAGAGCTTCGTGTTTGTTTAATTGCTCAACCTCAAATTCCTTGACCTTGTAAGTTGTACAAACATTTTCTTTAAGGACAGTTAACAAGTGTCTATCTCGTAATGTTATAATGGCTCTACTTCCAGGAGCAAACCAATTACATTTTCCAAGCAAATTTTTTATTGGTGCCGAATCATCGACATCATCAAGAATTAAAAGAACCTTTTTACAGCGAAGTGTCTCCTCTATCAAAGTGATTCCTTTAGAACTGTTGCCCACTTTCCATTTTCCATCCCTTGAGATGTCATTAAGAAGTTGCTTTTGTAGTTTGATTATGCCTGCATTTGTCCCTAAATTTTTTCCAACATTCTCTAAAAAGCTGCTTCCATCAAAATGTTTAGCAATTTTATTATAAACAGCTTTTGCGATTGTAGTCTTTCCTACTCCGGGAAGGCCATACATCCCTACCACGCAAACTTCATCTAACCCAATATCTAAAAGTGACTCTATGGCCTCTGCACGAGAATTTATTCCAACTGGGTATTCAGCAACATATAACGGCGTCCAATTTAATTTAGCATTTGATATTTCTTCAACAATGTTTTGGATGAATTGAGATTCAGATTTATATGTAGCGTTGCTGACAATCACATAGCATAAGAAAACACATAATTAGATAGATTAGCAGATGAACTACAAATTCAAGATATCTAGTAGTGAGTTATAACACACAACTGTCTTTGATATTAACATCATATTAGAAATATAAAAATACATGGGAGAAACTCGTAATTGGACCTTGTTAGACTATTTAACTTTGTACTAGATCAGTGGCGGCTTCAGGAATTTTTTTTAGATTAGTCATTAAAAATTTAAATTAAAAAAAAAAGTTAATAAAAATAAAACTTGAATATACGTATTGACATCACAAAAAGAAAAGGCTCAAATACATGAAGTTTTTTATTTTCCTTTCACAAGTTTTTATATTTTGAAATTGTTGTATTATAACTTTATTATCAATGCTAGCAGCTACATCTTTTTCATTGTACACTGTCAAACAATCATTAAACTATTGATCTCCAATTCAATTACCCATATATTGCCTAAATAAGTAACAATATAAATAAAATGCATTATCTTTTTGGAAAAATGTCACATAAATTCAACAAATTCAGCTAAAGACTAAAGCAAGCACTAACGGACTAGCTAATGAAAAATGTGCATTTAAAAAAAAAAATAATGATTTTAAAATATACCCTTTGTCAACACAATTTAAAAAATTACAATTAAATTAATTTGGGCTTTTAGACTAATTTTTTTGTTTGGGCAATTTTTGAAAAGTGCTCCGTTCACAACATTTTCGCAACACTTTTACAACAAAGCCTATAAGTGGTAAATTTATACTGGTTCTAATTTGAACCACCAATAATAGCCCGCAACTTAGGATTTTTTATGAAAGTGTTGCAAAAATATTATGAACATAGCATTTCACGCAATTTTTTTGTTCAACATTCAAGGAACTAAAATTTTGGAGAGGTTGAATTCTATTTTTAATGGGGCTCAAATTTTTATTTAGAGTGTTAAATTTTTTTTTTAAGAGTGGTCAAGATTTTTTTTAGGTGGTCAATGACCCATGGTAATTTAAAATTCAAAATTTCTTTAAGGTATATAAAGTAAATTTTCAAGGTTAGGGTGGTCATGTGATGACCCTAATTAACACTTGACACCGCCCCTGTACTAGATGATATGATCAAAATAGAATACTTTTGCATGCAGTGGTTATGACAAACCAGATTAGCAGTATAAAACTAGTAAACTCATGAATCATGATGTCAACAATTAGATACATACCCTTTCTTATAATGCCATCCAGATACCTTAGCTACTTTTTCAAGAGCATCCCTCCACCTTTGCACCTTGTCCTTGTTATTCTTGAACTTCTTTTCATGATTAGCCAGTGCAATTCCAAAGTTTCCATTTTGATTTCGTATTTCAAATGGATCAACATTGTAAAATATTGGACGAATTTGAACCTCCTGGTCCTTTTCTCTACACTCAACAATCTCAGCAAGTTCATCCAAGCACCATTTAGACTCTGCGTAGTTTTCAGAGAAGACAATAACCAAAATCGATGAATTTTTTATGGCTTGGATAAGTTTTTCCGAAATTTCTTCTCCCCTCGGAAGATCAATATCATCGATGAAGGTGTTAATGCCTTTGTTGCACAAAGCCTTATATAAGTGGCTGGTAAAACCTTCGCGGGTATCTTCACCTCTAAAGCTCAAGAAGACAGCATACTCCCATCGGCGAGTGGGAGAAGAAAAGCTGGCTCCTTCATTGTCCAAGGAAGCCATTGATGGGATCTATAAATGGAAGATTAAAAAAAGAGTGAATTGAATCAAAGAAAGAAATAGGAATCAGATCAGTGCAACAGGATATGTGTTTGGAATGCAATTAAAGAGAAGAAAGTATTAGAGTGGGGTGTAGGTATAGGAAAACGAAAAATGCAGATCTTTAAAAAAAAAAAAAAAACAGTTGTAGAGTAAGAACACTAGTGTAAACACACCTGTACAATTGTTCTTCGTTCCATATTTACCCTAGTATTTGCAGAGAATGACAAGGCAGGAAGTGTGTAGGCAGGAATTGTGTTCATAATGTTCTGAACACTAATAGCATTTTCTGCATTAGTTTCACCACAGTCATATTGAGCATCTGGAATTGTGACTTGTAAACTTGTGGTTGTTTGTTGGATTTCCTCGGCGCCAACTTCTGCACGCAGCTCCAACTTTATGTACAACTCAATAGCACTTACTTGGGCTATCCTCTCCATCTTGTCAAACATGATCTTCACATGTTCATCTGCTTCTAGCGTCATATACTTGTAATTAATCTGATGCTTGAGGACTTCATGTGGGGAACAAAAAGTAATTTGTATGTCGTGCAAAGCAGGGTTCACACACAGTTTTTTCATAACTATCATCTTTAAATCATTAAGGGTCTTCAACTTATGATCAATTTGAGTATAATAGCACTTTATACCTGGCCCTTCAAATGGCAATCTCTTGTTCGCATTGGCATTGTTAAGCGGACCACTGTAGTATAGGTTTATATCAATTACAGTCATTGTGAACCTATTAGAGTCAATTGTAATATGTTAGTTACAAAACATTTTATCTAGTCAAAGTAGAAAACATTTTATTTAGTCAATGTATAAATTCCAATTCATTCAAAGGGCGTATCTTTCATTACATTCTTACGTTAGACAAAAAATGTCTTCAAATTAGTCCTGATAAAAAAATCTAGCTATATAATCGTTTCATACCCAATACAAAAAAGCCCAAATCCTACTTGGGACTACCTATTTCATACCCAATACAAAAAAAAAAAAAAAAACACACTCTTGATAAGAGCCTAACATTACTAAAGATGCTGAATAAATTTTTCTAACAAAAACCATGCAAATAAATACTCAAAATTTACACTAACAAAACAAAGTTGTATATATTCACAATATCATCGTATCTTAACTAAATTATGTTAAGTATCTACCAAATAAATAAGCAAAGTAAAACCCACACCCCAACAATAAATAATACCTAACTATAATGGCAATAAAACCCTTACCTGAAATGTAAATTTGTTTATAGGGAGGGGCAGTGACAGAGAGAGGCCATGTGGTGTGAGATAAAGACAATGTGGTGTGAGACGTGTAGGCGTTATGGATGAGTGAGTAGTGAGGCATTGGGTTTGTTCTGGGTTTGAGTGTTTCAGTTTTCTGCTAAGTGTGCTACTTGTTTCAGTTTTATGCTGACATAAATCGATCGAGTCTTATAGACTCGAGTTTACTTTTTATAAACTTGAGTTTGTAAGACTCGAGATCCATGAGGCAAAAACACCTCCACATCAGCAAGTGGAACTCGAGTCTTTAAGACTCGAGTTTTATATGAAACTCGAGCTATAAATACTCGAGATGTTACTATACTGAATCATTTTTAACGCATACTAACTAACAACATACAATTCCAAAATTATGCTAGCCTGCAAATTACACCCACATGTGTACATTAGTGAGTACATAATAGAAAAAGTGGTGAAATTTACCCAATATTGCTCAAAACTCACTCACATCAGACTATGTATTACTGTGTAAATATGCAAGCTAGCTACAATAACCATGTAAATGTACACCATTACCTTTTTTGTAGTTTTGTATTTTAATTTTTTATAATATTTTCTCTCCCCTCCCTCGTCATATTATTTCTCTTCCTCTAAGAGCATCCACATCAGTTGGTGGATAATCATGTATAATACAAAAAATTTTCAATTTTATACATTTTGAGCTACATCAGTGGAGCTAAAACTAGGTAAAATAGTGTAAAACCATCCCCGAGCTACAGTACCGTGTATATTTACACGGTTACTGTAGCTCGTTTATACAATATTTTATCATTTCTCCTTCGCTCCTTTTTTTTTCTCTTTCTGATCCGTTTTCAACAGACTCATTCTCTCATCTTTTTCTCAACACAGAATATACAGAGATATACTTTGCTCAAAAATAAAAAACACATACATACACAAACAAACACGGATCGGTGCTTGACTGGTCGGAGCTCGTGGGTCTTGCCGTGGATCGGAGCTCGCGGACGCTGGATCGGAGCTCGCGGATCGGCGATCGAAGCTCGTAGATCGCGATCGGAGCTCGCGGATCGCGATCGGAGCTCGCGGATCGCCGATCGGAGCTCGCGGATCGCCGATCGGAGCTCGCGGATCCCGATCGGAGCTCGCAAATGGCGATCGAAGCTCGCAAATGGCGATCGAAGCTCGCAGGTCGTGATCGGAGCTCGCAGATCGCGATCGGAGCTCACAGATGGTGATCTGAGCTCGCCGATCGGACTCGCGGATGGTGATTTGAGCTGGTGATTGGAGAGGGAGTTGATGGAGAGGGAGAGTGAGAGTGAGAGGGAGAGTCTGAGAGATGGGTTTAGAGAGAGAGAGCAAAAGTGAGAAATGAGCTGGGAGAGAGAGAGAGCGGTAATTTAAGAGGTAGTTGGGGGAAAATAATAAAATATTAAAGAAAATTAATTATTTAATTAAAAATGTGGTAAGATAGATGAACTGATGTGGAGGTTTTGTAAAATTAGATGTGTAAAATAGAAAAAGTGGGTTTTTAGTGTAAAAGTGAAGGTGTAAAATGAAGGTGCTGGTGTGGATGCTCTAACTCTATTCTCTAACTATCTCTTCTTGAATTCCAGCATCTCTACAAATTCATCAAAATCATCCTAAATTTAGATCTAAACTCATTAGACCCATATACAAAAATTTATATCCCAAACTCATCAAACATATATGAATCATTATACCCATTATACAAAAAAAATAAATAAAAAATCATCAAACCCATATTGCACAGAAGAAGAAGAAGAAGAAGAAGAAGAAGAGGAGGTAGAAGAGAAGAAGAAGCACCAGCAGCAGCAGCGGCGAAGAAGAAGAAGAAGCCGTAGAGGTGAAGAAGAAGAACCAGTAGCGACAGTTGGGCGGCGAAGAAAAAGCAGAGCAGCGACAGCGATGGCTGTGAAGAAGAAGCAGAGCAGCAGCAGCTGTGGCAACATGGCTGAGAGAGGGGTGAGAGGTGACAGATTTGATTTGTGGCCCACCTCAAACAAAAAAATTTTGTGTCTGTGTGAGTACTACCACGTAAGTTCGTGTCTCCAATGCGCAATGATTTTTCCACAATACATGCCTGAAACTTTACATGCCTTCTCTTTTTGACTGAAAATTATGAACACAGAGTGAACGCATTCAAACGTACGTCAGAAACTTTACCGTTCTTTCCACAATACACGCCTTCTCTTGTTGACTCATTGAAAAAGTGAGAGTGAACGCATTGAAAAAGAAGAGTAGTGGGTTGTCTGTGCGAGTACGACCTTCTACCAACCCATATGTGTAATTTTAACTCGCATTTTCCAGGAAGGTACAATACAGTTGTCTCCTCCTGACTTTCCTCTAATTTTTTGACAACGCGCAATGAATTTTCCATCACACGTTTAAATTATTGGCTTAATTAAAAAAAATTAGTTTATTTTTTTTATTTTTTAATTATTAAAGGGTGAGATAAATTTAACATCTGCTTGTTTGTACAAATGGAAAAGTGAGAGGATATAAAATAAGAAGGGATGGAAAAGAAGGAAAATAGAAAAAAATATTTATTTTTCCTTATTTTTGTTTGGCTGGAGGGATGAATTTTTTTTTTGTTTGGTTCGAAAAAAAAATATGAGAGGATAGAAAATATAGTTTGTATAAATTTACAATCATGTCCCTATTAGATAAAACACAAAATAATACTATTTTATATTTTATTAAAAAAAATATGAATGACCACTTTATTTTAAAAAAAACACAAGAAATTCAAGAATCCAAAATTGTTTATAAAATAAAAACTAATGAAAAAAAAAATCCAAAACAAATAAATCCAAAAAATTAAAATAAAATAAAACATACAACAACAACGTTGGTAAGGGGGCATTTTAGTCCAAAGTTTTGGACCACATTTTCACTCCTATTTTCTCCCCATTTTTGGGAGATTGAGTTTTGGTGGGTTTGAAGATAAAACGCCCGAACCTTACAATTTTTCTCTCCTCCTCTCCCTCCCAACCAAACAACCCTCTCACTTATTTTCTTTCCTATTTTCCACTCATTCTTTTTTCATCTTCCCTCAAATCCACCCAACCAAACATAAGTACATAAACAAGGGAATTAACAAAAATGTCTGAAGTTCTTATGAACCCAATTAGTTTGTTGGTTGTTTCAAGGGAATTAAGATCTCCTAATTGATAAATGGACTATTTCAAGGGAGTCTAAACCTTCAAAGTAAATACTCATTCAATAATAAATAATTTTTTAGCTTTCTTTATTTAGTTATTAATCAACATTAAGTTATATAAATAGAAAGTTTTACAAGATAAAACTAACTTTTAAATTTAAAAGAAATCTAATCTTTATCATTATCTTTACAAGATAATGATATGATTTATCCTATCATTATCTAATGAGAGGTCTTACGTCACAATATTTTTACATCATTCTCACAATAAATCATAAATGGTTAGTTGTTATTGGTTCAAATTTGAATCTAACACTAAGATTACTTTTTTATCTTAACAATAACAATCTACCACTTAGGATTTGACATATCATTTCTCTTATCTAATTATTGAACTCCTAAAAAGATGTTAAGAACAGTGTTAAAGTTTCTCTTTTCAAGCCTCATGGCTGCTTAGGTGGCTGTTTTTGGATTGTGATGTGGGCCAATTGGTTGGACTTGAGGAATTTGTGGTGGTGACTCAAACACACAAGAAATTATTTGGTCCATCGGGAGGATTGTTAAAATTGTCCCCCAACTAATAAAATTATGTTATTTATGTAAATGTGTGAGTCAGATTCTTAATTATCACAAGAATTAAAAATAAAAAAAACCACTAGGTGATGTCACATTTGTATAAATAGCAACTTTTTATTGGTTGGAAGGACCTGGAGGACCTCATTAGCAATCCTCTCGGGTAGGTCTAATAATTTCTCCAAAGACACCATGGATATTTAGGATGTGGGTTTGACGTGGTGGTGCCCCATAGACATGGCTGAAAGCAAGAAAATACTTTTTTTTTTTGTGTTTTTCAAAGCAAAAGCACAACAAGAAAAAATATATTGCAATCAACTACATGCCATTTTTTTAAAAAAGTAAGTCAAGTCAAGTAAATATTTTGATATTAGATTTCTATTTGTTGGAGCAATCTAACTATAAACAGATAAAACAAAACAAAACAAAACAAAAAAATTGATGAAGAAGTTTGTCCACAAATTGAAAAGAAAGTCCAAAAACCTTCAAGTCAATTGTCATGAAATTTCCCAAGAGTCCTATACGATGCTTATAAGTCATCATACGTTAAGAACAATTCTACATCCACAAAATACCAAATTGAAAAGAAAGTACCTTACTTTTATGAGTTGAAAATAAAAGTTTTGATAGGTATTACATAAGAATATTAACATATGTGATGCCAAAAAAGTTCTATTTTACACCCAAAAAACCTACTTTATCTATTTTGTCATCTTATTTTACAACTCTCCCAAAATCTCATTTTCTATTTTTACATAAATCATAATAAAATAATATAAACTTTCTAATAATATAAAAGCATGTATTATTAAGGACATTATAGGCAATCAAAACTTAAAATCTACTAAACTAAGTGTTACTTAAAAAAACAAAGCACTAAAGTAATGAAAATTGAATTTACCTGCACTTTTAAGAGCTTTGAGGAGGTTTGTCTTCCCTTTCAAACCGAGAGCTGTATCGAAGTATCCATGTTGGTTAAGTACAGACTACGAGCATGTCCCATGTTTCTCCCACTCGTGTGTCCAAAATTGTATACTGTTGCTACTAGGGCAAGCTAGTGATGGCCGATTTTTATGCATATTGCTTTTGAGGTCTGATATCTATCCTCTATAGCCATGAAACAAGAAGATTGAGAATCATAGTTCAATCTAGAAAAAATTATAACAATATTGAACTAATTTAATTGAAGCCTTCCCATAAAAAAAAATAATAGTAGTAATTGAAGCCTATACTCCAAATGTTTTTAAGATGAGCAAGGTTTAGGTTCAGTTCAATGCATCTTTTGCATAGGACCAAATATGATACAAATAATTGAATCGTGACACATATAGAGACTTGTGGTTGTGGCAGGAACATATCAGGTCTAGTGCACAAAACTGAAAACACTCAGACCCAAGAGTTGTCCTTGCAAAATACTACTAATTGTCATGATTAAAAAACTATGCAGTTTATACCCTTTTGCTTTTTAGCCCAATGCAATTTCTACCCTTTTATTTTGCGTTTTCAAACAGAAACACATGTTATGGTAACTCATTTAAGCCGTTACAATAAGCACGCCCATGATTTAAGGAAATTATTTATATGGGCTTTGGTTCAAGTAGCTGGGTAATAAATATAGAATTTGCATAGTTTTTTTTTTTTTTCCAAATAATACTCCATAATAATAATGGAGAAAAGTCAACAGATTCCCGCATTAGTTTAGAAAATATGTTTAGAAACTTTTAATAGAAAAAAAAATTCAATTTGTTAACTTTTTATAGTTTACATAAAAATAGTATCAAAACTTCCATAATAAAATAGTTGGATTTTTGATAACTAAATCTATAATAATAAGTAAAGGATGCCATTTCTCTTGCCATGAATTGAGGAAGGAGAGAAACAAAAATGTTTTAGATATGCATTCACCTAAAAAAGGGGGGAAAAAAAAAATCTAAAATGGGAAAATTTATAAAAGTAAAAGGGAAGTTTTCTCCTTGAGAGTTGGCATTATTAGTTGGTTTATACATAGTAATAGTATACAGCTAATAGTCTTGTCATTTCTATAAAAAAAAAAAAACTGTTGAATTAAAATAGTTTCCGTTATTGTTAACTACGTGGCCAGACTTGTAGAAATTGATGGAATTTCATAGCTAAATTACACTTTGTTATACTTGTGACTGGTCATCTTAGAACCTTGTTTCTTCTAATCCAATAGAAAACGATTCACAAAAACATTAAGAACAAAATTTGCTATGATTTTGATGCCAAAAGACAATGATATATGAAAAAAAAGAAAAAAAAAAAAAGATTTCAAGTACCTTATCTTGATTGAAGGAATTGTTAGGATCACAATTTGAAGGGTAAGAACCATCCCTGTAATTAGGCCGAAGCCCATGAATGCCAAAATCTGTAATTAGGCCAAAGCCCAAAAAAGCCTAATACAACAATTTATGCTTTCATATTTGGGACAACTAAGATTGACATTGGACCATCTTCTCCAAAAAAAAAAAAAAAAAAAAAAAGATTGGCACTGGACCTCTGGTAAGATTAGGATTAAGGACATGCATAGGGCACACACCTTATATAAAAATGATTGGATTTTGATTGGTTTGAGAACCAATAACTTTTTTTATTTATGTTTTTGGGTTATAGAAAATTAGAAACACATTTTTCTTTCATCAATTACATCTCAAAATGCCTTCACATTTAAAACATAGCTAGACTGATAATTGATAAGTCCTGCGTACACACCATGGATAGCTCAATGCAATGAAATATTCTTCTATTCAAAGATTATTCTTTTGAAAAATGCCCTTGAAATCTGATAGCCCACAACCTAACATTGAGTTCATGTTTAGTCTAGTGTGAATGCCACAATGAGAGTCCAATTCATGGTACATCTCTTTGTGGATGGAGAGAAGAGAACTGAGTTTGGAAAAATGGGTTTTCAATGACTCTAATTATTAGGGTTTATTATATTTGAAGCTTTGGTAAATGAAAAATAAAGAAGCGAATAGTCTAACTCAATAACATTATTTGATTTTATAATTTGATTTTTTTTTTGAATCCCCCACCATACTCAGCAAAAAAATAATACTGTAATACACTAAGTTCATATGTCAATGTTTGTTAAAGGAATTTTATTTGGAGAGATTTTGTTGGATTAAATAAAGTGAATCAAATACTAGAAGGGCCACCTAGTTTCTATCTCATGTTTCTTTTGAGTCCTTCGTTTGAATGAAGAATTAAAATTTCACTTGTTTGAATGAAATTGGTGTACCCTGTGAAGTATGGTGGGTTGTTTGGGATAAGCAATTTGGGTGTCTTTTTGTTAGAAGACCTCCCCTTAAAAAGAAGAAAAAAAGAAAAGATAAGGTCATTGAAGACCAAATCAATACATTGATTTCAAGATAAAGTTTTTCGGATTAATTATTAAAGAAATTTGTTGGATTGAGAAAAAAAATTATTATGAAATTGGTCTTAAACTATCCAAAAAAATATGTTGGATAGTGCCTCTCTTTTTTTTTTTTTTTTTTTTTTTTTTTTAAGAAACATTTTTTTTATTAAACTTTACATAGCGTTTTCGTTTCACCTCCATCACTAGTCCATCGCAATAATATTAATGCATTTATTTTCTTTCTCAAGAACTAGATTTTAGACTTGTGTGGAACTCATATACTAGGAGTGTAAATTGATTCTTTAACAAGCCCATGCCTAGCTATTACAAAGCCTAAAAGTACATGTAGTGTTAGTTTGGATACAGCCTTTTTTCCTCAATGTTTGTGTTTGTGCTGTCCCGTGTGTTTTTTAGTGGGTCCCGTGTATTGTTCACGGGACTCGCAAGTACTTTTTTCAGCAAAAACAACTTTAAAATTGAGTCCCATGACACTATTCACATATTTAAAAATTAGGACAAATTACAATTTACTCACCTGCGGTTTGGTTGAAATTTAAGTTGCCTACCTGTGGTTTGAAATTTGACATTTTACCCACCTAAGATTAGCTCAGTTAGATTTCTATAACCCACATTTGTTAAAAATAAAGCTAAATATGTAATTTTGATACACTTTTATGTCTCTCTTCTCCAAAAACACAATAAACATAAAAATACAAGACTAAATAAGATCAAAAACTATTCATCAGAACACTTTCATCATGGAATTTCAAACCACAGGTAGGCAACTTAAATTTTGGTCAAACCTTAAGTAGGTAAAGTGTCAAATTTTAAACCACAGGTAGGCAACTTAAATTTCAGCCAAACCACAGGTGGATAAGTTGTAATTTGCCCTAAAAATTATTTTGTTATAATATTTTCAGTTTTCAGCGGTATCTAAACAGACCCTAATATCCACGTGAACCTTTGGAACTCTATGTACTATGCAAAGAAAACACAATGAATTCTTTAACAAGCCCATGTCTAGCTATTACAAAGTCCAAAAGGATCCCAATTAAAATTGTTTGACTCATCTCTTCTACATCGGAAGACTCTCACACAAACTTAATCTTCCATAATTCTGTCCAACGAGAGAAATTATTCAGACAAAGAGAAGCAAATAATGTAGATAGCTTCAGCTGGTGGTCGCAAAGTAGCGTCTTTTAATATAGAGATCAGTCCTAAATTAAATTGATTGGAAATTTGGAATAATCTACAAGTTCCAAAACAATGACTTTTAACTGATTTTTTTTTTTTTATAAACATCTTTTAACTTATTTAACTGAAGATTAAAGTAAAGATATAGACCGTATGTATTTTTAAAGAATTAATCTTCAGGAAAAAATTAAATCCTTATTTCCTAGATAATGGAGTTCATAAATTGACGAAAGATTTTCATTGTTAAGATGATGAATGACATTTTTTATTTTTTATTGAAGACTTGAGAAGCAATATTAAGTCCAAAGGGGATTTCATTCAATCGATAATGTCTTCTAGTTCTAGGAGTGGCATATATAGATTCCTAGTTGGAATCCTTTGAATATGGCATACACCTTGTTCAGGTGTTTGTTTGAAACTATTGGAGCCTTTTTTGGGATACCGAAACCCAATCTCCTTATTTAGTATTTATTTAGGATTAATACGCACAAATCCATATCCATTAGCAGCCAAAGGTGACAAAATTATTCTTTTTATTCTAAATTAATCAATAAACTATATTACTACTAATTAGAAAATAAAATATCATGTTTATTTATTCTAATTAGTAGTAATATAGTTTATTGATTAATTTAGAATAAAAGGAAGAATTTCATCATATCTTTAAAAAAATAATTCAAATTTTATAGACCAATACAGAGAAGATATGACTTATTACTCAAATTAGAATTATGCATAAGCTTGCCATCACTTTATTATAGAGACGGTGACAAATTATAGTAATTTGTTCCAAGACTAAACATAAACAAATTATAACTAGTAAATAATGATAAGAGATATATTCCTCTAGCTAATCCTCAGCCACAATCTTTAGAACTTAGGAAACTGGACTTTTGAAGCACATCTTCCTTTTGGAGGCACTGGACACAAGATTTCTGACCCAGAACTGTCCACACAGAAGTAGATTTGGTAAAGTTGGCTGTTACCATGTGAATCTTTATTGCACTCTATCCTAGGAGTGTGTCCGTGCCCAATGCCCTTTATTATTGCTCTTACAATGTTGTCAAAGCTGTAAAATCCATCATCTGGTTCAATTCTTGCAATCCTGAGTATTTGTTGCAGGTTTGCTTTCTTCTTTTGATTGAAAGCTGCTTCAAAGTAGTCATGTTGGTCAATTTGAGATTCTGAGCATGTCCCATGCTTTTCCCATTAATGTGACCAGAACCTAAAGCCATTGCTACTTGGGCAGCTAAGTGATGGCCAATCCTTCTGCAGATTGGTCATGAGGTCTGAGAGCTACAGAAACCATCATATACATGAATCACAAAAGAAAATTTAAGGCAAAATATGTATTATATAAACTGATCAGACAGACTTATAATTAACTTGGGCAAAATGTCCTAGCTTGTGAAGTACCAAACTCAAAAGAGACTGAAGTGCGTGACAATTAGAGTTCTTCTTTTTCTTATAATTTGATAATTACAAAAATGAGGGAGAGAAGACTTGAAAATGGTTTTAACTGTCAATGTGGGATTCAAACCTAGGTTCTCCTTATAAAGAGAATCAAACAATATCACTAAATTACAAAGCTCTTGATAATAGTGTGCTTTACATTTGGTCTTTGAAGTGGATAAGAAAATTAAAGTGCATGAACATATCCTTGCTCATATATATCCCTAGGGCAGGGGTTTCACATTTTACTCACTGCATCTTTACATGACTTGATTTAGAGTGGCCATATAAAATGTGTCATTAATTTCCATATGGGATCTCTAATCTTGTATTCAATTTGCAAAAAAGAGAAGACAAACTTTTTGTTTTATAAGTGGCCATGATATAGAAAATAATTTGAGATGTTAAAAATCATTTACTTTCTCTTTTTCCAATGAATGGAAAATATTATTAGCAAGTTCTTGGGCAATTGATCGAGGTATAGACCTGTATTTTTTTCACTTATAGATGCATGCACGGCATTTGTAAAAACAGAGATAACCCTAGAAACTATGTGCCTAATAAAAAATTCATATTATTACATATGATAAGCTCAATTCATATTCCACTAATCATTTATAAGATCATAGTACTAAAAATTATAAGTACCTGCGATTTCTCGAAGACACTGTTAGGATCACAGTTTGAAGGATATCAGCCATCCTTGTATTCAGGCCAAAGTCTACGAATGGTGAAATAAGTCACAGGCTTTCCTATCTCAGGATAGCAACAACTTTGCTTTGAGTCACAGTATGCTCCTGGCCACTGCATGCATTCACATATGATGTTTGAAAACAATAAAACAAAGTTTGAAGTTTTGTAAATCCCCATATTAATTTTGTAAGGTAGGTTAAACTGAGTCGGGTCTAGGTGACTTCATCAATGTTCAGAGAAGGACCTTCAAGTTTACCTCAGTCGGGTCTAGGATTTTTTTTAAAGGTTCCACAACAAATTTGCTAGACTGCCCTTGTCTTCAGTTCACAGTATGCCATGAAGATTGAGATGCTTATAGCTCATAACCATGTGGACAGAGGATCCTAAAGGATAGAAAGATCATTTTAAATGCAAAACTTAAGGAATAAAAGAGTTATAACAGCCACTACAGTTGTTATGCAAACAATAACGAAATCGTGGCCTTGTGATCCTCACTATATCAAATATTCCTAATTAATAGAGAAAGAACAAAAAATATTAAAAACCCGTGCTTTTAGATAATATCTTTGAAAATCAGCTCTTCGACAAGTCAAAACTATATTCTTCCAGAGACCCAACCAAAGACATTAAAATGCACAGCCATTTTAAATTTTGGTTAGCATGTCTTAAATGACCAGCTAACCTAGTAAATTATTATAGACCATTTTGGTGTGATGCTGTAATGCAAATCATTTACAATTTATCTCAAACAATGTTGCACACAGCCAAACAAATTCAATGTAGCTTCTAAAATTCAAAGTGATGCACATTTTCTACAAAAGTCAGGATTCTAGGTGATTGGTGTACATAATTTTTTAAATTAAGAAACAAATTAAGTCCAAACAAATAAATAAAACTAGGAAAAAATTGCAAGATCTTTCCTCACCATGGTAAGGCCACATGGTAAGCCAAGCAGAAATTATGCATCTCAATTTGACAAATCAGATAAGAAAAACACAAAATCATACAAATGAAAACAAGACTGAGCTCACATCCAAGGCAGAAGGAAATCCTACCAGTGACTTCAACCGCAAGTATCCCAGTCAACTGCATTAACCAAAAAAAATAAGACTAATTTACCGAAATGAAATAATTATTTTATAAATGACAAATTTTAAGTTCAGAAACTTATTCAGTTCCCATTTTTTTTTTTTTTTTTTTTTTTTTTTTTTTTTTTTTTTTTTTTTTTTTTATTTTTTCACAATAAATACTTATAAGTTGATTTGATATCCATTGCCATTGTGTAACAGATGCAAATGAAACAGTGCTACCAAAAAGGGAAACATACCTTGGCATCAAATGCAAAAAAAAAAAAAAACCGAACAGAAATGACAGAGGAGAAACAGTTTCAATGTAATTTCTTAATTGAATGTCTTTATTGGGAATTTTTTTGATTGAATAGCTTCATGTTTGTTTAATTGCTCAACCTTGAATTCCTTGACCTTGTAAGTTGTACAAACATTTTCTTTAAGGGCAACTAACAGTGCCTATCTCTTAATGTTATAATGACTCTACTTCCGGGAGCAAACCAATTACATTTTCCCAGCAAATTTTCTATTCTTGTCGAATCATCGACATCATCAAGAATTAAAAAAAAGCTTTTTACGGCAAAGTATCTCCTTTACCAAACTGATTCCTCTAAATCTGCCGCCCACTCTCCAATTTCCATTCCCTAAGATGTCATTAAGAAGTTGCTCTTGTAGTTTGATTATGCCAGCATCTGTCCCTAAATCTATCATTTGCAGCATTTGTCTCTAACATTCTCTAAAAAGCTGCTTCCATCAAAACAATTAGCAATTATATTATAAATAGCTTTTGTAATTGTAGTCATTCCTACTCCGGGAAGGCCATGAATCTAACCATTCAAAATTCATCTAACCCAATATCTAAAAGTGACTCTACGGCCTCTACACGAGAATTTATTCCAACTGGGTATTTGGCAACATATAATTGCGTCCGATTTACTTTAGCATTTGCCATCTCTTCAACAATGTTTTGGATGAAGTGAGATTCAGATTTATATGTAGTGCGGTGACAATCACGTAGCTGAAGAAAACATATAATTAGATAGATAAGCAGATTAACTACGAATTCAAGATAACTGGTTGTGAGTTATAACAAACAATTGACGCGTTTTTTGATAAAGTAAATGGAATGTAATTCATATATTTTTGATAATTGTCATTGATATAAACATCATATTAGCAGTACAAACTCAATGCATGAATCATAATATCAACAATCAGATACATACCCTTTCTTGTAATGCCACCCAGATGTATTAGCTGCTTTTCTTAGAGCATCCCTCCACCTCTGCACCTCGTTCTTGTTATCCTTCAACTTCTTTTCATGTTTAGCGAGTGCTTTTCCAAAGTTCCCCTTTTCATTTCGAATTTCCGATGGATCAACATGGTAAAAAACTAGAAGAATTTGAACCTCTTGGTCCTTTTCTTTACACTCAACAATCTCAGCAAGTTCATCCAAGCACTATGAAGTTTTCAGAGAAGAAAATAGCCAAAATCGATGAATTTTGGATGAGTTGGATAAGTTCTTCCGAAATTCCTTCTCCCCTATGAAGTTTATCATCGATGAAGGTGTTGATGCCTTTGACACACAAAGCCTTATACAAATGCACTACAACAAAATGTATTTTCAGTGAGGAAAAAATTCGTCACTAAAAGTCCAGTTTTTCGTCACTAAAAACCTTTAGTGACGAAATCGGACTTTTAGCGACGAAACTCATTTCGTCGCTGAAACCCCGTCGCTAAAAGTCCTAGCGACGAAAAATTTCGTCACTAAAAGTTCGATTTGTTTTAAAAAGAAAAAACTTTTAGCGACGAAAATGTTTCGTCACTAAATGTTTTCCTTGCTAAAAACACTATTCAGTGACGAAAATATTTCGTCACTAAAAACACTTCAGTTTATTAAATCATATTTAGTGACGAAAAATTTTGTCACTAAAACTATTTTCGAGTACATATAGTGACGAAAAAATTCGTCACTAAAACTATTTTTAAGAAAATCCAGGCACATATAGTGACGAAAATTTTCGTCACTAAAACCATTGCTTACAAAATTTTGCTACATTTAGCGACGAAATATTTCGTCACTAAAACAATTTTTTGTTGCTATATTTGTGAAGAAAAAATTCGTTGCTAAAACTTATTTTCTGTTTTTATTTTTTTTCATGGCTTTGATATTAATATGTAACATGTCATTACATTATGAAAACCTCACATTTGAATAACACATTTATTTCAACAGCACATTTATAAATAATCGATCCATACATTCCACAAGTAAAAAATAAAACAAGTATCCAATTCAAACTCCTTCCATATAATAATTGTTTGCAATAGATACAATAACTCAAGATGCTTTATAACAATACAAAAAATGTAGCATAGTATAATTAGAACCAATGAAAGATGTCCTCATATATCTTCAAATAATGCCAAAAGTAAATCTCCTAAAAGCCACCAATAAGAAATCTGCACAAATATAAAAACAATACTACATTAAAATCGTAAAGTAAAAATATTAACTATGTTATAAGAAACAGTTCTAACAATGCATCAAGAGTAGCTACACCAATGAATTAAAATCACAACTCCTAATGCATAAATTGTAGAAAGCAAATATAGATTTTCAAGTGTAATATAATACAATTAGTTTCAAATAATACAACAAAAAAATGTTGCTAGGTAATTATACATGCTAGTTCAGCCAGGAAAAAAAAAGAAAAAAAGAGGACAATGTTTTAGTTCAGCCACTGAACAACAAAAGGAAAGTCAGTGATACTATGATACTCAAAAGTTCACAACTAATTGCCAATTAAGAAAGCTATAGGCAAGATTGCATTTGAAAGCAAGACCATGCAAGATCCAATTACAAATCATTATTGGTTGGGGGAGGGGGCAACTGCCCCCTTCAAATATTAAAACTTTCTATGCAATAATGAAAACTTCCCATTCCAATGTGAAAGAATGTTGGGCCAGCTTTTTTTTTTTTTTTCAAATTTATTATATTGGAAAAGAAGTGACGATTTAACACAACTTGACTATAAAAGCATTCTCAAACATTTTATGCCTTTGAAATACTCTGTTATGCTTATTGTTGTATTACATTAGGTGGATCTACTGAATTAGAATATTGGATCAATTGAAGGATTGATTTCGATCCACAAATTTAAATGAGTAAATGCTAAATCAAGATTTACAGCTGATTTAGAAGTGTCAAATCCAATAACATATGCACTAACACACATGATATTCTTATTTGCATCACATCAGCAATGTATTAAGATGTATCTATTGTGGATCCATCTATATACCCATCATCAAATTTACTTGGAACTTAATAAGAGTTGTGTGAACATAACTTATCATTGACTCTCCTGCAATCAACTAGGATCTAGGATGAAATCATGCCAATATTAGTTTCTTGTGTGATTTCAACAATTGCATTAAATTAAAGCAATCGAAAATTTCAACTGTGTTATACTATAATCTTTAGTGTCAGCTTGTCTTGAAATCATCCATGTTAGGCGGTGTCATGTTTGAGGAAAACATAGTAACTTTATCTTCTTGAAAACTATTGATTGAGGGATATGCTTAGATGATTCTTATTCCTTGTTGTTTTGGGTGCCAAGTGGGAGACAACTATTTATTGGATTTCTCAATTTTTTGAGCCCAAACAAGAGAAAGCTTGAGTCTTCCATTAGACAAAAGGAAAAGCAAGGCACAAGTCCTATCACCAATGGTTGCCTCAAGTAGCCAAAATAACACAAATCTAATGTGTCATTAGACACTCGTTGTTCCAACAAAACTTGTTATGCAAATCAAAGGAAATGTGAAGATAATTACAAAACAAGATTTTTTTTTTTTTTTTTTTTTTAAAGCTTCATCTTGGCTTGATTCCCAAATATTAATGCTTGGGGGTCATTAAAATTTGCAATTTATCACATGTAAACGCGTACGATTATTTATAGAGAATTAAACCCCAAAATAAAGGTAATCAAAAGCCCCATACGTTTATAACTATCAGATCTATCAAAACCCAACAATAAATATTCCAAAAAAAATCCCAAAATAAACATGTGGCAGTTTCAGAACAAACCCACAGAAAAAAGAGGATTGCATTAAAAAAAAAAAAACAAAAACAAAAACAAAAAAACATAGTAGAGAGAGGTCGAAGTTATGAACTAACAACCTGAGGAAAAATATTATTATGATTAAAGGCACATAAATTAAATAGCTTGAAATTACAAAGGAACTTAAAACAGTAAGCAGAAACTAAAACGCAAAATCCTAATTCCTATAATCCTAAAGGTAAAAAGTGAAGTTTAACTTAACACGCCAACCATCAGTGAGGACAAATGCTCTGCATCTCATAGCTTAGGATGTCT
The DNA here is from genome assembly GCF_040712315.1 of Castanea sativa. Lineage (NCBI taxonomy): Eukaryota > Viridiplantae > Streptophyta > Magnoliopsida > Fagales > Fagaceae > Castanea > Castanea sativa. The sequence continues at coordinate 54,260,998 of NC_134015.1, forward strand.
TATGCCTTGTTGGGCTCATGACATCTCAAATTAATTCAGGATTAAACATTTTTATCATCATCCCAATTCCAAACAAACCCCTAAAAAATATTTTTATATATTTAAATCAAACCAAACAATTGCAAACCCAAAAAACACTGACTATTTTAAATAAATAAACCCTTTTATTCCTTTATCAAAAAACCAAACAAAAATTTAAAAAATAATTGAGAGTCAAGACAGATAGAGAGAAGTGACTTACAATGTGAGTCGGTGATGATGCCGTCTCCAGTGTCGGTGTGGGCAAGACCATAGTCGCCGGTGTCAAAGGGATCCAATCTTAGAGAGAGACACATAGAGAGTCACAGATAGCTACGACTTACCAAAATAAAAAACAACATAAACAAAAACAAAACCCAAGCCCACATCCCAGTAATTGTTTAATTTTAAATAATTAAAAAATATATATATTTCATATTCTATCACCTGAGTCCGAAACAAAAAGAATTAGAGTCTCACCTCTAAGTTCTCTAAAAAGTCAGTTGCTCTCCTTTACGGCTTGTACCACTACCAACAGGGATTAGATTGAGAATTTGGGGAATCTAAAGAAATCTAATATTATAATATTATAATGAAAAAGCAAATCATCTAATATTATAATGTTCATGATGTGATTAGTTGCTGCCACAGTTAGATTGATAGGACCACACAGACAAGCAAATCATTTAGGGCCATACACACATTTTTTAAAAAAAATTAATGAAAAAGACAACAACGGGAGCTGTACCTGAACTGTTTTCCTTAGCTTAGTCAAAGGTGTTTATTTTAATAAAAATTAAAATTAAAAAAAAAAACCATGGAAGTTAATATTTTTCCCATTATTTTCCTTTGTTTTCTCTGCAGCCAAACAGGTACCAAAATTTTTTTTTTTAAATACCTCATTCATCAGTAAAAGTAAATCCCAGCGACCTCAAACTCTCCGATCTGTAATCTCAGACAATCTAAACCAAAAAAAAAAAAAAAAACAAAAGCAAAATCACGATCAACCAAAAAAAAAAAAAGAGAAAGAAAGCAGAGTGAGAGAGAGAGATCTAACCTGTGAGTGAGAGATGGAGAGTCGAAGAGTCGGCTGGGTTTGGGTTTGGGAGATGAGGGAAGGGCTGTGGTGTGCTCAGATCGGCGGCGAGATAAGGGAAGAGGCGGCAGCGTGCTCAGATCGGAAAGGCGAAGGGTCGCTGGTGTGAGGAAGGTGAAAGGTCGGCCGGTGTGCGAAAGGAGACCAAGGGTCGGCGGCTGCGAGGGAGAGTGAGGGAAAGAGAGGAAAAACCAGAAAAAGAGAAAAGTGAAACAAAAAAAAAGGGGGCTGAAGCCCATATTAATATCAAACTTTTAGCGACGAACTCGAATTCGTCGCTATTGGCTACCTTTAGCGACGAACTCGGATTCGTCACTGATAATGTACTAATATTTATGATTTTATTTTTAGCGACGACTTATTTTCGTCACTATTTGTCACATTCAGCGACGAAATGGTTTTCGTCACTAATGGTGTTCTACTAACACCTTTAGCGACGAAAATATTCGTCACAAAAAACTTAAACTTTTAGCGACAAATTATTTCGTCGCTGTAGATGAATTAAGTCCGGCGCCAACATTTTTTCACTTGGCGCTTGGTTCATCACAACATATATTTATGATTTTATTTTTAGCGACGACTTATTTTCGTCACTATTTGTCACATTCAGCGACGAAATGGTTTTCGTCACTAATGGTGTTCTTACTAACACCTTTAGCGACGAAATTTTTCGTCGCAAAAAACTTAAACTTTTAGCGACGAATTATTTTGTCGCTGTAGATGAATTTTGTTTGGCGCCAACATTTTTCGCATGGCGCCTTGGTTCAGCACAACATATAGCGACGAAATCTAATTTTCGTCGCTAAATATTACTAATTTTTTTTATAAATAGCGACGAAATTTATATTTCGTCGCTATATAGTACTTTTTTGTGAGAAAAAAATTTTCCTCACTAAAATTCGTCACTGAAAATACATTTTGTTGTAGTGATGGCTGGTAAAACCTTCGCGGGTATCTTCACCTCTAAAGCTCAAGAAGACATCAGAGTTCCATCGGCGAGTGGAAGAAGAAGAAGAAGAAGAAGAAGAAGAAGAAGAGAAGGAGGCTTCTTCACTGTTCAGGAAAGTCATTGATGGAATCGAATAGACAGAGATGCCGATCTGACCCAATCTTGGCTGATCTCCGCTGGTCCTTAGCATGAGAGAGGCAGGTCTTCCTCGAAGGTGTGGTGGCGGTGCGGTGGAGCAGGGTGGAGATTCTTCATCGGTGATATCTCTTCTCTTTTCCCTCTCTTTGTCTGTGTGTGTGTGTGTGTATATATATATATATATATTTTTTTTGATAAATCTTAGGAAAAAATTAATGAATAAATTTATTCCAATTTACATAGATTTGGTAAATTTTAAATTACATAAAATCTTTAAAGGACTTGCACCAAATTAGCATTGATTTGATATAGATGAACAAATAAATAATATAAACATGGAAATTAAAATTATACTTTTAACAAAAATGATCGAAATTTTGGAAAATATTACTATTAGAAGATTTTAAAAAAATATAACTATTGAAAATTTGAAAAAAGTTTTTGGAAATGAATATAAAAGAATGATAAAAAATATTTAAAATAATAAAATAATATTAAAAAATAATAAAATAATATTAAATAATGAACAAAGAAATAGTATTTAAAAGAGATTATAAAAATAATAAAGAAAATGTTAAAAAGTGTATTTGAAAAAGTAAATAAGAAAATAGCAAAAGTATCTATTTACTCTAAAAAAAATACAAAAATTTGGAAAAATTGCTAAAAATTCTCTTACTTAAAAACGAAATACTAGTTTTTTTTTTTTTTTTAATTATTAAAGGGTGAGATAAATAGATTTAAGCACAAAATAAGCTAAGGGAACAAAAAATGAACTCTTTTTTATTAGCTTTAAGAGGTTTTTAAAACAACTCTAGAGGTACAAATAAAAATTTGTAACTATCAAAATGTCAAGTTTTTAATGATAAGTTAAAAAAGTAATGTGATTGATTAGCGCAAATAAACTCCAATTATAATTTGTCAACATGTTTTGAAAATTGTTATGTTTATAGCATTATTCTTTTTTAAGTCACATTAGAAAGTCTAAAATACTTGTACATTTTTCTTTGTGGGCAAAATACATCTAATAAATAATCAACATGAAATATCAAATTATCGAAACATCACATTGAATAGCAACATCAAATATAAGGGAGTGTTTAGTTTGCTATGATATGCATCACATTAAGGTCATATCATCATAATGAGAATATTGTCTAAGGTTACAAAATATTTCAAATTACTCTAATCTTATCACCTAATTAAATGGTGGTAATCTTACATTACTTTTTTTTTTTTTTGATAGATGAGGTTATCCCCAAGATATTTCAAACTTAGGATCTTATGGATATCATGAGATCTAAATAACCACTTAGCCAACCTCTTAGGGTTAATCTTACATTACTTTTGGTAAAGATATAATAATTTATACAATTAACAAAATTGCCCATACTAATAAATTTTATTTTACAGATGAGAATGACTAAAATACCAAGAAACTCATAAAATACCTCAAAATCACTAAAAAAAATCAAAATATCTTTGGAACTGCCAAAATCACTAAAATACACTTTGAATGTCCAAAATACTCCTAAAACCAATGTTCGAGAGGACAATGTTATTGTTAAAAGTAAATTGCAATGGCACCAATAACCATTATTGTGGGATAAGTAAACTGAAATGGCTTGGCAACATGACATGTAGCAGTAAATTGGACAAGCTAGAATGCAAGTTGTAAAGGGAATTTTATAATATTGCGGTCTGAATTTAATATTTGTTGGGGGGAGTGGTTTGGTGGAGAGTGAAGTTGATTTTTCAAAGTTGGGTTCAGGTCGGGGTGACAGTTTTTTTTTTTTGGATTGTAGTCCTCGGATGATGATCATTTAGATTTCAAGGTGGGTGAAAATAGAATTTGTGGCTATAGTAAACTGGTTGGGCTTCCTTTGATTCAATTTGATTGACCCTTAGAAGCGTCTCGTGGTGAGAAATCTATTACGGGATTGGAAGAGTAATGTGGTATTTACTAGAAATGAAACTTGCTGTTATGGATAGCTAGATGGTTTGCAACTTGTGGGGATGTCCATATCAGGATTGGGTTGCTCTAGATGCTGATCAGAGGGCAAGAACGGTCTTAATTATGCGGGATAAGTGGGAAAATTGGAGGTGATGGTGGGAATTCACATTTGCCAGGCCTATCTTGCTCTTCTTTTCCTTTTTCCTTCCTTTTGTCTCTGAGCCAATGGGCAAACTGCTTTTATCTTGTCCACCCCCTCCACAACATTAATTGAACTTGTTAATGTAAAAGATCTAATCCATTCAAATTATGTGCCAAGGGCTTCAAAGTAGATTTCAAATTCACCCTAATTTTGTGTCAGATACCTCAAATTTGAAACTATTTTAAACTCACAGAACAACTAATTTCACATTTAAATCTACTTCATATCCATTTGAAACTAATCCAAAGTCTTTTTCAATTCCAAAGTTTATTATCATCAATTCAAATACAAAATTCAATGAAACTCACTAATAATACCATATTGCAAAAAACTAATAGATTTTCTTTTAAAAGCAATGAAAATATTTACAAAATTCATTTTACCCCAATAAGAAAAATTAAGTTATGTGTAAAACTAAGTACATAAAAATTTTAAATAGTTGAACAATTATTGCAACCTTCTTTTTCTTCGCAAAAATGGAATGATCCACAATGATGAATTGGCATACTAAATATAATTGGTCTCTTACAGAATTTTTTCTTCATAAGTGGCAAATCTTTGTGTAATTCACTTCAATGTTATCTACTTTTGAGAACAATGAGTAAGTATATGTTGCATGATATTGCACATTTGCACATACATCTGTAAATGAAGATTACAAGCTAATCCTAAGATGCTAGGTTTTAGTTGGTGAATTCCGTGTATAAAATGTATACATATATTTTTTTCATTTATGGAATTATTAGACTATTAGTATTAGATTATAAATTTATGGATTTTTGTATTACACAATTGTATTGAGTTGATTTTTTTTTTTTTAATTTTTATTCTTTTATATATGTATGGAAAGAAAAAAAAAAAAAAAGATGTTAAGAACTATGTTAAACTTTTTTTTTTTCAAGTCTCATGGCAGCTTAGGTGGCTGTTTTTGGATAATGATGTGGGCCGGTTGGTTGGGCTTAAGGATTTCATGGTGTTGACTCAAACACACAATGGGTATTTGGGATGTGGGTTTAGCGTGGGGGTGCTCCATGGACATGGCGGAAAGCAAGAAAACATATTTTTGTGTTTTCGAAAAGCAAAAACTCACCAAGGAAAAATTGCAATAAATTGCATGTAATTTTTTAAAAAGTAAGTCATGTCAAGTTAATATTTTGATATTAGATTTCCATTTGTTGGAGCTATCTAACTAAAAAGAAAAAATTGATGAAGACGTTTGTCCACAAATTGAAAGAAAGTACAAGAACCTTCAAGTCACCATATGTTGACGAATGTGAAATTTACCAAAAGTCCAATACAGTGCTTATAAGTCACCATATGTTGACGAATACTTTCACATTCACAAAATACTAATTTGAAAAGAAAGCACCTTGCTTTTATACGTTGAACATAAAAGTTTTGATAGGTATTACATAATAGAGCTTATAAGATAACACTTTCACATCCACAAAATACCAAATTTTGGAGCTTCATATGTTATAGCTACTTCTATTTCTCTTAATTATCTGGGTTTACAATGCATACAAGGTACATTCTCTTTGTCATCCTCACTTAATTTTCAATTATTATATAGACCTCCATGTCTATGGGCTTTCGTAGGTCCAAATTATCAATAACAATAGGTGTAGACACCTCATTTTGTACATTATGCCAAAAGTCATAGTTAATAGGAATTGAGTTTCCATTTCCCCCCAAACATTTAGCTTCTATGAGAATAGATAATCTCGTTGCTTATATATATATATATATATATATATATATATATAAAAGAAGATTCCCTTCTCTTGATTGGACTTTTATGTGATTCAAAAATCCCCTCGTTAATGAGGAACAACCTCATTTAGAAATAGGATTATAAATAAATAAATTTATTTATTTATTCAGCCAGGTAACATTATTCTGGATGAGAACAATGTTGCCAAATTGATTGATTTCTCACTCTCCATGTCAATTCCCGTAGGTCAATTGCATGTACAAGTTTTTCATATTCATGGAAAACATGGGTACGCAATCCTTGAATATTCGCATATGGGCTATTTAATTGAGAATGCTGATGTATATAGTTTTGGTGTGCTTATACTAACACTTTTGGCAGGACGGTCATGTTTATACGGTGAATATGATAACGAGGCTTATAATCTAGTAGATTGGCCAATGCTTTGGTATAATGCCACTGAAAGAATTATCTTGAATGTTCCTGACGAAAGAGATGTTTAAGCAAGCAATCAGGATCAATATAAGTTGCAAAGTGCAGCAAAGAACAGCTATTGAGAAACCTACAAGTCAGTGGAAGCAATAATAAAGAATGGCAACTAAATTTTTGAGTGTCTTTTTAGTTTTTACCATTAAGCCTATCCAACTCACAAAATAAACCAATAATAAAAAGAGCATATTTTGACACTCCAGCCTTGAATGAAACAGTAGGAAGATATTCAAACATTTCCCTTTGAACTGGGTAGATGCAAACATGCCCATGGTTGGAAGATTTCGCACCCTTGGTTCAGGGGAACTCATAGCAAGACTGCCTGATAATACCGGACCTTACTGGAGTTGGTTATGACACAGATTATAGAGCATTTCCTTGACAAGGGAGCTCCAACTATATTCACGGGAAACATTATATTCAAAATGAATAGACCCCACATGGTTTTGATGAAGGCAGAGTGTAATTCGTTTGTCAACATGTATAAGCTTATTTGGCTTTTTGCTGGAAAGTGGATTGAGGTATATTTGTGCTTTGAAAAAGTAAGAAAAACAAAATTAAGGTAAATGAAAAAGCTGTACTTAAACAAGAAAGCTAGTAGAAAATGTACATGTATCCACATAGTTTTTCTCATTTCCCAAATGAGTATGATATTGAAGGAGTTCAAATTATGGCAGTGGGGAGAGTGCAGCAATGGTTGTGATTTACAAATACTGATACAACAAAAGAAAATGACCAGATTCAACAAAAGGAATTCAAATACCACAAGCCTAGGGTTGATTCAGAAACTCAAGCTAGGTAATTCATAAATGGTGACTAAAGACCTTTGTTTTTTCTTTTTTTGGACAAAGGAGATCAAAATATCTGATGTACATAGTAATGAAGTAAAAATCAGCTCCAATTTTTGAGTTAATGCTAAAATATAACATTCTGTTTCAGTCAACAGTAACTTTTGTCATGATAACATCCCTAGTTTCAACTACAAAAATTGCACAACATCCTCCAAAATAACTCTACTTATGCAATTGTTCACAAAAGAGACTAGAACCATCGTTATACAGGCAATAAGACATTAAAAATTTAAATAAAAAGAATCCATTCTGCTAATTGGAACCCTTTTATCAGGCCAAGATGTAAATAGAAAAAGTTTATGATATTGAACCCTGTATCAGCCAAATATACAACAGTGCATATAATAGTTGTCGTGAGACATCCCCAAGATCAACTTCACAAGAACATAAAAAAGGCTTCCAAATGCTAAGCAATAAAGTGAGTGCATCACACAATTCACTCAAGTAAATGAAACTATAAGAGCCAATGGAGTTATATGAAAGATCCATATTTATATCTGTATTATCACCATGAATTCAGGACTGCAAAAATGTAATAATTATATAATGTTCTACTTTAAATGTGTAAGAGAATTAGTTTGACTAACAGATAGACTACATGGCTCTAACTGCGTCGAATTCTTCCTCAAAACTTACAAAGATTCATATCTTGGATTCAAAGAAGTCATACTTTGAGAAACATGCTTAATCATAAGCACAAAATAGATTGAATTAGATAAAAATGATAATGTAATCTAGTTCTAGTGTACAAGGCAAAAGAAAGGTGTGCTCCAATACCCTCAAATTATAACAACAAAACAGCAAATGAAAAGTCACAAGACTACATGAAAATCTGATTCGCTGGATCAAAGGAAGCAACTACACCCAACAGATTTTTGCATCTATCCTCAAAAACAACAAGAACAATCAAATGGACATAATGGGGGTATTTCCAGCATCAGACTTATCGATACTCAATCCCTCTCCTGTGTAAACAGTAAACGGTGTAGCATATCTAGTTTTTTAACAGCCCAACGCTTAAACTTAAATTGTGCGATGAATATAATGCCTAAAGTTCCCATAAAAGAAATTTAAAGAAAAAGATAATTTAAAGAAAATTTAAAGAAAATTCTAATATAATGCCTAAAGTTCCCATAAAAGAAAAAGATAATTCCTAAAGCCCTAAACATTCGATATTTTTTAAAAAAAAAGGTTAATTTAAACATATCAAGAAAATCTATATGAATGAGTTTCATATAATAAATAATGGTTTGTTTGGTAGGACGATTTTTGTTTTTGTTTTTGTTTTAAAAAAAATATGAAAATAATTTTCAAAAAAATTGAACGTGAAACTAGTTTTCAGATAATAATTTTTATATTATATATGTTTGGCTCCTACATTTACGAACAATTTTCAAAATATTGTAAAAAATAATGTTTGGGAGACCATTTCTACTTTGAGATTAAAAAAAAAAAGATTATTCTATAGAAAGTAATGTGTAGATTACTTTTTGGGAGATAATGATAAGTTTCAAAATTGAAATTTGAGAATAAAACTAATGAACATTTTTTTTAAATTTTTTTTTATATAATGATAAAAGTCAAATTTGTGATAAAATTGAAATAGAAATAAAACTAATGTACATTTTTTTAATTTTTAATTTTATACATTTTTAAATTTAATTTGTTATTTTTATATAATGGTAATCACGGGATCTTCTAGAAATTTTATGCTAATTATTCTTTTGGTTGATATATATATATATATATATATATATATATATATATATATATATATATATATATATATATATATATATTTACTTTGTTAATATGATAATGCAGTTAACATAAAACCTAATTTTGAGAATCTGCATAGGATCTTTCCAATGGTCTTTAGACAAAATGATATCTCCTTCCCCTACTTTTGAGAATCCCTTACAATTTTGCCAATGATCATGGGCTCAATCTTGAAGAGTGTATGAGTTGTATTTATGCATGTGTGTGTATAGAAAATCTGTCATAGAATTTCTTGTGGCAAAAGTTTTGGTCCTAGAATTTTCCTAGAAAAATAATGAAAGTTCAAGAATTGAAGTGAAAGGAAAAATTAGACGTGAAGAACTGAATTGAAAATGTATCAAAGTTAGAGACTATAATTTGTAATTTAGTCTATTTCATTTAGTGAACACTTTCTCTCTTCGACCTCTAAATACTTTGTGGATGGAAATGTATCAATTAAGTTTTAAGACTTTTGGCTAATTACTAACAATCCTTAATCTAAAATTTACATCCTAAAATTTAAAGAAAGTTATAGTAATAAACACCTCAATTAAACCAATTGTGTGAATTAGTACCCTTGGTTGATTGTGGTGTTGGTCACTGATTACGTATGTAATTTTTTAAAATTTAAAATTTAAGCACACAGTCATACTTTTTGAATCGGTATAACGCTTAGCAGTAGTGCAAAGTTATATTGGAGATTATGATATTCATTTCAAATTAGATTTAAAACGAAAGTTTTTTCCCCAAGAATTTTGTACTTAAGTGATATCACCTTTTCTCCTTTATCAAGATAATTATTATTCAAATTCCACCTCCTATTATTGTAACGATCAAATCATTGTAATAAAAAATAAAACCAGTCTTATGCAATATTCTTCTTATTTGTTTAATTTATCTTTTTCCGACTTTGGTAGATAATTTGATAGATAAGAAAGAGCATACCCATTAACTTGTTAAAAAATTTCTGTTTATTTTAGAATAAGAATTTTTTTTTTTTTACATACTCACTTTTTAAAACACTCCACATCAGATTATCTATTTTACATTACATTTCATTAAAATATCAATTTTTCTTAATTTTTTTAATTGTTTCTCTTCCTACATACACAGAAACTACCATTCACTCTCTTCCTTCATTTTTGAGATACTTAATAAAAGAATAAATAATTAAATACAAAATAAATAGTGTCAGCATAAATTTACAAAATTTTAGCAAACTTGTAAATTTGCACAATTATACACAGACTGATATGGGTCGTGTTTAAGAAAAATTGGGTAAATTTTACATATTTTACTATTATACACTAACTGATGTATGTACGTGAATGCTATTAGGATGTGGAAATTTGAACAGTGAACATATCTATTGAAATGGTCGATCTTAAGTACACTTGCACCGTGCCCGTGAGAAAGAAAGGAAGTGAAGGAACTAACGTATACCCGTAAATGCTGTCTAAGAAGATGATCAATGACCCTGTTGGTTTTGTAGACAAGGTCCCTGTTGTCACAACCAGGTCCAGTAAGCAATAATTACATGGACGTGGTTACCCACCTCCAAAATGACATCACTGTCCTTACCAAGCTCATCAGTTGCTGTGCTTTCCATCTTTCTGCTACCTTTATGGATCATGCCCACCAACTGTTCGACCAAATTCTCCAACCGGACATTGTGGTCTTCAACTCCATGGCCTGTGGATACTCCCGCTCCATTGCCCTTCTTCAGGCCATTTTGCTATTTTCTGATATCCTATGCTCTGGCATTGTCCCTGATGACTGTTCCTTCCCTTCTCTTCTCAAGGCATGTGCAAGCTCTAAGGCATTGCAATAAGGTAAACAACTGCATTGCCTTGCTACCAAACTTGGTCTCAACCATAACATATATGTATGTCCCACTTTGATAAATATGTATACTGAGTGCAATGATGTGAACGCGGCAGTTGTTTGTTATAATGCAATAATCACAGGATATGCTCGAAATAGTCGGCCCAATGAGGCGTTGTCATTGTTTTGCGAATTGCAAGCGAGTAATCTCAAGCATACTGATGTAACACTACTTAGCATACTTTCATCTTGTGCTTTGTTAGGAGCATTAGACTTAGGGAGGTGGATACATGAGTATGTGAAGATGCATGGTTTTGATAAATATGTAAAGGTCAAAACTGCTCTTATAAATATGTATGCAAAGTGTGGAAGCTTGGATGATGGCATGATGCAATTTGCGAACATGTCTGTAAGAGATACACAGGCTTGGTCAGCCATGGTTATGGCATATGCAACTCATGGGCATGGTTCCAAAGCCATATCATTGTTTGAAGAAATGAAGAGGGCGAGAGTGTGACCTGCTGAGATTACATTTTTGGGTCTTTTAAAGGCTTGCAGCCACACTGGCTTAGTAAGGGAAGGTTGTGAGTATTTCTATAGCATGACTGACAAGTATGGGATTATTCTGGGTATCAAGCACTATGGATGTATGGTGGATTTGCTTAGTTGAGCTGGTCGCTTAGATGAGGCTTATAAGTTCATCGATGGATTACCAATTTAGCCCACTCCCATACTTTGGCAAACCTTGGTATCTGCTTGTAGCAGCCATGGCAATGTAGAATTGGCAAAGTGAGTGATTAAATGAATTTTTGAACTGGATGACTCTCATGGAGGAGACTGTGATCTTATCGAACTTGTGCGCAAGGGCTGGGAGATGAGAAGATGTGAATTATTTGAGGAAACTGATGAAAGACAAGGGGGTGGTGAAGGTACCTGGGTGTAGTTCAGTGGAGGTAAAACAATGTCGTGCATGAATTCTTCTCTGGGGAGGGAGTGCAATCTGTTTCTACAGATTTGCTCCGAGCACTTGACAAGTTAGTCAAGGAATTGAAGTTGGTTGGGTATGTTCCTGATATTTCTTTAGTTTTTCATGCAGACATGGAAGATGAGGACAAAGAAATTACTCTAAGATATCATAGTAAAAAATTGGCTATTGCTTTTGGGCTTCTAAACTCTTCCCCTGGTACAAAAATTCAGGTGGTGAAGAATCTATGTGGGGATTGTCTCTATACAGCAAATTGGTCATAATCAACAATGAGTAATGAATTATATAAATCTGGCAAGTTAATGATCCGTACCAGATTCTGGGTTTAGGCAAATGTATGATGCAAGAATGTGCATCTTTGGAATCTATTTGTACAAAATTGGTTCCAAAGAGTGGAATAAAGCCTACTATTGATTTGTACAGATAAAAAATCAGTTCCAAAAAGTGGAATAAAGCTTTTGTAATTTAGGCAAATCAATTACTTTTAAAGTCAACTATTAAACACAAAGCAGAGGAAAATGACGTGGCAGAAGTTTTTCCTGCTCTCAATGAGGACATTTTACAGGTCTGAGTGCCTTTTTGTTGCTATTTTTTGTGGTTGGTTTACAGTAACTTCTTATGTAGCAAGGAAAAAAACAAAGTCAAAGTTAGTTGTTTCAATATGATAAGTAAATAATAATTTCATTAAATTTATTTTTCTCACAAAAATACAGACAAAACCAATGAAGTTGTGGAAAACTCGTCCCAAACTCTGTGAAAGGCTAATTAGGTGCATTTGTTTCACACAACACAGGTGATAAATTAATGGTAATAGCAGCAAGCATATGCTGCACCAAATATTCTGTCCACACGTATGTTTTCACCTAAAAATACTGCCATTCACATCATTAAACTATCACCCTAAGTCCAAAAACAAATTCCGCACCTCTCTCTCTCTCTCACACACACACAGATGAAAGTATGAAACCCAATTGTGCAATCTTCATCAAGCTTTTATTAGTACAATGCCTAGCAATTGGATGTGTTTCACAGAGTTTCGATTTCTTCTACCTTGTACAGCTACTGAGTGGGATTATTTAAGAGAAGATCATCCTTTTCAACACTAACTACTCTTATTTGATGTTGTCATAACATCAGAACTTTTTCTTGATTTCACCACTCTAAATCTCTAATGCAGTGGCCTGGATAATACTGTGACACAAAACAAAGTTGTTGCTATCCAACAACAGGAAAACCCAAAACTGATTTCAGCATTCAATGGCTTTGGCCTAATTACAATGATGGCTCATACCCATCCAACTGCGATCCTAACAGCCCTTACTTTCAATCCAAGGTACCAATTTTTTATTAGGAAAATGTTAAGTTGTTATCAATCTTACTATATGAAACTTATAAACTAATTTGACAAACTTATAGACCTCCTCCAAATTCTTGAAAGTGCAGGTAACTCTTCATTTCCTTAGTAACTTAAAATTGGTTGTCCAAGCTTAAATTTCGTAAACCTTTTCTTCGTTTTTTATTTTCATTTAACATTGAGTGGGGAAAAAAATGTTACAGGGATTCATCCAGATAAGAGTTTTTATAGCTTGGTAGCATAAGTGATGCTATAAAAGGAGCAACTAGGTATGCTCCTAGGATAAAATGCAATGTTGATGCATCAGATAATAGCCAGCTTAGCCAGATTTATCTGTATAGACACTTCTGGGTCACAACTCATCAAATGTCCTATGCTACCAAAAGGGGCATGTGCCTCCAACATTGATTTCCCTACCTTCTAAATATAATAGAGGAAGAAAGTGGAATGTCTCCCTTAAACAAGGTTTGCTGATAGTGTATTGGATATTTCAACTTTTGTCCTGCCTAATTACCAATCATTCATATTCTCTTGTGGTATAATATAAGCTATGGAAAAATAATCATATCTATTATGTACACCTTTACATGGAAGAAAAATAAAATTTTCATTATAGAAATCAAGTCTGTGAGTCCTGATTCATATTTTGAGGGTTACTATCAATGATTTTATACTGAGCGAGGTGCTTCGCAGTTTTTATAAAAATTTCTCTAAGAACCTTTGTTAAATAGAAAATCCTAACTGGTCGATCGTTACGACCTTTGGGAGCATGGTACAAAAATACAGAGAATGTTTAACCATGGAATAAAAATAAGGAACCAAGCCAACAAAAACTTAGGCATACACGTCCAAACAAAAAAAAAATTATGCACAAAGGGTTCATCCTATTACTTTAATTTAGTAGCTTTTCCTTCTTTGTCATTTGAGTTACAGCTTATTGGCTTTTTCCAATTACCTTCGTCTATCGCCTTTAGGGTGCAATCTTTAGAAGCAACTGCCACATTAACACCTTCAGCACCTGTATATAGAGAACAACTTTAACATTGATAGTGAAAAATAGTTACTGAAACCTTGACCATTAGAAGGAAGCAAATATTTCCATATTGGCGAATAAAGGATAGATGAAAAACCTATCTTAAGAAACAAGTTGGATTAAAAAATGTATGAAATTATTACTAAATTAATTCAGAGATACAAAGTTTTTAAACAATTCAAGGCAGAGAGGTCCCAAGTTCAGGTACAACAACAGTCTTTTGACAATTCTGGGAAGTAAGAAGCAATTTAGATTATCAATCACTGTATTTGGTACATAATAAGTAATTTAGGTTATCAATATTTTGCATATTTTAACTTTCTAACAATGGGGAAGAAATACCCTTTCTTTATCTCACTTTAGGCTTTTTTTTTTTTTTGATAAGTAACGAAAAATATATATTAGAGAAGAACACAGCCCCGCACATAGGAAATGTACTAAAGAGGCAAAAACATCAGGAAACTAAATTACAATGATCAAGCAAAATAGGAAGGGAAAGACAAGGAAAAGATGGTAAAACTAAACACCATTCGAGAAGAGTAAAAAAGAAAAAAAGAATTAAACTCAAGAATGGATCGTTCGCAACCCTCAAATCTTCTAGAATTCCATTCCCGCTAGATACAACACATCAAACAATGCGGCACCATCCTCCAAATCACTATATTGTGATGACGCCTGAAATTGCAAGCCCAATAATCCAACAAATCCACTACCCTTTGCGGCATCGCCCAACAAATACCAAACAAGCTGACCATACTCCACATCTCATATGCTATAGGATAGTGAAGGAGGAGATGATCTACAGATTCCCCACACCTTTTGCACATATAATACCACTCAAGAACAACAAAATGTCTCTTCCGAAGATTATCAATAGTAAGAATCTTGCCTAGAGCAGCAGTCCAAGAGAAAAAAGCAACCCAAGGGGAACCTTCGATTGCCATATCATTTTCCAAGGGAAAGGACTGGCAGTGGAGGGGGAAGGGAGTGATAATACCCACTCACCTCGAAACCTCGCCTGCTGGCTAGCTTCCAACAAAGCTTGTCAGAACCTACACCCTGCACCTTTGTGGAATAGATCAAAACCATACACGAATCCAACGATTGTGACTCTTGATCATTCACTAAACGGTGAAATTGTAGGTCCCAAAAAATTCTCCCATTTGCATAGCACATAACCTTAAAAACCGAAGCATCCCTTGTCCTACTAATATTGTATAAATCTAGAAACGCCTCCTTGAGAGGACAATCCCCACACCACACATCATCCCAAAATTTCACACAAGTACCATCACCTACCTCATACTGAAGGAACTTGGATAAATTCAGCCAACCACTTCTAATGGACTTCCACATACAAATGCCATAAGCCCCGGACACAGATTTTGTACACCAACCACCCCAATTATTCCCATACTTCGCCCCAATGACCATTCTCCAAAGGACATCATTCTCCACACCATAACGCCACAACCATTTAGGCTTCTTATAAACATCATTTTCCTCTTTCAGTAACAACATTGCCACCTTAGCAAAAGCAGTCCCCATTAATCAAAATTCCTAAGAAAATCTAAACATCCCCATAAAGTATATATTAATCTCCAAAAGGAATATAAGCAAAGCACTTACCAATAGGACTACTATTTTAATAAAAAATTTCTTCCTCAAAGCCAAAGCTTATCTAAAAAAATTTAGTGAAATCCAGAGGAAATCAAATACAACCCATACCCATGTAATGGTAATGATTATAGCAAATTTGTATTTCTATTGTTATTACAGTGCATAATGGTATGTTTATTATTTTCCATACCTTCTATTGTTTAGTTTGTGAAGTTTATTTAATACTTATCCTTCTAAATTGCATTACACGGGGTATGTACAATCAAATTTAAATCTAGCTAAGCATTAGAACACAATCAATGATTTAAGAAAAAGAAAAAAAAATGTTGGTATTGTTTCTTGGTTTTCTCTGTTTGCTATTTCACATAAACAATGCTTGGGCACAATCTCCAGTTAAGATATCTATCATTCATGGATTCGGATAGAAGTTTGGATACAAAGTAACTTTTAGTAAGGAAACATGGTTCTATTAACCTCAACAGAAAATTGCAAGTCCTTTCTAGAGATCACAGCAAAGTAGGACAAAATGTGAAAAACTTGAGAGAGAGAGAGAGAGAGAGAGAGAGAGAGAGAGAGAGAGAGAGAAACTAACAATTAGATAAAAAGGTAGATTCAATGCTAAAGTATGATAAACCTATACCAGTTTTCTATATTACACAAACAATGCTTGGGACACAATTCCAGTTAAGATTTCATTGGTGGATTCACATTGAAGTTGAGATACAAAATAACTTTCAGTAACACTTTGAGGGAGCAGATAACACATGCCACTAACCTAAATCTTCAACTTGTAGTACAACTTTAAACAATGAATAATTCTTCGACTTTCAATTCCAAATTCATTGAAAACCAGTACCAAAACAATAATTAAGCTCCACAAAGTTACACAACACTCCAAATCATCACACCAGTATATCTTAAACCCAGTAAAAGAAAACAGAAATTACATAAATATTTACCAAGCATTTACCATCTAAGCACTCTCAATTATTACACACTCGAGCTGACCCAATACAGACTATTGCCTGCTAAACCAAATTAAACAACTCCAACACCACCAATATAAATAAGAACATGAAATATAAAGAAAATTTCCAATACCAATAGCAGGAAAAACAAAGAGAAAGTAACCATAGCACAGAACGGATACTCACAATGTGGATCATGTGGTCGTGAGAGATGCAGAAAATGGACATTGTACCTGAAAATGAAGCAAAACATATCTAAGAAATTCATGGTCATGACATAGGATATAGTACAGACATTCTACATGAGAAGAGTCAAACCAAGGAGAACATTTAGCCAAATGTATAGAAGAGAAAAAAACAAACTACAGATATCCATCTAACACAATTAATAAAAAAGTAAAAAACAAGAAGGATTCCTCTTATCAATCACAATAAGGATAAAGAGCATCAGTGATTAGATTGCTCGTTGTAAACTCTCTTCTTACCAAAAACTATCATTTGACACTTTCCAGAGGAAAATAAGCACTTTGAGAAAGGATTTAAGCTTCCATAGGTCAGTGCACATTTAAGAACTATATCTCAGAGTTCTGCTCTTTCCATATAAGCATTCACTATAGAGAAGCCAGTAGGCTTGGTTGACAGAAAAAAGACCTGACTGATTCATTGGACCTAATCGGTCTTAACTGCACTTCCCGACCTACGATTTAGCTCCTTCTAAATGACAGAGTTGGCTACATCAAATGCATATCAATTTCTCACTAATGCACAATTTCATTGTGCAGTAGATTGGTCGAAAAAAATAAAAAGCCCTTGTAATATATGGATAATTTCCCCAATACACATTAGATCTTACATTAACCCAAAAGTCATAGTTATTAAGAATTGAGTTCCCATTTCTTACCAGCCATTCAGCTTCTGTGAGCATAGATAATCCCATTGCTTTTTTTTTTTTTTTTATAAGCCGAAAACATAACTCAAATCCGTATACCTATGAAAGTACGAGATGTAACTGACACCCACACCAAACCCACTAAGTTTTCCCGCGTACAGAAAATATAATAATATGGGGGCAAAAATTAGACATCTTCATGGCTCTCTAACAGACTCCTGAAATTCCTAGATACATAGATGAACATGTTGCAGACAACATTATGCTGGGGGTTACATCTAAATGCCCCATGTCACAACAACAACCCTCTCCCCTGTTCCATCTAACTGTGATTCCTTCCATTACCACATAATTACGCATCGTTCAGTTTCTATACTCAACAACAAGAATGATATAAGACAAGCAACAAAAGACAAGGTTGGATACAAGACCCCCTTCATTTCCTGGGTGGACATGGAAACCAAGAAATTAAAGGATGATTCATCTTGCGCATTCTCTTTCTTTATGATTACTCCCAATGCAACATTTCCTCCCTAGCGGACTCATGTAAAATGACTTGGAGCTTTAGTGTATTTACTCATATGTACCATCGAAGCTACCCATCGCATTTGCCCGCTTCTTCTCTCTCCAATTCTCACCCCATACTTTTGCCTCTGCCGCAGCACGTTCTCTATCTAAATCACGATTCCTTGGTGTTTCCCCTGCTCTCCCAGTACGTACGGGGCTATCTCTCTGAGATTCATGTCGCTCTAACTCATCCAAACCCAATTTTCTCCCAGAACCACCACCGGTTTCAATCCTGGCCAATGCTGTGCCAGTACTTGATTCCCTTGCATCTCTCTTTCTGAAATCAGGTGAATTCTTATGAGTAGAAGGGGAACCAAGCCGCCCACGATCTTCTGGGCTATCCAACCCATCTGCCATGCCCCTCCTTTCATCCCTGCTCCTAGGAGTAGATGGACCAACTCTGTTATTTTGAGCGGCCATTGCAATTGGGTCATATGTTTGGGAGGCTAAATATGTGAGAGCAGTCACAACATCCCCTATTAGAGGCCTGGTAGCAGCTTGTTCCTGCAAACACATGGCTGCAACTGCAAGAGCTTGGTAGAGTCCTCGCATCGGATAACGACCTTTCAGTAGTGGATCAGCCATTTTGGAAAATTTTCTACTATCCTTGAAAAGTGGTTGTGCCCAAGCAACAAGATTATGCTCTCCAGGAGCTCGTGTATTATCAATTGCCTTGCGCCCTGTTATAAGTTCAAGAAAGACAACTCCAAAACTATAGACATCAGACTTTAGAGTGAGTTGACCTGTCATAGCATATTCCGGAGCACAATACCCATATGTCCCCATGACACGTGTGGACACATGAGTCTTATCACCAAAAGGACCTAGTTTCCGAAGTCCAAAATCTGATAGCTTAGGGTGATATCCCTCATCAAGAAGGATGTTGGATGATTTTAAGTCTCTGTATATGACAGGAGGATTTGCTTTATCATGCAAATATTCCAACCCCTTAGCTGCACCTGCTGCAATCTTCATCCTTGTATTCCAGTCCAGGGGCTCCTTGTCCAGTGGAATATCATGTAAATGATCCTCCAAGGACCCCAATGGCATAAACTCATAAACAAGGAGGCGTTGGTCTCCATCAGCACAATAACCGATCAAGTTGACAAGGTTTGGGTGGTGTAAGAGGCTAAGCATGAGAACCTCCACTAAAAATTCTCGATTTCCTTGTAAACCATTTCTGTCAAAGCTGTTTCACAGCAACTACCTGTCCAGTGCTCTCCAACTGACCTTTATAAACATGTCTAAAACCACCTTCACCCAGTAAACTTTCTGGCCTAAAGTTCTTTGTTGCCGTTGCAAGTTCCCGAAATGTAAATGTTTGTGCTGCAATATGTGTTGTTGGTCCATCTTTTGGAATAGCTGTTGGTCCATCACAATTTTCTTTTCACTTCTTATAGACAAGAAAACTTCCTAGAAAGTAGTGTGAATCTGCACCCAACCTCTTTTTCAAGATGTGATAGTAATTTGTTTCTAATTTCCATGGGTTGGTAAGAAGTCATTGTATCAATATTATAATTGTAAGTTCAATGCATAATACATATATACAATTTTTAAAAGCCTTTTTTTGTCTTTTGACATGTTAGAACTTGAACAGGGGTGCACCTTGTGACACTTTGTTTTCAGGTTTTGAAGTCCTTAATAACAAATAAAATTTCTCTTGGGCATGTGTAGTCAAGTTTATTGTTTGTGAACTCTCTTGAAATAGTTTGAATGATGCTATGAAAGACTCTCAGTCCTTCAGCTCCTCTACACCCCACCCCCACAAAAAAAAGAGAAGCAGAAAGCTTTCAACAATTACTTTTCATCTATTAAAATTAATTCTTAAAATACACCCACATACAGTTTTATGAAAATATATGTGTGTGTGTGTGTTTGCGTGCGTGCGTGCGTGCTTGCTTGCTACCAGTTTTCTTATAATCAATCTGTGTTTCTCTAAGTTGTGAACAGTGTTTACCAACCTGAATCACAGCCAAAATTTGTAACAAAAAGCTTGCAATGGGTAAATCGGAACTTTTGCATTGGATTACAGAAGGTATACTTCTTGTTCTCATCAAATATGTTGTTTATGCAAAAAGTTGAATTGAGGCAAGTTCTTAATGGACAAATGTCTATGGATATTATTTACCTGAGGACAAGCATGCCAAAAGACAATTCTTTGAGTACTTGAAAGGTTTTTCATTTCCTCCAACTTGAAGGAAACAGTGTGTCTCATCTTGCATTTGTAATGCAGGGTTAAGCCGAGTCTGGGTCTAAGTGACTTCATCAATGAGTAGAGAAGGAGCTTCAAGTTTACCTCAGTGTAGAGGGCTCATCGCAAAATTTGCTAGACTGCCCTTGTCTTCAGTTCACAGTATGCCATGAAGTTTGAGATGCTTATAGCTCATAACCTTCTGCAGAATTCACAAACTGGGTTAACCTATTAAATGCTGATTTTCATTTTCCAACTATCTTTTCTACTTGCGTAAGACTGACTTGAAATTGAAGATTTCCCGTTAATGCTTGTCTTGTATCTAATGGCAATAGGGTGACTCGAACTACTTTGAAAATTTAGTTTGACCTTTAGAAAAGTGGCTATAAAATGCGGACAGATGATTCTAAAAGATAAAAAGATCATCTTAAATGCAAAAACTTAAAGGAAAAAAAGAGTTATAATAGCCGCTACTGTTGCTATGCCAACAATAATGAAATCTTGGCCCTGTGATCCTTACTATATCAAATATTCCTAATTAATAGAGAGAGAGAACAAAAAAATATTAAAGATCTATGCTTTTAGATTATATCTTTGAAAATCAGCTCTTCAACCAGTCAAATATGAACTATATTCTTCTAGAGACCCAACCAAAGAGATTAAAATACACAACCTTTCTAATTTTTGGTTAGCTTGTCTTAAATGACCAGCAAACCTGGTAAATTAGTATAGACCATTCAGGTGTGATGCTGTAATGCTAATGCAAATCATTTACGATTTATCTCAAACAATCTTGTACACAGCCAACAAAATTGATGTAGCTTCTAAAATTCAAAATGATACACATTTTCTACAAAGGTCAGGATTCTAGGCAATTGGTGTACATAATTTTTTAAATCAAGAAACTAATTAAGTCCAAACGAATGAATAAAACTAGGAAACAATTGCAAGATCTTTACTCACCATGGTAAGCTAAGCAGAAATTCTGCATCTCAATTTGAAAAATTAGATTGAAAAAAACACAAAATCATACCAGACAGAGCTCGCATCCAAGGCAAAAGGAAATCTGGGGCCTGCCAGTGACTTCAACCACGACCATCCTAGTCAACTGCATTAACAAAAAAATAAGACCAAGTAACCAAATTACAATTTTTAAGTTCAGAAACTTATTCAGTACCTTTTTTTTTTATAGAAACACAATAAATACTTATAAGTTGATATGATATCCATTGCCATTGTGTAACAGATGCAAATGAAACAGTGCTACCAAAAATGGAAACATACCTTGGCATCAAATGCAAAAAGAAACGAGTCAGAAACGACTGAGGAGAAATAGTTTCAATGTGATTTTTTTATTGAGGCATATTTCTTCAGCGTTCATCAACGTGTCCTCTGTTTCTTCGACCCCCAACCTTTTATAGAACACCCATCATTAACAGCATCATCTTCTTGAGGAGGACAGGTGCATTCTACGTGGACCCCCCACATTTTTATAGAATAACAGGTGTCATCTCACTCATATCAGGTGCATTCTACGTGGACCCCCCACATTTTTATAGAATAACAGGTGTCATCTCACTCATATCAGGTGCATTCTACGTGGACCCCCACATTTTTATAGAATAACAGGTGTCATCTAAGTCATATCTAATGGAAACCTTAACAAGATTCTGGTCAGTTGGATTTGATTCATTCAAATGCCTCTGCAGCAGAGACCATTGAGTTAGAGAAAATAAATATTGTGAACGAGAATATTGTGTATCTCCCCCTAGATGAATAGACTCATATTCAGGAATTTCATAACCATTGATGGAAATTTCAACAAAGCCATCAAAGCCCTCTGGTCCAGGAACAATACAGACAACCAATTTTGGAAAATTGCGACCAACAAAGAAAAATATGGAGTTATCAACACTTTGATGATTAAACCATTTCAGCATCTGAGTTCCCGAAAAAGTAATAGCACAATCAAAGCCATCAAAGCCCTCTCCCCAAAAATCAACCCATTCAGTAGCCTTAGTTTCAGATGGCAAATTATTGGAGAACTGCAGATCCATTGATATGTTGCTCTTG
Source organism: Castanea sativa (assembly GCF_040712315.1). Classification (NCBI taxonomy): domain Eukaryota; kingdom Viridiplantae; phylum Streptophyta; class Magnoliopsida; order Fagales; family Fagaceae; genus Castanea; species Castanea sativa. The sequence continues at coordinate 54,283,668 of NC_134015.1, forward strand.
CCCTACCACATACTCTATTTGGTAAAATCCCAATAATTCCTATTACCTGCATGCAATTAGAAATTTCAATATTTTTCATTTAGCAAATCTCGTAAAGTATTTAGATAAAGTAACAAAAAATGTTTCTTTATATATATCTTAAAGAAAGAGAGAGACCTAATTAAATAGCCTGCTTGGTGAGGTATTCAACAACATGGAATTATTCACATAAACCCTACCTAGTGGTTGTGGAATTCCTTGAATTTCACGAAGAAGCTTGCAATCCGTAGCATAAAGTTGTTTTAATTTGGGAAATCTGCTAATGCTTTCAGGGATGGTAACAATATTGGTAGAACATAAAGTTATAATTTCCAATGCAGGGAAGTAATCAGGCTTCATCAAAAGATCTAATTCAATTATGCCTTCATATTCATGGAAATCCAGCCACCACATGTTCACAAACCCATATCCTGAGGAGCCATCAAAAGAATTGCACGTCGGTCTCAATTTGCCAGTAGGAGTTGCCAATTCCTGAAGCTGTTGCAATTTATAAATGCTATCTGGAAGATCCCCAAGGTTTTTGCAACCAAAAAGGTTTAATTTGTCAAGCTTAGTGAGATGCTCGATTGATGAAGGCACTTCTCTAATACCACTCCCTTCTAATTCTAAGGTATTTAAACATTCCATTTCTGGATGAAAATTAGGGAGCTTCTCAAGGCTTGCGCAACCAGAAAGAATATAAAGATAAAGAGATTTCAACCTGAGCTGGCTTGGAAGAATTTGAAGTTTTCTACAACCATTGAGAACCCATGTTGTAAGCTTTTCAAGAGATCCAAAGCATTCATCAATCTCAACTAAATTTTCACAACCTGAGAGGTCCAAATACTCTAAATTTGGGGCCCTTAATTCAGTTAATTTAACTAAATTTTCACAACCAGCAAGCTCCAAACTCTCTAAATTTGGGGCCCATAATTTAGGTAATTCCGTAATAAATTCACAACCACTGAGATCAATATCTGTCAAATTTTCTAACCAACGCTCCTGTAGGAAAAAAAAAAAATCAAAAGTTAACTACAACAAAATTTTAAAAAAAAAAATTTAACAAAAATCCCAATTTAAAAATATACATAATCATTCCTGCATGATTAGCTTTGGCAATCTAATGCGACTACGTGGCATCTCAATAGCAACAAGTTGTTCAGGAAAATAATTGGATAGCTAGTGAAAAGGATAATTGGGCCACTTTAAAAATTTTAGACTGTGGGAAAGAAATTCAAGTGGTTCATAAATATGTAAATTCTCAACTATTAGAAATTTGAGATTTTCCATCTTTTTGAAAGCTTCCGTGTGTAGTTGCACTTTTACCAGTTGGGGCGAATGCAACATTATGCCTCGAATTTTTTCTAATCCCTAATGGGAGAAGCATCAAGTCAACTCATAATAGAATTTTCCAAATGTATAATGATTTTAAAATTTTAAGCAACAATAATAGTGATGAACTAACATTTTAAAAAATGTTAGAAAGAAAAAAAAATGAAAGAAAAAATACAATACATCTACCTAGTGAAAAAGAAAAAAAAAATAAGAGAAAAATTCTACATAATCAACTTACTGTGTTATTTTTCAGTACATGAAGGACATCATCCTTGAGGCACAACCTACTACGACCACCAGGCTGTTCAGGGGACTGGCTATGAGCAATTTGCCTACCTAATTGTTGCAGTAAATCATGCATCCACAAATATCCCCTGAAAATGGTTATGAGAGATTTTTCCACAAGTACATCTATATCAATGCTTGGCTTGTTACATGGAGTTTGTAGTATATTTGTTACACAAGAAGAAACAAGCAATATTTAAAAATATTTTTTTCTCTGTTTCTTCCAAGCCATCAAAACTTATCTAGAGTGTATCCAGAATTTTTTTTTTCTTGAGGAGCTTCTTCTAGTCTACCTAGGGCACTTTCCCATGCATCAGGACTTCTACGTTTCAAGAAGGAACCCAAAACTTCAAGAGCCAAAGGAAGGCCTTGAGCATAACATATTGCTTTCTTGGACAACTCCACATAACCTTCTGAAGGATGGTCTTTCTTGAAGGCTTTTCGACTAAATAGCTGAAGAGCTTCATCACTATTCAATTCCTTAGCCTTGTATATTTCAGCTTCAGCCACATCATGTTTGATCAATAGATGTTGATCTCTTGTTGTTATAATGACTCTACTCCCTCGACCAAACCAACCTCGCTCGCCTGCTAACGCTTCTAATTGATCAAGTTGATCCACATCATCAAGAACGATAAGAACACTTTTATAACATAATCTTTTCTCTATCACATTACTTCCCCATTGAACATCTGAAAAATGAATATTTCTTTCAATCAAGATATCAGAAAGAAGCTGTTTCTGAAAATGAACTAAACCATGTTTTTCACATTCTTCTCTAACATTGGCTAGAAAGCTGCTGCCTTCAAAATGATGACGAAATCTATCATAAACAACTCTTGCTAGAGTTGTTTTACCCAATCCCCCCATTCCCCAAATCCCTATAAAGCGAACATCATTCAACCCCATGCCTAATAAATTCAACAGTTCCTCCATTCGAGAGTTTATTCCAACAAAATCCTTGTGAACAATTGAGTATGTAGAAGTCAATTTATCCAATATCTTTCTAACTAATTCGTCAACAACTTTTGCCTCATGTCTGCAACGAATGTAGGACAATAATTTTGTTGAGTTAGCAAATGGCATAAAGATAGAAAATATTCAGCAAATCAGTTGTCCTTGCTTATCAAAGCATTCCTACACACACGCACACATAAATGTGATTTGAGTAGTGGTCTCATAAATAAAAAATCTACATGGTGGTATTGGGTGAGAATGGTTAAAATATGCCAACATCCTTAAATATGAAATTAATAACCTTCAATAAAGCTTTTGAAATTGAAAATATAGTTGCAGTTATTCCTGGATTTTTTCATCACAATATCTCAAAATTAGACCAGGCATAATGGGACTTGAGCTCATTAACCTGATTAAACTTGAAGAAAAAAATATATAAATATGGGTCGGGTTTTTTTGGACACATAAAAAGACGAGTCAATTCAATCTTGTGAAAGTCCGGGTCAGGTCGACTTGCAGGTTGACCATTTTTTAACAACACATGAACTTTTCATTTTGAGTCCTTTTTGTTCTTTTCTTCCTTTTTTTTTTTGTCACTTCTACTTATTTAATTTCCTTTATAAAATAGTCATAGTTATTAAAAAATATAGTTCTTTATTGACATGTGTTTATTGAATACTAATTTATATTAAAATTGTATATTGGAGTGGAAAATATTGACAATATTACTCACCAACTTGGTGTAAAACTCTCAAGTAAATTGAGATGTAATTCATATTAGTTATTTACTTATTTTTCTTTTCCCCAATATGTTATATTTTATTCGTAACATTTTATACATTTAGTTATCTTTGAAGATAATCTAAGTTTATTTATATTTTGGATGCAATAGGTGCACCTAATGAGGTCGTTAATGTGATATGGTCCAAATCTAGTGTTTGTTTTTCTGGTCTTGTGTAATGATGATAAGATTAGTAAACAAGTTTGGACCATATAACTTTAAATATTTATGTATTATTTAATTTGGACTGTGTTCATTTATGATTTTATGTATTATTCAACTTTGTCAAAAAAAAATGATTTTATATGTTATTCAACATTTATTTTTAAGTGATTTTGTTTGTAAGTTCTCTTATTTGTTATAAAAGGAAGAGAAGATAGAATGATTGATTTTTTTCATTTTATATATATTTTTTAATGTGAAAAGATACGGGTGATATCGAGTCGACCTAGCCCTCAAAAGATTGGGTTAGAGTCATAGGTTTTGTGACCCATTTAGGACAACTGTTTCTAACCCGAAACCAATTTGACCCAAACTCAACTAGGTTGAACCCAAACCTGATCAACCCACCTCGTTTGCCAGGTCTAGTAAAATAATATATAAAAAGGATGGGTTCAAATTACATGTTATATGGTTTTACAAGAGTTAAACATTTTCTAAAGCCTACATTCCTATTATAGATTTATCAAAATTTAATAGATGAAAATTCATTATTTGTCATATTATAAAAGAAGACTAAATTAGAATTTGCATCATCTAACTTTGACCAAAATTCAATTCATTTCTCTAACTTCACTTCCATTCAATTGAGTCCTCTAAATTTTAAATTTTCAAATTTATTCAATTAAGGTCTTCAATTAGGCTTCGTTTGGGAGTTCATAGGAGAATGAAATGAATAATCATAAAGAAATGGAAATGAATAATCATAAAGAAATGGAAATGAATGGAATGTATTTATGTAAGGGAAAAGAAATGATTGAAATTGAATTAAGTAACCTTGTTTGAATATTTTAAAATAAAGAAATGGAAATGAATGGAATGTAAGTAACCTTATTTGGGAGTAACATAAAAGGAAAGAAACGGAATCATTTCATAAAAATATTACTATTAGACCCCTATTTCAAAATAAATGACTAAACATATAGGAGTATTTTGAGAGTTTTAGTAAATAATTAGAATGATTACATTCCCTCCATTACAACTCTCTCAAATAAAGGAAGAGAAGAATATTCTAAAATTATTTTTTTCATTCATTTCCATTTAATTTTATTTCATCCTCCTAAACGAGTGCTTAAGATCATATTATTAATGTCCCCAAAAACATTTTTTAAAATTAAAAAATCTAAAAAACTAATACAAACTTTTTAAAATGCAGGTGACATCTACGCGATGAAGGTGGAGGACAAAGAGGCCTTGGTGAAGAAGAAGAAGAAGGTGCAGAGATTGGAGATGGAGAGGAAGATGCTGGACCATCCATCCTTTTTTGCCTAAGCTCCACGCCGAGTTTGAAGCCTTGCATCTCTGTTGCATTGTCATGGAGTTTTGCTCCGGCAGTGACTAATTGCATCCCTTGTGCCACAAACAAATTGTCGGTGACGAAGAAGGGTGTAATGTGTGGAAGTTGTTTGTTTGTTGGGAAAATTATGGAAAGGTAAAGAAAAGTTGTTTCAGAAAAAATATTGTACTGAAAATTTGTTGGAGTTTTTTTTTGGGGGGGGGGGGGGGTTAAATATGTATGAATTTTTGTTGTATTTACGCATTCTAGATGAGATTTAAAAAAAAATTTCCTTTCCTTTTTTCCTCTAATTTGGAAAAGAAAAGATAAATATTTTTTCCCTGATTTATAAATTTTTTAGTTAAAAATTTTCAAAATAACAAAACCACATATTACTGAGCATGAATTGTAATTTAACCTATAAAAATGAGCTATTATTTTGTGTAATTTTGTCTGTATGTTAATTTGGTTCAAAAAATGTAAAAGTGAGTCTTTATACAGATATCTTTTTTGTAGCATAAGCAATAAGAATGTAGGGCAAGTTTAATACTATAATGGGCCCAAGCCCAGTAAGCTAACATGTATACACTAACTGACATGGATCATCAATCCTCACAAATCTAAAGTAATCGTTTAGGTAATTTATTAAACAAAAAAAAAAAAATTGATTGATAAAGAAAATAAGTGTAGATGTAAGTTATAGCTTTTTTTTTGGTAATTGGTTTCAATTTCTTATTTGAGCCTAGTATTAGAGTGTGTTTTTTTTTTTTGGTACAGCACCTAGTAGTATTGGAATTAGTATGACGTCATTGTTATGTTTAAACTACATCATAATTTAAAGCTGACTATAATATATGTATTTCAAAGAAGTAAACATATAATTTTTTTTGAGAAGATGTAAAACATATAATTTGAATGCTTAAAAGTGAGATGAAAAATAAATTAACTTGAAAGTATTAATAGTATGGTCATATATTCAAAAACTTTTAAATGTTCTATGTATGTCTTTGATTTTTTAAAGTCCTTTAAAAACTATATCGCAATGTACAAAACAGTTTTAAAACAACAAATAAAATTCAAAAAATTGGTTAGAAAAAATTGTGAAAACATACCATGTCATAATTTTTATGCTACAAATAAGAATTTTTTTCCTTGATTATATTGGGAGAGTTAAGACTAAAGTATATAGCAGTTTCAAAGAATTCTGAAAACAACAACATATAAAAATTGGCAGATTGATTAGGGGATATTGCGATAATATATCATATTATAATTTTTTTTAGATAATGACAGAATTTAATTCAATGTGAATGTATATCATGTTATTATTTTAAGGTTACAAATAAGATTTTTTTGTGCTTTTGGAGAGTGTTATTTTCAATTAAAAATTTTAAATTAAGAATATTTTATACACACAAAACTGAAATCTTAATTTTTAAGAGAACTTGAGGGAATTTAGGGGTGGGGTTGGGGGCAATTGCGCCCACCCTGCTGGTCTGGCTCCACCCCAGATGCAACAGATAAGTTCATCACACCTCTTATAACAATACTCTTATAGAACGGAATATTCAATTATAAAAATAATGATTTGATAGAATTTCAAGAATGAGTGTCATATCTTGAAATGTTTGGGAATGAGTGTCATCTTGTGAAACCTCAAAGAATATTGGCGCATTACTTTTAAAAAAATTAAAATACTAAGAATGGGCAAGTTTAGAGGGCATGAATGGAATACTACTAGCTGTATTTTCCACAATGAATTTAGACAAGAATGACGGACTTGTGACTTGCTATCTTTAACAAATATACATAAAGTAACTTCTGTGCGATCCATATAATATTTTTGACTTGTAAATTTATAGGAGAAACTGAAATTCATCAAATTCCCTTTGAAGTGTGATTGATTATATACAAACTTTGCAAAAGTTACTCAATTATCAAAGTTGGAATTTGATTGACTTAAATTATCACTAGCCAGCAGAAAATCAAAAGCAAAAAGACAAGAAAAGAAAGTGATCGTATGGTCAAGTGAAGAAATTCTTGTCTTGTAAATCCCATTCAGCAATACTAGCAACCTTTGTCAAAGCAGCTTTCCATCTATGTACTTCCTCTATGTTATCTTTGTAATGCTCTTCATGTTTAGCAAAGGCTTCTCCAAAAGTCTTCTTTAGATTTCCCACATCACTGGGATCTATGTAGTGGAAAACAGGCAAAACTATAAGCCTCTCCTTTTCCATGCACTCAACAATCTTTGCTAGTTTAATCAAACACCAACTCGATGAAGCGTAGTCTTGTGAGATAATGACAACAGCAAATCTCGATTCTTCTATTGCTCTCAAGAGCTTTGGAGCGATGAATGTTCCTCGCTCAAGTTTTTCATCATCCCTAAATGTGAATATACCTTTCTGATTCAAAGCAGCATATAGATGGTCTGTAAAATTTTTACGAGTGTCACTGCCTCTGAAACTAAGAAAGACATCATATGTCCATCCAGACATGGTAGAAGAAGAAGATGAGGATGCGCTTTTTGTGCCCATAAAAGCCATCGGATGTTAACTTGGTGATTCTTGAACTACAAAAAAACAGATATGGATCACGTATAATGAAGCCAAAAACGGAGAGAAAGAGAGAGAGAAACCGGTCACTAGTCCGGTTTTTTAAACCCACGAAACTGGAAATTTTATTTTTGCAGGAAACCGTTCTGACCGCGTTCAAACCGTCTGGTTGTCGGAACCGTGCACAGGTTTGCCGGTTTCTTTCCCTAAACTTTTATTTTTTTTCTAAAAAAGCAATGGTTGTCAGGACTCAAAAGCCGAAGTTACCTCTTTTTTGCCGGATCTGTTTGTTTGGGGAGAGACTGACAAGATTGCTTGAAATAGATTAGAGGCTTTTTCCAGATCTGCTTGTTTGGAGGGCTAATAAGTGAAGTGAGAGAGATTGAGGCTGACCTGGGTTCTGATCGTGAAGTGAGGCGAAGGTAGAAAGAGAGAGATGATTAAGAAGTGAGAACTGAGAGGAAGCGGAAGAGAGAGAGAGAGAGAGAAGGAGAGAGGATCAGCGAGAGACAGAAGTAAAGTGGGTTCTTTTTTGGGGAAGAGAGGCAAAACGTATAGACATAACACTCTAACAGGCGTTTTCCCCGAAGCTACTATACTGTCGTTTAATTCTCTGACAACGCGCAATGGCGTGCAGATAATCTAGGTCCGTTTAAATACCATTTAAAATTAAAAAATATTGTAGTAAAATAAATTTTAAACAGGTAAAAATGTTGTTCACGCATAAAATTACTGTTTATTAACCTAAAATTACTGTTTATAACCAATAAACTATGGCTGGTGCGTCCAGAAAAAAAAAAAATGAAACGTAGACGCACTACATTTCAGCTCAATCCAAACTCATCCCTAATCAATTATAAATGGATGCATACACATTGAAGAGCCATTAATAAATAAATAAAAATGTTATTCAACAAAAAATAAATAAATAAAAATACTAATAAAGGTATATTTAGATACTGCTTATTTTGCTGAAAATAAAAAATTAAAATTAAAAAAAATTAAAAAATACTATTCACTTTGAAATTACTGTTCATATGCCTTGGTGCACTGTTCATGTCCCATGAACAGTGCACCAAGCATTGGTAAAAAAAAAAAAGCTGATATCGCAAAAAACGCCAAACGCAAAGTATCCAAATGCTACCTAAGTGTTAGGCATATGAACAGTGCAACGCGTGTAAACAGTAACTTTTTTATTAATTTTTTATTGTTTTCGGCTTTCAATTTTCATTTTTCAGCAAAATAAGTTGTATCCAAACAGACTCTAAATGTTTTTAGAGTATTGATTAATAATCCATTTAAAAAAATATTTTATGGAAATAGAAAGAAAAAACAATTAATATTTTAACAGCTTTTCTTATTTCCCATAAAAGTTGTGACAAAACTTTTCTAAAATAAATTATTAACCAATACCCTAATAGCACTCATTAGCATGACCCATAAATAAAAGCTACTTTATTTATTTTACATTTTCACCTTAGTTTTATTTTATGGTTCAACATAATAAAATAATATATTCACTTTAATAAAATAATATATACCCACTCCATTAAATAACAATCACAACAACCCCGCGGCCACCACCACAGCCACAGCCCGGCCACAATAGCAAATTATATGATTTAAATGATTAATTAATCAAAATTATAGTACTTTAGTAAAAATATTCCAAAGAACATACATTCATACCAATTTATATCCACTGCTAACAAAATTTACATTCCCTATGTTCTAGTAGGACCTAAAATCTCCATACACACACCAATCAGACATTTCACAACACTCAAACCAAAGCATCGCAAAACAGCTTAACAATTAATTAGTAAAATATTGATTTAAATGATCATTTAATAAAAAATACACGAAAAAAATCTCACCCAATGCAAAGACCATTCACACACTGGTACTCACACTACACTGCCAATTAAGACCCATATGCAAACACACATCAGTAAACAAAGCAAATTGAGACCCATATGCAAACACACACACACACACCCAAATGCAAAATCAACAGATCGTCGAAGGACGATGGATGAACGGAGCTAGGCTTCGAAGATAGGTGAGGAAGATGATGAATCGGGTCGGCAATGATGCGTGGGTCGGCAATGATGCGTGAGCTTCGGTGCGTTGGTGCATGAGCTTCGGTGGCGGCGGTGAGGACGATGATGAATCGGTGAGGATGATGGATGAGGAGGATGATGGGTGAGGATGATGGATGAATCGGTGAGAGTTTGAGGAGGATGGGAGTTTGATGATGAATCGGTGGAGAGTCTGAGAGCTTATTTGAGAAAGAAAGAATGAGTGCGAAAGTAAAAGAAATAGAAAAAGAAAGAAAGAAATATTACATTTTAACGAGAATGGGAATAAAAAGGAGTCTTTTGGTTGAATATTGCAAAAAATGAACTATATTTGTGATATGGATACTGTTCAAATTTATTTGGGAAAATAAGGAGAAAAGTGAATTTCAACAACATCAATGCCGAAATTTTGAGAAAAAATAGGAGAGATGAGAGAGGAGAGAGGAGAGAGAAATGATGTGACGAATGGGGAGAGAGAAAAAGGAATTTTGGCAATGATATTGCCAAAATTGGAAGGTTAAAATTATAAAAAATAAAAAAAAACTGAATTGTGGCAAGAGTAATGCTACGGCCACACGCTATTTTACCATATTTTTTACAAACTGTTGTTATGGCCAATTTTTTACTTGTTCTCATTAGTGCCTACCAACAACATTACTTTTTTATTTACCAATAATCACTTATCACATCAAAAGTTTATGAAAGTTTTTGTAAAAAAGTTTGTAACTCTAGCATTTTGCCAAAAGTGAATGATTTTAAATTTAAAAAAAAAAAAAAAAAAACCTTGATTTTGGTAAGATACAACCACACTTTTGGAGGACTAAAAGTGTGTATCTCTGTCATTTTACTCCAAAAAGTGTGGCTGCACATTAATCTTACCACAATCAAGGTTTTTTTTTTACTCCAATTTCGGCAATTTAATTGCCACAATTGAGTTTTTTTTTTTTTTTTTTTTAAATCATTCACTTTTGATAAAATGCTAGAATTACAAATTTTTTTACAAAAACTTTCATAAACTGTTGATGTAATGAGTGATTATTGGTAAATAAAAAAATGAAGTTGTTGGTAGGCATTAATGAGAACCAGTTAAAAATTGGTCATAACAACAATTTGTAAAAAATATGGTAAAATAGCGTGTGGCCATAGCATTACTCTTGCCACAATTCAGTTTTTTTTTTTTTTTAATCTTCCAATTTCAGCAATATCATTGCCGAAATTCCTTTTTCTCTCTCCCCATTTGTCACATCATTTTTCTCTCCTCTTTCCTACTTTTTATCAGAATTTCAGCATTAGTGTTGCTGAAATTTTTTTCTCTCCTCATTTTTTCAAATAAGTATGAACAGTACCCATTTCACAAATAAACTTCATTTTTTGCAATATTCATCCAAAAAACTCGAATAAAAAGTGCTTCTAAATAAATTATTGGCTTATTTTTTTGGTCCTCCAAAAGTGTGGTTGTGGGGAGTAAAAAGACCCTGATGAGTATGTGGGCCTTTGGGCCATGCTAAGGAAGGCCGACCTGCTCTTGGGTTTAGAACTTGTTAGTACTATGGGTCGGCTCATACGCCGAGGATCCGAGGATCTAGCCGAGGGTGAATTTCCCTTCGGACGGACACCGGAGAATCCGGGACTTCATGGTAAAGGTTAGGGCATGACACGGTCAAGACTACTGGTTAAAGGGAGTGAACCCTTGAATGTCCTAGAAGCACCGATGTTAGAGAAATACCAAAGATAAAGGCTGTCACCTCCACATTAAAGACCCTGCACCTACCACCCTGGCCGCATTAATGGGATAGTGACACCTGAACAGTGGAAGGGAAACTTCTGGTTACTATTCAAAGGCACTGAGAAAAGAAATATCTAGGTTAAGGGGGAGTTGGGGCAACACGTGTACAAAGTATCAAAAAGAAGAGTATTTAAGGAGCAACCTAGAACAGAAAGGGGGACTGACTTTTTTGTAATCCAAAAGGAAAAGAAAAAAAAGAGGAAGAGATAATATAAGAACAACTCTTGGTTTACGCCCGAGGAGGTTGATTTACAATATTCCTTGTTGTTTCCAGGTGTTTGCAATCTTTGGCTTGTCATTTAATCCTCACATACTTCTAACCTGGGTTTCAAGCCCACACTCTACAAATTCATATTGTTTAAGGCTCATTGGGCTTGAGCCCGTAATTGCTCCTGGGGCCAGGTGCAATTGTGCACTTACAGTGGTTGTATCTTACCACAGTCAAGGTTTTTTTTTTTTTTTTTACACATTCAATTTCTGTAATTCAATTGCCACAATTGAGTTTTTTTTTTTTTTTTTTTTTTTTAAATCATTCACTTTTGATAAAATGCTAGAATTACAAACTTTTTTACAAAAACTTTCATAAACTGTTGATGTAATGAGTGATTATTGGTAAATGAAAAAGTGAAGTTGTTGGTAGGCATTAATGAGAACCAGTAAAAAATTGGTCATACAAACAATTTGTAAAAAATATGATAAAATAGCGTGTGGCCATAACATTACTTTTGCCACAATTCAGTTTTTTTTTTTTTAATCTTCCAATTTCGGCAATATCATTGCCAAAATTCCTTTTTCTCTCTCCCCATCTGTCGCATCATTTTTCTCTCCTCTTCCCTACTTTTTATCAGAATTTCAACATTAGTGTTGCCGAAATTCACTTCTCTCCTCATTTTTCCAAATAAGTTTAAACGGTACCCATTTCACAAATAAACTTCATTTTTTACAATATTCAGCCAAAAGACTCGAATAAAAAGTGCTTCTAAATAAATTAGTGGCTTATTTGTTTGGTCCTCCAAAAGTGTGGCTATATCTTACCACAATCAAGGTTTTTTTTTTTTTTTTTTACTCATTCAATTTCGGTAATTCAATTGTCACAATTGAGTTTTTATTTTTATTTTTTATAAATCATTCACTTTTGGCAAAATGCTAGAGTTAGAAACTTTTTTTTACAAAAACTTTCATAAACTGTTGATATGATGAGTGATTATTGGTAAATAAAAAAGTGATATTGTTGGTAGGCACTAATGAGAACCAGTACAAAATTGGCCATAACAACAGTTTGTAAAAAAATGGTAAAATAGTGTGTGGCTGTAGCATTACTCTTGCCACAATTCAGTTTTTTTTTTAATCTTCCAATTTCGGCAATATCATTGCCGAAATTCATATTTATCTCTCCCCATCCGTCACATCATTTCTCTCTCCTCTCTCCTACTTTTTCTCAGAATTTCGACATTAGAGTTGCCAAAATTCACTTCTCTCCTCATTTTCTCAAATAAGTTTGAATAGTACCCATATCACAAATAAACTTTATTTTTTACAATATTTAGCCAAAAGACTTACTTTGAGAAAATTAAGACCCCTAATTGATAAATTGACTGATTCAAAGTAGCCCAACTAACGATTTATCCTATCATTATCTAATTAACCAACTCCTAATAACAAAAATAAAATTTTAAATAATAAAATTAAATAAAAACTAAGCATATATATAACAGAAGTGCATTAGCTTTAAGAGGTTTTTAAGTTCATCATTACTTTAAGATTACGGTAATTTAAGATTACAAAATATTTCACATTACTTTAATTTTATCACCTCATTAAAATGATAGTAATTTTTACATTACTTATTAATGAGGATATTATCATTTATATTAACAAAATTGTACATACTAATATATTAATTTTACTTAAAAAAATTATTAAAATACCAAAAAAAAAAAACCTCTCAAATGCTTCAAAACCATTAAGTATGCGTTTGGATTGCACGTTTGAGCCAAGTTTCTACATTTGGCGTTTTGGACCAACATGCCACGCACTGTTCATGGACCAGCCGGACAAGGAAAAATGCAGCAAGTGTTCATATACAGTGTTTTCAACTTTAAAAATTATTTTGTTATAGTGTTTTAAATAATAAGTTTTCAGTTTTTAACGAAATAAGCGGTATCCAAACAGATTCTAAAAATATAATGTTATTGTTTGAAGTAAACTACAATGGTAGCACTGTAAACACGTGATTTCCACGAAGTCTTGACAAGTGTTTATTTGAGGCATTAACATATGTGCCTTTTTGCAAGAATTGCTGCAACTTAATTTGTTGCAAATCATTTCCCTAAATGAAAACAAAATTATTGTTTTAAATAACATTACTTTAACAAGTACCAGTAAAAAAATTCCATGTTATAAATTAATCAATTACATCAATGAATCTTGTGCACTAACAAATTACTATTTTTAGATTTGAAGTGTTGCAAACTATTTTGAGATTCCTTCTCCAAAAAAAAAAAATTCGTGGGTTCAACCATGCCTACACCAAAATTGAATGATGGTCAATTTATTGAAACTTAAGAATGGAAATCTCAATTTTAAATCGGGGAAATTATTGTATATTCCTTAAGTACCATAAATGCGTGCTCCCTCCTCTCACATGAATGGTGAGTCTCACTAATTAAATTTATGGTAGGACCCATCATTCATGTGAGAGGAGAGAGTACGCATTTATGGTACTCCGGGAGTACCTAATAATTTTCATTTAAATCGTGAGTTCTAGTTAACTCAACTAGTAATATTTTTAATGGTTGAATAAAAAATCTAAGTTTCGATCCCTACTTACATCAAAAACAAATTGACGTCTTGGGTCCTTATCTTGTAATTAATGTCCTTGCCGATAATAGGAAAAAGAAACAATTAATGACCCTCATAAAGTCAACGTTTTAAAAATAGCCAGGGCTGAACTTTCTACCATTGCATGTAGTATTTTTGGTCTCACATAACATCTCTTATAACAAATTTACCAAATCAACCAAGTACTTTCCTGTTTCATAGCATGGGACTTAAAAGTAAATTTTATTTTTTCCCTTAAAAAAGTATTTCTTTCTTAAATAATTGAATTATTACAAGAACTGGAAAATTGAAATTTGAACTTCGATTCTTTTCATAAGAAAATTAGTTAATATTACTAAACTATAACTCTTCTCTTGAAGTGGCAACTAAAAAGTAAATTATTAATGTAACATAAATTGATACTATATGTTATGCCAATGACTGCATTGTTACATAATAAATCAATTGTGATGAGTGATGGCTTTGTTTTACATCAATAATTATTGACCAAGTGAATCTTTAAAATTCTAATTGAGTATTTCTTAAAGTTCAAGCAGCTCTCATGATCTACCTACCAACAAATAGTCAAATTTATACTTATCCATTTGTTGATTTCATATTGAAATTAACAAGCTCATATATATCTAAACTAAATAATTAAAACCTCATTGAGTTGGTATAATGGCTTTGACCTCTGAAAACATCATGAAATCCATGAGGTGTTGGGTTCAAAACCCCTAACCCCATCTCTTATGGACTTCCAATTAATTAGTCTAGTTTATTCTAATTTAGATTGGGATAAGAATAAGATCCCCACCTATTTAAATATTCAATTTTCTTTCAAGTTTCATCAATCACACAAAATTAAATAATTGTCAAGTATCTTGCATTTTACTAAAAATTGGAAATTGAAGGATTTAATGTTAGGGAATCTTATCCCAACATAATTTGCTAACAGAATTTCAAAATTTCTTATCATTAATTCAAATACAAATTTCATTGAAAAACTTATTAATAATACAATATTCCATTGTACCTTTTCAATGGGTTTTTATAATGGAATAATTTTAGTAAATTTGTTATATGTTTTATTTATCAAAATCAATTGTATCATAATATCTAAATTGGAATTGTGAATTAAAAACTAAGCATATTAATGGACTTGTTCAATAAAATACTTCTACCTTCTTTTTTTCTTATCAAAAGGGAATGATACATGGTGAGCAATTTGCATACTCAATTAATTGGTATCCTTACAAGGAGATTTTCATGAAGAGTAAAAAATTTAAAGATAATTCTAAGATAATGCCTAAAATTCCCATTTAAAAAAAAAAAAGAAGATAATTCCTAAAGCCTAGACATTCCATTTTTTTTTTAAATGTTAATTTAAACATATCGTGAAAATCTACTTTGTTTAATATATGAATGATTTTAATAAATAAGGGCATGTTTGGTAGGAGGACTTTTTCAAAAAATTGAATGTGAGACTTGTTTTTAGAGAATAATTTTTACATTATATGTGTTTGGTTCTTACTTTTAAGAACAATTTTCAAAATATATTTTTTATATATAAAAAATGATGTTTGGGAGACCATTTTACTTTGAGATTTAAAAAAAAAAAAATTATAGAAAGTAGTGTGTAGATTACTTTTTTTTTTTGGATAATTAATTATAAGCTTCAAAATTGAAGTGTGGGAGTAATGTACCTTTATTTATATATATATATATAAAAGGATAAACTTCAATTTTTGATAAAGAGAAGATTCTTAATTTAAGATATAGAAGAGTCTTCGAAAATCTATGGAGTTCACTATTTTCATTTTATTTGCAGTTATACCATTAAAAACATTTTATATATCTTGAAAACATCCTCTTGATCATTTCAAAATCCTATTTTCAATAGGGAAAATAGGAAATAATTTTATGAAACTTGTATTTAGAAAACATTAGCTAAACAATAGATTCAAGTGTGGAATCCACCATTTTATGTTTTTCAAAACAAAAAATTTTATTTAAATCCTCTTATTAAACAAACTGAAGATACAAAATATATGGATTTAAATATTAATTCTAAACACCACATCACACCACAAAACGGGATTAGTTAATAAAATAAACCCAAAAAAAAATTATTCATAAAAACATTTTTAAAAAAATTACTTTAATAAGTAATAGTAAAAAAAAATTCCTTGTTATATATTAATCAACTACATCAACTAATCTTGTGCACTTACAAATTATTTTTAAATTTTAAGGGTTCCAAACTCTTTTTTTAGATTCCTTTAAAAAAAATAAAAAAACTCCTTTGAGATTGTCTCATAAATTACAAAATAAGTTTTTATTTTTATTTTTATTTTAAATTTTGTAATAAACTGCAGTTGTTTTATTGAGATTTGAGAGTAAAAATCAAATTGTAAAGGGATAGAATAAAAGGAGGACAATTATCAGGCCAAGCTTAGGAGCCCTACGTAGTCCTCATCTTGTAATGTACTTGCCAAAGTATGAGCAACTCTCTTACAATGCCCTATTAAATATAGGAAAAAGAAACAATTAATGATCCTCGTAATAAAGTTTTCCAACGTATCGACTAACCACTTACGTTTGTCTAATACATACGTTCAATTCGTCTTTTATATTTCCTTCTACGTTTTTAAGAATAATGCAATTAATTAATGTATTTTTTTACTACCAAAAAATTTTGAAAGATAAAATTTAAATTTCTGTTAGGGTCCTGCATTTTGGTATTGTCAAGCCATGCCAAATAATGTGTCTTTTATTGAGTTTTGATGTGTCTTAAAACTGTAATTAAAGATCAAGTTGAAGACACAAAGTTTACTCAAGAAAAACTCAAGAAAAGTACATTTTCAGCATGTACCTCAATAGCAATCTTGATACCTCTCGATAGCAATCTCGATACCTATCGATAGAAGCTCGAAACCTACTGCCTCCTCATTAGCAGTCAAGATGAATTGAAGATTGTCATCAACTCTTTAAGGGAGGAGTCTACTTCTATGTCCTCTTTTGGTTATTTGATCCAAGATGCTAAGTTTACAGTAGATTCATAGCTTTCTTCTTAAAATAAAAAACAAAATAAAATACTATGTCAAGTTTTATAATTTTTTAAAGATAGTTTTAACTTATGACATTCACTCCTGATGATAACTCTTTATCATCAAATTAAGGTACCGATTGGTTTTTGGAGATTGTCATTGACTCTTTAAGAGAGGAGTCTACTTCTATGTCCTCTTTTGGATATTTTATCCAAGATGCAACGTTTACTGCAAATTCATAGCTTTCTTCTATAAAAAAGAAAAAAATACCACGCCAAGTTTTTTATTTTTTTGAAAATAGTTTTAATTTATGACGTTTACTTTTGGTGATGAGTCTTTATCATCAAACCAAGACACCAATTAGTTTTTGGTGCAAGCAGGGATTGAAAGCTAAATCTTTTATTTGACGACAAAAGACTTTACTAACTAAACTAACTGGACTCACAAATACCACTCCAAGTTAAATTACAAGTCGCACGAAATAGTATAAATTATTTTTAGAACTATTAAAATGACATTGATTTCTAACCTATATAATAAATAAATACCAAAATTATATTGAAAAAAAAAAACCAAAAATAGTCAGACCAAAAGTAGAAAAACCTAATCACTTCCATCCAGCTTATATCCAAGGATTTTATCTCAAGTAAACTCTATAACTTAATGAATTTCAAGGGTTATAGACTATAGATTCCGCGTTGATTTTGTTGGTTTGAGTTTTGGTCGCGGGCGTCGCCCAAAAATAACAGGAAAAGAACAAGCTGGAAAGAAGGAAAAAAAGAAGAAGAAAGATCTACAACATCATTGGAAGTTAGAAACTATAGACTATGTTTAATTTAATTTATTTTATTTTTGGATAAGTAATCCTTACATAAACATTGTTTTTATTCAAAGAGTAACACATAAAAATAACAAATTTTCCAATTTGTATTTATTTTTTGATAAGTAATCCTTACATAAATACTATTGTTTTTGTTCAAAGAATAGTGGATAAACAACAAAATTTCACAATTAATTGGGATAATAATTAAGTTATGAGTGATACACTACGTGGAGAGTTAATAACCGTTTAGCCTAAATGATTTAGGTATATGTTAGGTGATTTAAAACATATGTAAGTGGTCATATAGTGAGTTGGGAGAAATTTTCTCTGAATCAATTTAGAGGAGAATTTTGTCCATATAGATATGAAGCTAATTACCAGTGCCAAAAAAGAAGAAGATATAAAACTTTTTTTTTTTTTTAGAAGAAGATATAAAGCTAATTTTATGCTTTTTGTTTTTGCTTTTTAATAAGTAGATAGTGAAGAAGGGGGAGGTAAAATTCAAACTATAAATGAGACTATTATTGTTAGACAATCAATTGAACCTAAACCTAATTATAATTTTAAATATGAATTCATGTGAGACTAATTGTATTGTTTATATTAATTACTAGTTAATAAAAAATGGTGCCTTCGTTGGTGGTATTTTTTACACCTTAAAACTGATATCATGAGTTCAAATTAATCTTTATCTTACTGATTCATTCATTGACATGAAGTTGGTTTGGATAATTAACTTGCTAGATTTATATAATTCATTACTCATTTTTGATTTCCGCATATTTTAAAGATATAAAGATATAGTTGTATAGAGAAAATGCTATGTAAGAGCACTCTCGTCAACTATGTTAAATGTGCCAAATGTCAATTATTTGGCATTTGGCACACCAAAACACCAAAAACAGAGCATCATGAGGTGTGTTAAATGTGCCAAAATTTTGAGACATGCTACAGTATCGTCTTATGTTTGATACGGTACGGATCAATATGCTATATGGTTTTATTATTTTTTATTCTCATTTCTCTCTCCTCTCTCATTCTTCCTCAGACATAGGGGTGTGCAAAAAACCGACGAACCGAAAAAACAGCTTCAAACCAACTGAACCGATGCAAAAATTTCGGTTCGGTTTTGGTTCGGTTCAGTTCAGTTTCGGTTTTTTATATAATAAAAACGAAAATTTCGGTTCGGTTGTCGGTGGCAAATTTTAGTGCCCCGAACCGACCGAACCGAACCGATATATATATATATATTTATGTAACATTAAGTCACGTTGGAGTTTGTAGCATAGTGGTATTCTGTGGCTTTAATGACTAAGCGGTCCCTCGTTCGAGCCTCTGCCCCTACGTTTTTGAGTTTTTTAATTTTTTAAAACCAAAACCCTAGCTCTTATATTTATAAGCTCTCACCCTCTTAAGTCTTACCCTTTTCTAATTTTCTTTCCAGTCCCCAGTCCACAATACTTTTTCTCTCACCATATTTTCTCACCATTTTTTTTCCAGTCATCAACCTCACCTCCAGCTCTTCCCCCACCGATCGCTCCAACCCCCACCAATACGCCGACCAGTACACTTCACTCTCCACACGCCGGCCTTCCTACACCAGCCTCTACACGCCGTCCTTCCTACGCCGGCCTCCACATACCGGTCTATTTATATCAAAGAAACTTTGGTTTCAGTTCGGTTTTTTTTTAGTTTCTGTATTGAGCTTCTAATTGTTAAAAAAGATTGAAGCTTTATTGTTTTTTGAGATTGAATTGGTATGTGGAATCTGAATATGTTTCTGGGTTTTGTTTGTTTTTTAAAAAGATTGGATCTTAGATCGGATCTTTGCGTATATGCTTGTTTTCTAGGGGTATTTGGATCGGTTTAGATGATTGTAGAAGCTAAAATAATAGTGGGTTTTGAATTTGTGATTGTCCCGTGTGCTTGGTTGTTTATATTCTGGGTTTGGTTATTTTTTCAATTTCCTCTCTTTTTTATATTCTGGGTTTGTTTATTTTTTCTCTTTGTTTGCTTTCAAACCGAAAAAACATCGAAACCGATCGAAACCGAAATCCAACCGAAACCGATTGATTTCCAATTACTTCGGTCGGTTTCGGTTGAAGATTTCACACACCGAAAGTTTCGGTTTCGGTTGGCCAGCACTCAGAAAACCGACCGAAACCAAACCAAAACACCCCTACTTAGACATTCGGACTAGACGCCAAGAACCATCCCTTCTTTCACTCTTTTTTCTTCTCATTGTTGTTGCTTTTCTCTCTTCTGTTCAGCCTCGCCATGCCACCTGATGTCGATCAGTGTTGCCGTGGTTTTTTTTTTTTTTTTTTTGTGTAGTGATTTGATGGGTGGGTTCGACAGTGGGTGTGTTCAGATGGTGATGGACAGATAACTTGGGTTTTGGGTGTGAATTTGGTTGTGGGTGGGCCGACCTGTGGATGGGTCGTCGGTGGGTGGGTGGTTGGCAGGTTGGCGGTGGGTGGGTGCGAATTTGGTTCTGTTTTTTGTTTTTGTTTTTGTTTTCTGTGGTGGTGGCTTTGGTGTTCTGCTGTGGTGGTTTTGGTGTGAGACGGTAGTGGGGTGGGATGTGGGGTGTTGATGGGTCGGCGGCGGGTGGGTTAGCGGCGGCAATGGGTGGGTCGGCCTCGCCTTGGAGTTCAGCTCTTTTCTCTTATTTCTCTTTGTATATTGGCGGCTAATGGATTTTTGTTGGTGGTGGGCCTGGTGGTGGGTTGTACCTTTGGGTGGTGGTGGCGGGCTGTGGTTGATTTTGTGGGGGTGGTGGGTGGTTGTGGGCTGTGGCGGTTGATCTGTGGGTGTGGGTGGTGGAGGATTTTGTGTGTGTGTGTGTGTGTGTGTATATATATATTTGCAAAAGTTTTTTTTAGATTATTTTAATGTGTTCGATATATTATTTTAACGTGTTGAAGGAAAATATAGAATATCTAATGAATGGAGTATTGTAAAGTGGTGTGTTAAAATGATAAAGTAGGTTTTTGGTGTGTCAAAATTGTATTTTTTATGGCCAAATATGGCCAAAGACCTTAACTGGGTTTAGGCAAATGCATGATCATGCAAGAATGTGCATCTTTGGAATTTATTTGTACAAATAAATTGGTACCAAAGAGTGGAATAAAGCCTTTTGTTGATTTGTACTAATAAAAAAGTGGTTCCAAAAAGTGGAATAAAGCCTTTTGTGGATTTGTACAGATAAATTGGTTCCAAAAAGTTGAAAAAAGTCTTTTATAATTTAGGCAAATCAATTACTTTTAAAGTCAACTTTTAAACACAAAACAAAGGAAAATGAAGGCCTGTTTGGTTAGAAATTTTTAGTATCTTTGTTTAAGTGTTGTGGAAATACGTGTAGATTAAAAAGTATTGTGAAAATATGTGTTTCAGAGTTTAAACACTAAAAACTATTGTTTAAAGACATGTACCAAACACTCCCGAAATGACGGAAGTTTTTCTTGCTCTTAGTGAGGACATTTTACTCATCTGAGTGTCTTTTTCTAGCTATTTTTTTGTGTGGTTGGATTTCTCTAAATTAGAGTAAATTACAAGTTTAGTCCCTAATCTTTACATTTTTTTTCAACTGGGTCCCTAACGTTTCAAATGTTTTAATTTAGTCTCTAACCATTTTGATATTGTGTCAAAATAGTCTCAGCCGTTAAGTAGTGGATTGAAAAAACTGATGTGACTAATAGTGAGATTAAAATATTATTTTTATGTCACATAAGATGTCATGTGTCCTTAGTTTAAAAATAAAATATTTAGAATTAGTTTATCTTATTTGAAAGTTTTCTTTTCTTTTCTTTTGCTTTCTTGGTAACCAAATAGGTTAAAAACCTAGAATTCAAAACCCAATTTCCATCCTTTTCCCATTTTCCCAAGGTTTTCATAATTTCTCTAGCCATAAAAAACCTTTGGTAGAGGACCAATAAACAATAAATGAATTTCTCTAATGTTTTTTCTCTCACCTCTTCCTCCTCTCACATGGATTTGGTGATGCCAAAGCTAAAGCGTTTAATGGGAATGGGAAGACATGCCTAGTGGAAAGCTACTAGTTCGGCTTTCATGCAATTTAGCTCTAAGAAGAAGTGCAAGGAAAGTATTGGTGGTAGTGAGGGTATGAATTTGGGAGAGATTGCTTGGAATATGAGGGGTGTTGAGGGCAAATGGTTCATTGTAAAAGTTCATGAACGAGGACATTCAGGGTGTTACATCGTTGATGGTGTATGTGGTGATGATGTTTAGTTGATTTTTCTTGGCATTTGAAGGAGCATGATTTGCATCATTAGGCAACTTGAATTACTTGCATATTATGGGGTGATCAATCCTCTTGGTGAGTTTTTGATGAATGGGTGTAGGTCCTACTTAATTGGGCTTCCTCTATTTTTTCTAAGTTTATAATGTGTGTTTGTGTTCGTGTTTGGTTAATCATGTCAGCTTTTTCTATGAGATTGGGATTAAATTGAGACATTTGAAATTATAGGGACTAAACTTTTACTTTACCGCATAAACTATTGTTTAAAATTAGTACTAAAATGACATTGATTACTAACATGTATAATAAATAAATATGAACATTTTATTTAAAAAAAAATTAAAACAATCGTTGTTTTTGACCATAGGTTATAGAATATCCTTAAATCTAGCTCATATTCTAGGATTTTATCTCAAGTGAACTCTATAAACTAATGAGTTTAAAGGGTTTTAGATTCCACGTGGATTTTGTCGCTTTGAGTTTGGGTCATTGGCTTGGCCCCAAAATCAAAAGTACATAAAAGAACAAGGAAAGGTGGAAAATAAAAAATTAGATCCACAAGGACCACAACATCATTGAAACTTAGGAGCTATACGCTGTTTTTATTTTATTTTATTAATATACGCTGTTTTTCTTTTTCTTTTGGATAAGTAATCCTTTAATAAACATTGTTTTATTCAAAGACTCACACGTAAACATTGATCTTGATTGTGAGATGTTCAAAGAAACTATAATTAAGGATTTTGTAATTAACTGATTAGAGTCCAAAAAGGAATGGTGAGGGAGTCAAGGCTTTCAGACTAGTCTTGCTAGGATTAACATAAAAGCCTAATACAACAATTTGTGCTTTCATATTTGGGACAACTAAGATTGGCACTGTACCACTGGTAAGATTAGGATAGCGTGTTATAAGTGAACATGTTCAAGGCACTTGGCTTGTCCAGGACAAAGACATGCACAGCCCACACACCAAAAATAAATTTGATAGGATTTTGGTAGGTAGTTTTGTTTTGACTTTTGATTGGTTTGAGAACCAAGATCTTTTTTTTATTTATGTTTTTGGGTTATAGAAACATTTTTCTGGTGAATCCGGCTCCCCTCCCGTTCAATTATCTCCCGTTCTCTCCCATTTTAAAATAAAGGAATGACGTGTGGCACATAAATGATCTAAATGATCTAGACGTAAGAAAAAGGACACGTCAAACCCCATTTATTTCTCAAGTTATCTTTTCTTCTTTGCCCCTCTCTTCCCTCTGCAGCATCGCCTCTGTGCCAACCCATTGCCGGTGAATTGGGTATGCAAAGTAACTCAACACAAAAATTCAAAGAGTTTTTAACAAATTCATCATTGTTTCAAACTACCTGAGCTAATCAATAAAGATGTCATTTTTTTTTTATATTACATGAGTGCAAATATAATACTATCAAAAACTGAAACTTGTGTAATAATTACAGCTAGAAACTTGTATATAAATTCAACTCATTTTGTGATCTTCTACGATCAAAATTAGGAAAATCAGTAACAAAATCAGTAACCCATCCCCACTAGAAAACCCATACCCAAAAAAAAAAACCAACGAATATTCTTCCGCGTTGTGTTCTTATTATACCCACTAAAAAACCCATAAAAAAAATCTTAGTATCACCGTAATTCCATAACTAAAACAATTGTAATACCTTGCTGTCACCATCAATACCCAAAGACATAACCCACATCGGAATCACAGAACAGCAGCGCTGCAAATTACCACCAACCTTAGCCGAGACCCATCCCACCACCACCGAATCAAGCCACCAAAATCAGAGAAAAGAAATCTTGCCACCATCGGCGAAGAACCCAGATTCATCGAACTCTTACCCTTTATCCAGTCAGGCCACTCCACAAAGTATCGCTCTGCCTCCGAGATCCTCTTGAAAGCTTTCCTCCTCACTTAAGTTGGGCACTTTGCAATGTGCTCAGTGTAAGAGAAGGTAGTTTGAACAAAGGTGATGTTGCAGAGGGAAGAGAGAGGGGCAGAGAAGAGAGGAAAGAAGATAGCTTGAGAAATAAATGGGATTTGACACTTTGACGTGTCTTTTTTCTTACCTTTAGATCATTTATGTGCCACATGTCATTCATTTATTTTAAAATGGTAGAGAACGGGAGATAATTGAACGGGAGATAATTGAACCCCATTTTTCTTTCATCAATTATATCTCAAAACGCCTTCACATTTAAAACACACATAGCCATTCTAAAAGAAAAAAACATACACACACATAGCCACACTGATAAGTGATAAGTCCTACGTACACAACGTGGACAACTCATTGCAATGGAATATTCTTAGAGTCAAAGATTATTCTTTTGAAAATTGCCCTTGAAATGTGAAAGCTCACAGCCTAACATTGTGTTCATGTTCAAACTAGTGTGAATGCCACAATGAGAGTCCAATTTATGGTACATCTCTTTGTGGATGGAGAGAGGAGAACTGAGTTTGGGGGAAATTGAGTTTTCAATGACTTCAATAATTAGAGTTATAATATTCGAAGCTTTGGTAAAAGAAAAGTAAAGAAGGTAATTGTCTAACTCAATAACATTATTTGATTGATTGATTTATTTATTTATTATGAATAGGGAGTACTTAGATTTGAGTCCCCCACCATACTAAGAAGAAAAATAATATTGTAATACACTAAGTTCATATGTAAATGTTTGTTAAAGGAGTTTTATTTGGAGAGATTTTGTTGGATTGAATAAAGTGAGAATCAAACACTAGGAAGAGAGAAGAATGCTAGGTTGATGGAAGAATTAATTTGTCTATTTTGGGCGAAACACCCATAAATTGACAGTACAATCTTATATTTTATACGATGATACATTTTAGAGGAGTAGAAACTTATTTGATGGCCAATACAATATATATTGCCAGTACAGCTGGTACTGGTATGATATTGACTTATTTGGTATTAGGTTTGTTCTTTGCTTTCGTTAATTTGGGGTTAGAATTAATATGAGGATTATGTTTTGCTATAATTTTTGGTTCTGGGAACTAAATTTAAACTATGTGTTTCCTAATTTGCTTTTGATTGCTAATAAGGAAGATGCTTTTGTGTTTTGTAATCTTGCCTTGATTCTAAAGAGTTGTTCGACTTTTTTTTTTGAGCAAAAATGATTTGTTAGACTTAGACTACGCATTTGAAATCTCAAGTTTATACGAACCTTTTATGATTGGAAGTTCGAACTTGTTAGGACATATGTAATTGAATGTTAGGAACATATGTCAACATTTTATGTATTGGCTAATCATTTGACAAAACGCATTTTACTTGTATTTGGATAGATCTAGGATGTGGTTAATCCTTCAAGGAACAAGAGTTCAAGTCCAAGTATTGAAACCATGCAAGTTTGTCTAAGAACCAAGTAATGAAATGCTGGATTTTAAAATTCGATAGCTAGTATCTATCGAGGTTTAAAAGCTGCTGAAACCCGTGGCTCGACAACTAGCTCGATAGATGGCTATCTATCGAGGTTTATGAAACTTAGTTTTTCAGGATTGTTTTTCATCCAATCCGTGAGTATGTGTTTGAGCTTTCTTTTCTCACAACCCTAAACATATATAAGGATTATTTTAAGGACCGTATCAGGTTGCACAGCCAAGAGCACAATTGCATAAATGCATAATTCCTCAAGTGTAACCGGAAACCTAGTGTAACACCCCAACCTAATTGCATAATTAAATTCATGAGTTTATATGTTTGTTATTACCTTAATTATTTTAAGTGCATTAAAACTTTGCTATTGTGATATTATAGAAGACATATGCTCTTTTAATGTTGTAGAAAAGAAATTTTATAAAGATAAGGATATATATATATATACACACACACACACACACACACACACACACGTATATGCAAAGTTATATTGTCATTGGGCCTTTCTTGAAATATAAGTTTATATGGGGTGAAATGAAATATAAGTTTATATGGGGTGAAAAGTATAAATGCCAAAAGTGGAAAAGAGTGGGAAAAAGTGGTCTTTGATTTTTCTCCTATGCTATACACGTATAAGCCCTCAAAGTCAATTCCTCATCTTTTCCTTTGCTGTACCAGAAGCTTCTTGCTTCATTTCTCTTGCTTTTTCTTTTCTTTCTCTCTTTGCTTTCACATGGCAAGACCTCTCTCTCTCCCTCTCTCACCAAAACAATAAATCTCACTCTAAAGAAGGATTTAAGAGCCTAAAACTAAAGTTTCAGCTTCAAATTGGTGGGTAAGTAATTAAAACTTTATTTGATTTTAGAGTATTTTGATAGTTTAATTGTTTTCCCTTATTTGTTCTCAAATCTGATTTTAGGGGCTAAACTTGTGATGCTGTTTTTGTAAGTTGAAAGTTTGATGGTGTTATGGTCTATTGGATGCTTAATAAGTCATTTTAATGTTTATTGTATTGGTATAAAAATACCCAAATGAATTGAAGACCATTTAAATTTAGTTGATGAATTTTGTATCAACATGCACTGAAGCTGTCACTGTGACAGATTTGATGTTCACTACAATAAAATTCTGTATTAAATCATTTGCTGTGAATTAGGATGCTAGGAGTAGTTTTTATGAATCCTAAGACACATATGGTTGTTTTGAAAGTGGTCTCACTGTATTTGGATTAATAAAAAAATAATGGTTTAATTTCTAATTTGCATAAATTTCTGTCAGGACAGATTTGAGCACGTTTCCTTGTACGATTTTTAATAAATTATGGTTTTATTCTTTGACTTTGAAATTTATACGGTATATATTAGACATACAGGGGAATAGCTCTGTAAAATTTCATGACAATTGGATGTGTTTTGACAGCCCATTAGAATTTTACAAATGGGGAATTTTGCTCCTGAAATGATCAGTAAACAGTGTAGGATAACTATGACTTTGTAGATTTAATTTTGAAGTTAGGGTAAAGGTTTTGAGCTATAATTTAATGTGCTTATCTTTTGGTATGTTTAGATCATATATGAATTTTTATGGCTTGGTTTCTCTGTGTTTTGATGTGTTATGAGTTTGGTGATTGTACCTTGTTTTAGGGGAAACTCTATGTGATGGGAATTAAGATTTTACTAAGTTGAGAGTTAGGTTGTGTTTGAGGTATAAGTTTATATTTTAGGAAGAGTTGTTTGTAATAAGTCTTGGTCTTTCATTTAGGTGATGAGAACGAGAACACGGACACTTGAGCTCCTCTGGTACAAATCTCTCGCGTCTTCTGTTTTCAGGTAAGGAATTTGTGACATGTGCGTTTGATAAGTATAAGGACTATTTAGAAAACTATAATGTATTAAAATCTTTTAACTAGAGATATTACATATAAGCATGATTCAAGTAAAGATTTATGTTCGTGACTTATTGAATCCTATATATATATATATATATATATATATATATATATATATATGATAATTTTAGCATATTGATGCTATTACTCATATCACGAACATAATGTTTAAAGAAAGAATTGGATATGCTACTGTTATTAAATAGTTATGTAAAAGTATACTATTTGAAAAGTATAGTTTTTAGTTATTCCATTGTCATGATCTGAACTCAGCCAGAAGGGGTTATAGTACTAGTATTTCCATGGAGATTCTGTTTGGCCATTAAAAGTGGGACTGGCTCTGTTGTACCCACCCTTGTTGGTAACCGCCAACTTGTGGAGGATGTCAACCTACCCCCATGGTTGAAAGTATGTATTATGATATGATTCCGGAATTACCTAGCATTGTGGGGAATACTGGATGCCTGGCACTAAGTGCTGGAAGCCTCCCAAAGTTGTGACAGACTTACAATTGGACTAACTAATATGTATTATAAAAGAGCTATTAAGCTATTTGGAAGTTACAAGAAAAGTATGATGATAAGAAAAGTATGTTGAATTATGTTTAAGTTCCTTATCATGTTCTTTTAATATTATATGAAAGGAAAATAAAGTATTTTCATTTGAAAGTTCATAAGTTAATTTAAGAACAATATGAATAGTATGAAGGCTATTTTATCAAAGCTGGCATATCCATAAAATAGTTGATTTACATGCATTTTTATCAAAGGCCCCTGGAGCTTAAAAACCTTACTGGGCTTCGCAGCTCACCCTATTATATTTCAGTGCACAGGTTCTTCCTGGAAGCAGCGAGAGTATTAGAGGTGGCAAGATTCTATGATTCTCTTTTGTTTATATTGTATAGTCTCTTTTTGTTGTATAGTAGTTTAGCTCTTTTGATGTATAAGAGGGATTAAGATGTACTTGATCCTTTGAGCACAGATGTAATTCTGAACTTTAGTTTGGTTTGAACTCCAGTGGTATGTCTTTGGGGTTGGGTTTGTAAATAAGAGTTTTTGCTAAAGGTTTAGCTATGTAATATTTGCACGAATACCTGAAGTTTCAGCCAAGTGGCAATCTTGCAAAGTTCAAATGAAATGAATTTTCAAGGTTTTCACATTTTTGTATATTATGGCTTTTATGCAAGAAAATAAGCAGGTATACAGGAAACAATTCTTGATAAGCACCTTCTGTTTAGGTTGGTTCGTGTTAGTATTAAGGTAAACTTGATATTAATATGCCGGTCATGCTCTAAATTCTGAAGTACAGGTTTGGGTCGTGACACCTAGTTTGTCCTAGTTCTTGAAGAAGCTACAGTGTTTGTACACCGTAGAGTTTTGTGACCGAGCAACTTCGTGATCTTCATGTGTTGAAGAACAGAAGAACTTTGCAGTCAACCTCCTTCTTAAGTTGGTGATCAAGTCACATACTAGGATTCGTACATCTTTTAGTTAGTCACATATTGTGAGCCGTGCTGTAATACAAGGAGAGATTGTCACTACGAAACAAGTCCAATTGGGTATTGGGGTAAGGGTTCAACTGTACGTTGGTGTAAGGTACTAGGATTCCTTTACTTGTAATCGCTTGTTTTGATAATAGTGGATTCTCGAGAGTAGTGACCTTAAAATCACCCGGTGGAGTTTTTGCCATGTAGGTTTTCTCCATTCGTAAACAAATCACCGTGTCAAATTTAATTTTTGTTGCATTTAGTTATTTGGTGATTTGTTTGTGCTACCACGCTCATTGCATGTAATTGAACCTAATTAATTTATTTGGCTAATTAATTAGTTAATTCATCACAAAGGGTCAATATATTTTTGGCCTATCAAAACTTGTTGATTTTCTTATAAACATATGTATTATTATACCCTATTGCTAGTGAAATTGCTTGAATGAGATGGTAGCTAAATAGTAATGGATAATTCAGTGAAAAACACGACGGTATTATAATATGTAAGAGGGAAATAGAACCAAAGTAAAATTGGTGTCTATGAAGTAGATGCATAAAGCTAGTCACCTTGATTTGAAAACAATATTTAAAACTCATGGCACCTAAAATTGGACTTGGCTTGGTCCAATATTTTGAACCTGTCAAGATCATGACACGTGGTTAAAAGTGGACACATGTCATAATTTTGACGGGTTCGTTACACAAACCATTGAATCCAATCTTTGTCCACTAATATTAATTTACTATGGATGATACACTTGATAAATGTTAACTTTTATAGGTACATATTGTTTTTCTCTATTATTATTATTATTATTACATTTTTAATAACTTTTTGTGCCAACACCTGAGAGATGTGTGACAAATTACTTATTAGTTTGTCTGTCTTTAATTTAAGTTCAAATGAATCAAATCTCTCCTCCAACCAAAAGCTTTGTAGTTCAGTGGTACTGAATGATCTCCTTTATGAAAATATCAATAATTCAAAAACAAAAAAAAAAACTTCTATTCACCATAATTCGAATCCTTATTCCCTCACTTGTTGTAAAAATTTGTAAAAAAAATCTCCTCTCCTCCACTTGGTAACAATTGCATTATTATAAAAATAATTCAAAAAAAATTGTCCATCTTTTCCCCCAAGCACAATCTTCTATCCACCATTTTACTTTCCTTTTCCCTTCCTTATTATTATTATTATTATTATTATTATTATTATTTTAAAGCAAACAATAAATTATTGTTAAAAATCAATAACAATAAACAAAGAATTTCAATTTATTAAAAATCAATAACAATGAACAAAGGAATTACTTGGGTATTTTCACTATTCGGAAGCACTTATTTCTCAGTAAATGCTTATGCACCTAGGCTACTCACAGAAACCTGACTAAGCGAATAGGCTCCAAATGTTTCTTAAGATGACAACCTTATTCCAATCAGCTACTATATACAAATTCAATTGAGCCTACCTTCTTAACTTCTTAACTCTGTGTGGGCAATTATCACCTTACAGAAAGTGATTCCAACATGTGTAGAAGTCGCATTATCGTTTATGATAATTGTTTTCTACTCAATTATCTCAACTAGAGATCACTTTCTAGTGATTACTACGTGAACATGCATTTATTCCCTTAAAACGAAGAAAATGTCCAAACAAAGAGTTCATTTATAATCGTTACTTCCAATAAAATTAAAGCATATTTTTAACAGCTCACTATTAGTGACAACGCCTTTGTTGCCTCCTATTAATGCAAAACCTAAAGATAGTGCTCACATTAGTCCAAGGAACAAGAAACTCGAGACCAATATTTGAGTTAACTAAACAGCAGAGATTATGAGTGTCTAGTTAGACTTGTAATTGAGAACAGAAGGGAGAACTGCTAAGAAAAGCAGCAGAACAATAAGAGGAGATGCTATTCTAGCACATGCTTGCCTTTCTCTTTAAGCATGGAGAGGTTTTGCTTATTTCTCTTTCTACTTTGAGCCGTCAAATGAAGGATGAGACCCCAATTGTCAGACAATGAGGCCAAGCCGTGCCTTGTAGTTTGCTTAAACTCTTCCTCATCATGCTGGTGTACAAGACGGAGTCCACACTTCACCGCTGTCAAGTCTGGGCAATCGCTAACAATTGAAGCCTCAATGTGATTACATTGATTCAACCAATCTGGAAATGAGCTACGTGGTATATAGGATAGCCACATGAATCCACCTAGATGTAACAACATGACATCTTCTTTAGTAAGGCAATAGGCATGGAGTGGTTCCAAAGAACCAACATTGCTTTCCAAATGACAATAAAGATGATGAGCATTTTCTGAATTAAGAATGTCTAGGATGGCAGTAGGATCCTTGATGTTGACTGAGAAAGAAACACATAGAGCGAGTCCCCTCCAAGTACTATCATCATATAAATTTGGAGGTAGATGGATTGTCACTGGTGGCTCGCCACTACGATGGTTGAACCACTCAAGAATTTCACTTGGAGGAAAACAAGAATTATACACCAAACTTCGATCAAATTCCTGTAAAATAGGAACATGATGTTCAATGAGAGAGAATTTTTCCAACAATTCAAAATTGTTAAAATCAGTAAAAGAGGGGGTGATTCAACTATGGCTCTCCTTATAAGGGGGATTAGACAATGCCACTGATGACTGAACTAGAAGGGAGCTTGACAGTAATTTTAAAAAAAATAGTTAATTTGTTACCTTTAAATCACTTTTGCTGAGTTGATTATCAGGGTGTTGATCTTCAAGATAGATGCTATCTCTACTGCTTTGCTCCGGGTAAATGGGTCTTCTCAACCTTCCAAGGTTCGGATCCTCATAAGAACAACCAGCTTCATTCTTTGGCTTATCATTTGGAGAATCACTAGCTAATGATTGATGGATGAGTTCCATATTGTAAAAAGGCACGGTAGAGCACTTAATGATCGTTTTCTCAAACTCTTCCACATCTTGATGGTATAAGAAACGTTGCCCACACTTCTTCACCATCAAATCTGGGAAGTCGCTTCCAATTGAAACCTCAATCTGACTGCTCTGATTAAAAAAATCTGACAATGACCCACGAGGTATGTAGTATAGCCAAATGAATCCCTGTATATTTAACCACGTGAAGTTCTCTTCAGTGATTTGATAGAGAAGGGGAGATTCTAGGCTACCTTTCTCAGCATCCAAATGACAAATAAGGTGGTGGGAAATGTCTGAATCCAGATTAACACTTGTGATAGTTGGATGCTCATTGACTGAAAATGAAGCACATAAAACTAGTCCTATCCAAGTACTAGCATTACTGAAATTTGAAGGTAGCTGGATAGACAGAGAAGGGCCTGTACTTTGATGCATAAACCATTCCGGAATTTCACTTTGAGGAAAACAGTTATTCATAGATAATGTTTGAGTTGAGGATGCTTTTGAGGATGATTTTAATGGTCGGTGTTCCACTAAATCTTCACGAATGATGTCCCAATTGTCATAAAGTGAAGCCCTCAAGTGGAATCGAATTTGCCAAAACTCTTGTTCATCTTGTAGGTACACAAGACGAAGTCCAAACTTCCGTACAATCCAGCCTGGCCAGTCGCTTGCAATTGAGACCTCTATGTGGTTGCATTGATTTATCTTATCTGAAAGGCACCAATATGGTATATAGGATAGCCAAATGAATCCATGTAGATGTAACCACTTGAGTTCTTCTTTAAAGGTGCTATATACATGGAGAGGTTTCAAACCACCTATATCCATATCAAACAGACAACTAAGGTGGTGGGGAATTTCAGTTTCCAGATTGTCAAGAAACTCAGTTGGATACTCTTGTACTGAAAATGCAGCACATATAGCAAATCCCAGCCAATTAGAATCATTATGCAAATTTGAAGGTAACTGGATTGCCATTGAGGATCCAGAAGCGTAATGGCTGAATAACTCTGGAATCTTAGTTGGGGGGAAACAACGATCGTATGGATAGTGTAAATGAAATTCCTGTAAAATAGATATATTGACAAGTATTCAGTAACACACAATGATCGGAAAATTTCAACAAAATATAAATTTAATAATTATAGACTTATAGTAGTCAAAATTTGATAAGCGTTTATCAATTGATGGGATAAATATAAGAGGTTTCATAAAGAATTTTTATAAAATTTAAACTCAATTAAAAAATACATATTAGAATAATGACGTGGAAATATATGAACTTCCAAAACCCAAAACCTTTCGTAAAAAAATTTGGACTTTCAAAAATTTATGGGATTATATCAGAATTATAATAAAAAAGCTCTTCACAAGTGCAACATGTGTATTCAAAAGTTAGATGTTTGAAGTTCATTATTTTTTATTTGATCTTATTAGTTTAAGTTTTTAAAACTTATTATAATTAATGTATAAGAGTATTTTGGATCATTTATAAAAGAGACACCAAAGAAGTTGTAAATTAGACATATAAAGGTCATGAGAGAAACAGAGAGGTACCTCAGAGCGTTCTCGACGATGACAATAATGGGTTGGCCCCCCGGCATCAATGAATTTTTGATAGCAAGTTGCACAAACTTTTTCCTGATAATGTGGCACTCTCAATGTCCCATTATATCTGCCAGTTCCACTGGTTTCTCCCTCACCTTCATCATCATCATCATCATGGCTCTGCTGCTTTATTTTTTCCTGAAGCCCTCTCAATGTCCCATTAGATCCACCAGTTCTGCTGGTTTCCCCCTCAACATTATCATCATCATGGCTCTGCTGCTTTGTTCTAGATTGATGAGCAGTAAATTGATGGATGAGATCGGAATTATCAGAAAACATGGTTGAGCATTGGACTAATGTTTGCACCAACTCTCCCACATTTTGCTGGTACACAAGACCGTAACCACAGTTCTGCACCATCAAGTCTTGGCTATCACTACCAAATAAAGCAGTTAAGAGATTGCCACAATTCAACTTATCTGAAAATCGAGCATGAGGTACATGCATGATCCAAATGAATTTACGTTGCTTTAACCAAATAAATTTGTTGTGTTCAGACTCAGTGATGTAATGTTTATTTGACACCGTCCAGCTGCCCATGTCACTTCTCAAAGAACAAGAAAAGCCATGAGAAATTTCTGTAGCCGAATTGTCAAGAATGAGCGTTGGATGCTTGTGCACTGTGAATGTAGCAAATAGAGTAATTCCTACCCAATCAGAATTAGTATAAAGATTTGGAGGTAGCTGGATTCTCAATAAAGAACCACTTTGATGGCAAAACCACTCCGGAATTTCACATTTAGGAAAGCAATCATTATAAATATAGCGTTGTCTAGAGTAGCCCTGTAAAATAGAAAATATGGAGCTTCATGAGAGAGTGAGAGAGACACAGTGAGAGTGTGAGTGTGAAAGAGAGAGACCTGAAAGTAGCTTTGAAACCAATGCTCAAGGCCTCTATTGATACAATTACTGAGTTCATTCTCATCCAATACGCTTAACTGGATAGAACTGGAGTTTGAATCTCTTGTAGCACCCCCGATACCTGAGTCTATTCCAAGTAAAGCACAAACCCACCTGCATAGAAAAGAAAACATTAATTAGTTAGGCTTAGAAGCTTCTAGCAATAATGTATGCATTCAAGTTTGAAATAGAATTGTTTGTGCTGGTATATATAACCTTTGCAATGGAAATGAGTAACCAAAATTACTGGGCCTTTGTTCTTCCAATGGATTGCAATCACTGTATTCAGCCTCAGGAACATAGCATGGCAAATTGTCCACTTGATCTACGAGACTTTGGTAATAATGTTGATGATAAATATTCGGACTTGCTAATATACAGTCATCAACAATTGTTTGGACAAACCCTTCCAAGTCTTTCTCGTACACTAGATGGATTCCACACATTTCAACATTCAATCCTGGACTAAAAGCTCCAAATGTAGCCCAAATGCAACACTGCTGGTTCAACTTATCCGTGAAAAACACACGTGGTATGTGTAGTACCAAAAGTCTATGTGACTCAAGAAAAATGTCTCTAGAAAGGGGAAAGATTATAACCGGATTGGGATATTTGTCATTAGTACCCAAATAACAATGGAAATTGTGAGAATTTTTTGAATTCAAGTCCTCGTAGGAAACAGTACTTGGATGCTTCTGCACAGCATAACGAGCACACACGGAAAATCCAATCCAGCTCTTATCATCATACAAGTTAGGTGGCAGATGGATCATAATGAAAGGCTCCAAACTATGATACTTGAACCAATACAGTGATTTACTAAGTGGAAAAATGTATTTATACATTTTGTTTTGAGCATTGTTTACCTGTAAAATGTAGAAATATGGTTAGTGATCAGTGAGACCGAGAAAGAATGACAGGCAGAGTGGTATAAGGATCCTCTCTATTTGAAGTGAATCCATTTTATTGTTCACATTGAATGTTACAAATCTAAGGGTGTATAGAGTGTTGCATCATTTAAAATTTTAGCTAATGTGACTGTTAGATCCAATAAATAAAATCTCGACTGTGAAATGGACTTTCTCCATTTTACTCAAAATAGAGAGGATCTTTTTCAGGCAGACAAGCAGATAAACCGATAAACCAACCTCATAGCATCTTAAAAACAATGCTTGTAGATCTCTTTTCAGTTGGATGATCGAGCCACTTCCACATTTGGCTGATTCAATCCCTTGTTGAGTGCATTCTTCTATTTGATTCGAGAATGCACCCATTGAAGTACACTCTGGTTCCAATAGATTGGACTCACTAGATTCTGCTGCACCAGCACGCCTTCGTGAATTGAGCATCTCTATATTTTCATGACAAATTGGATGACTGTCTTTCAAATTCTGAGAGTAGTGCCCACTTATTGCTTGTTCAAACTCTACGAAATCTTGCTCATATAGTAGGTGCCCTGCACATATTTTCACCTGCATGCCAGGGCTGCGGGATGTAATTGAGGGCTCAATAAAGCTCCATTTATTGGACAAGTTGGACTGCATTGAGAAAAACACACGTGGTATATATACCCAAAACCCCCTTGGCTGATCAATAGGAATAGATATAGTGATTCGTTGGACTAAGGGTTGTTTTACACCACCATCATCGGCCTCAAAATGTACATCAATTTGGTGAAGCTTGTCGGAATCACAAAAAGAATCAAAGCCGCCAGAAGTCCTTGAATTTGAATTCAAATGTTCATCATGAACAGCAAAGAAACACAGAGCACATCCCATCCAGTCGCCATTAGCATCCAAATTTGGAAGCAATTGGAGTATAGAGTCATTGGCAATCGGAAAGTTGAACCACTTTAGAACACCAATTGTTGCAATTCCATAAAGGACACGGGCAAAATAAGTATCTAACTGAAAAAAAGAAAAAAAAAAAGAAAAAAAGAGTTAAATGTGTGTGAGTATGTATTAATAAGTTACCAATTGTCTCAAAAGCTTAATTTGTTAGGAAATGATGAATTTAATCATTTAATATTTATTCTAAAATGTACATGAGTGTGTGTGAGAGACAATCTGACCTCTAGCCCTCTTTGAAGCAATGAATAACTTAGCGGATCCGGCAAAGAGATCTTGTGAGTTTTGTTGCCTTCTAGATCAGGCGATCTAGAGCAATAAATTATAGCAGGTCCTGTTTCACTTGAAGTCCATACGTTAACTTCATTAGAATCAGTTTCCAGTGAGGCACAACCATTAGCCACTACAGCAAATATACTTATTGGAAGCTTTGGCAAAGACTTAAGCCGACTACAGTTGTTTACAGTAAGATGTCTAAGCTGAGACAGTTCAGAGATGCTATCAGGTAAGCTTGTAAAGTCGTTTCCACTTAGATCTAAATACTGTAGTGAGGATAAGCCACTAAAATCATTGGGAATTTCTCCATCTAATAAGTTGCAGTTACGTAAATCTAGTACTGTCAAAGAGCATAAACCTGAGAACGAAGTAGGTAGCATCAAGCTAATATCAGGACTCGGCAACAAACAATTGAGGAGCCATGGTTTAGGAGGTGGACCTTTACATCCATGAAAGGATAACAATTTAAGGTTCTTCAGAAGCAAAATGGAGGATGGTGCCTTTCTTATGGCAGTTCCACTTATATCAAGCTCTTCCAGGCCTTCAGCATCGCCAAGATTCTCAGGCATTTCGCCAAGTTTTGAGCAGCCAGATAAAGTGAGAGTTTTTAAAGACAGCAAACTACAAATGACACCTGGAAGACTCGAAAGATGCTTGCAGTTGCTTAGATTAAATAAAGTAAGGCCAGTTAAGCGCTCCATTGACAATGGTAGTTTTCTTATAGCAGTCCCATCCAAATAAAGATGCGTCAAATGTGTCATATCTCCCTCAATCTCAGGAAACTTTTCAAGTCTTGAACAACCAGAAAGAATAAAAATTTCAAGAGACTCCATGCTGATCTTGCATGGGAGGCTGTAAAGACTTTTGCAATCTTTGAGATTCAATAGAATAAGATGTTTGAGATTTCCAATTGATGCATGAAGCTTAGACAATTTTGCACAACCTTGAAGAATCAATTTTTCAAGATTTGGAACTCCACTGAAGTCAGGAGTCATGATCAAGTTTTGAGAATCACTAAGGTCAATGAGCTTTAGCCTCTTTAAACTCTGAATAAAGAAAAAACAACCAAATGGAGCATATCAGACAATTATGAGCATAATTTAAGAGAAGGAAAAAAAAAATACTCTTGCATTAGTCAAAATATTACCTTGATTCCCTTCCATAGTTGTTTGATGCGGCTACAACACATAATGAGTTCAACAAGTTTTTCCGGCTCGAAACTTATTGGTATGGATTCTAGAGGATATCCATGCCATTCCATAAAATGCAACTCATTAGAAAGATAATTGAGGTCTTGAGAAACGTGCACATTATGGATTTCAAGCAGTCTAAGTCTTGTCATCTTTGAAAATGCTTTGGCGTTCAAGTGTATCTCTTCTTGTGGAGGAGTGTGTAGGGCTATGGTTTCAACTCTTTCTGTTCCCTATTAACCAAGAACAAAGATGAAGTGTAGTGCACGAAATTAACATGAACTTACTTCAATTGCATAGAAATATACACATAAGAAAGCTTAAAATTCTGCATAATCAACTTACTGTGCTATATTTCAGTACATCAAGGACATCCTCCTTGAGCCACAACCTACTACGACTACCAGGCTGTTCAGGGGACTCACGATGAACAATTTGCCGACCCAATTCTTGTAATAAATCATGCATCCACAAATTTCTCCCTAAGATGGTTATGAGAGATTTTTCCACAAGAACATCTATATCAATGTTTGGCGCATAATGGGGAGTTTGGAGTATATTTGTTACACGATCTTTGTCCTTTCCTTTGAAAAAACAGGCAATATCTAAAAATATTTTTTTCTCTATTTCTTCCAAGCCATCAAAACTTATCTGGAGTGTATCCAAAATTTTTTTTTGAGGAGCTTCTTTTAGTCTACCTAGGGCACTTTCCCATGCATCAGGTTTTCTACATTTCAAGAAGGAACCCAAAACTTCAAGAGCCAGAGGAAGGCCTTGAGCATAACATATCGCTTTCTTGGACAACTCCACATAACCTTCTGAAGGATGGTCTTTCTTGAAGGCTTTTCGACTAAATAGTTGAAGAGCTTCATCACTATTCAATTCCTTAGCCTTGTATATTTCAGCTTCAGCCACATCATGATTAATCAATAGATGTTGATCTCTTGTTGTTATAATGACTCTACTCCGTTGACCAAACCAAACTCGTTCGCCTGCTAGTGCTTCTAGTTGATCAAGTTGATCCACATCATCAAGAACAATAAGAACACTTTTATAACATAATCTTTTCTCTATCACATTGCTTCCCCATTGAACATCTGAAAAATCAATATTTCTTTCAAACAAGATATCAGAAAGAAGTTGTTTCTGTAAATGAACAACACCATGTTTTTCACATTCTTCTCTAACATTGGCAAGAAAGCTGCTGCCTTCAAAATGATGACGAAATCTATCATAAACAACTCGTGCTAGAGTTGTTTTGCCCAACCCCCCCATTCCCCAAATCCCTATAAAGCGAACATCTTTCAACCCCATGCCTAATAAATTCACCAGTTCCTCCATACGAGAGTTTATTCCAACAAAATCCTTGTGGACAATTGAGTATGTAGAAATCAATTTATTAGATATCTTTCTAACTATTTCTTCAACAACGTTTGCCTCATATCTGCAACGAACACAGGACAACAATTTGTTGAGTTAGCAAAGGCCATAAAGAGAGCAAAGATTCAGCAAATCAGTTGTCCTTGCTTATCAAAGCATTTCTACTATATGTGATCTAAGCAGTATTCTCATAAAATTAAAAAAAAATCTACATAGTGGTATTGGGCAAGAATGGTTGAAATATGCCAATATCTTTAAATATGAAATTTATAACCTTAATAAAGTTTTTGAAATTGAAAATATAATTGCAGTTATTCCTGGATTATTTCATCACAACATGTCAAAATTAGACCAGGCAAAGTGGGACTTGAACTCATTAACCTGATTAAACCCAAATTATATATATATATATATATATATATATATATGAATATGGATCGGGTTTTTTTGGACCATGAAAAAACGAGTCAATTCAATCTTGTGAAAGTTCAGGTCAGGTCAACTTGCAAGTTGACGATTTTTTAACAACACATGAACTTTTCATTTTGAGTCCTATTTTGTTCTTTTCTTCCTTTTTTTTTTTTTTTTTTCACTTCTACTTATTTAATTTCCTTTATAGAATAGTCATAGTTATAAAAAATATAGTTCTTTATTGACATGTGTTTATTGAATACTAATTTATATTAAAATTTTATGGACAAAACTTAGATATAGTACCTTAAGTATTGTTCTTTAGGTTTCCCGCTTA
The DNA here is from genome assembly GCF_040712315.1 of Castanea sativa. Lineage (NCBI taxonomy): Eukaryota > Viridiplantae > Streptophyta > Magnoliopsida > Fagales > Fagaceae > Castanea > Castanea sativa. Next base: position 54,323,573 of record NC_134015.1, read on the forward strand.
AGATTCAGTTATGTGGCTACTTAACTTAAAAATACACATTCATCCTATTAGAAAAAATTCACATGGCAAAATCTTAAAAATGGAACTTAAGGAACAGCACCTAAGTGTTGTACCTGAGTCTTCCAAAAATTTTATATTGGAGTTGAAAATATTGACAATATTACTCTACCAACTTAGTGTCTGTTTGGCAAGATTATTTTTGCCAACTTATTATACTATTTAGCTTATTTTTGCTACTATTCATGGGTCCTACTGCACTTTTTGATGCTATTTATAGCTTCCACTGTAATATTTCAGCTAACTTTTACTTTTATTTACAGTATTTTTAGCAAAAAAATTTCAGTTTTAGCAAAATAAGCGGATCTCAAACAGACCCTTAGTGTATAATTCTCAAGTAAATTGAGATGTAATTCAAATTAATTATTTACTTATTTTTCTTTTTCCCAATATGTTATATTTTATTCATAACATTTTATATATTTAGTTATCTTTGAAGATAATCTAAGTTTATCTATAAAAGAAGACTAAATTGCAATTTGCATCATCTAACTTCTACCAAAATTCAATTCAATTCTCTAACTTCACTTCCATTCAATTGAGTACTCTAAATTTTAAATTTTGAAATTTATTCAATTAAGGTCTTCGGTTAGGCTTTTTTTGGGACTTATGATCATAAGGGAATAGAATGAAAATGAAAAATCATAAAGAAATGGAAATGAATGGAAAAGAAAGGAATGAAATTGAATTAAATAACTTTGTTTGGATGTTTTAAATAAAAGAACGGAAATGAATGGAGTGTAAATAACCTTATTTGAGAGTAACATAGAAAGAAATAAACGGAATCATTTTATGAAAATATTACCATTAGATCCCTATTTAAAATAAATAACTGAATATATAGGAGTATTTTGAGAGTTTTAGTAAAAAATTAGAATGGTTACATTCTCTCCATTAAAACTCTCTCAAATAAAGGGAGAGAAGAATATTCTAAAATTATTTTTTTTCATTCATTTCCATTTAATTTTATTCCATCCTCCTAAACAAGTGCTTCAGACCATATTGTTATTGTCGCCAAAAACATTTTTTAAAATTAAAAAATCTAAAAAACTAATACAGACTTTTTAAAATGCATGTGACATCTATGCGATGAAGGTGGTGGACAAAGAGGCCTTGGTGAAGAAGAAGAAGAAGGTGTAGAGAGCAGAGATGGAGAGGAAAATGCAGGACCATCCATCCTTTTTTGCCTAAGCTCCACGCCGAGTTTGAAGCCTCGCATCTCTGTTGCATTGTCATGGAGTTTTGCTTCGACGGGGACTTGCATCCCTAGCGCCACAAACAAATTGTCGGTGATAGAGAAGGGCGTAATGTGTGGAAGTTGTTTGTTTGTTGGGAAAATTATGGAAAGGTAAGGAAAAGTTGTTTTGGAAAAAAATATTGTATAGAAAATTTGTTGGAGTTTTTTTTTTTTTTTTTGGGGGGGGGGGGGTTTAATATATATATATATATATATAATTTTTTTTTTTTTTTGTATTTATGTATTCTAGAGGAGATTTAAAAAAAAAAAAATTTCCTTTCCCTTTTTTTTTTCCTTCAGTTTGGAAAAGAAAAGATAAATATTTTTTTCCCTAATTTATAATTTTTTTAATTAAAATTTTTCAAAATAACAAAACCACGTATTACTGAGCATGAATTGTAATTTAGTGACTGTTTGGATTGGCGTGAACACGCGTTTCACGTCTGCTTTTTTTTTACTAGCGCCTCTTGCACTGTTCATGGGACATGAACAGTAAATTAAGGCAAATGAACAATATTTTATGAGTGTGAACAGTAACCGAAAATTATTATTTTTTATTGTTTTCAGTTTTTAGCAACATAAGCGGTATTCAAATGCACTCTTAACCAATACAAATGAGCTATTATTTTGTGTAATTTTGTTTGTATATTATTTTGGGTAAAAAAAAAAAATGTAAAAGTGAGTCTTTATATAGACGTATCTTTTTTGTAGTATATGCAATAAGAATGCAGGGCAAGTTTAATACTATAATGGGCCCAAGCCCAGTAAGCTAACATGTATACAATACACTAACAACTGACATCGATCATCAATCCTCACAAATCTAATGTAATTGTTTAGGTAATTCATTATAAAGAATTTAAATACAAGAGCTTGTTTTAGCCAAAGTCCAAAGCCAACCAATCGACAACAAAAGAAATTCTATCAAATTAAAAACTTTAGTATTAGGAATTATGTCTCAATTAGACGAAAACATGAACTAAAATAAGCACCACTAGTCAAACAAAAATGTGAGCAAGAAAACCAAAACCCATAAAAGCAACCATCCATTTCCAAGCACATCACTAAATATAGAAACACAGGCATCCAAGTTGCACCAAAATAAAATCAAATGCTCTATCTTTTTTTATCTAGCTTCATTATTGGGTCCACCATCTTTTGGGATTAGAGATAAAAGTGCATTATGATGATGTTAGTTTTATCTACAGAGGGAAAGGGAGAGAGAGGGTGGGATATGAGAATTATAGATATTTATTTTTTGGCAAAATACACCATCTTCCCTTGAATTTCATGAAATGACATTTTTACCTTGAGGTTTAAATAGTGATGGAACCGGAATTTGGGTTTATGGAGAAAAGATTAAAATAAAATATTGAAGAAAAAATTAATTCCAAAAATGTTTATTAATATAAGAAAAAATAGTTAATTTATTAAACAAAAAAAAAATTGATTGATAAAGAAAACATAGTGTAGATGTAACTTTTTTTTTTTTTTGGTAATTGGTTTCAATTTATTATTTGAGCCTAGTATTAGAGGGTTTTTTTTTTTTTTTTTTTGGACAGCACCTAGTAGTATTGGAATTAGTATGACGCCATTGTTATGTTTAGACTACATCATAATTACTTATCAAAAAAAAAAGTTCATCATAATTTAAGTTGACCATAATATTAATATATATATATTTTTTAAAGAAGTAAAACATATAATTTGAATGCTTAAAAGTGAGATGAAAAATAAATTAACTTGGAAGTATTAATAGTATGGTCATATATTCAAAAATTTTAAAATGTTCTATGTATGTGTTTGATTTTCTAAAGTCCTTTAAAAAGCATATAGTAATGTAAAAAAAAGTTTTGAAACAACATGTAAAATTCAAAAAATTGGTTAGAAAAATTGTGAAAACATACCATGTCATAATTTTAATGCTACAAATAAACATTTTTTTCCTTGATTATATTGGGAGAGTTAAAAGACTAAAGTATATAGTAGTTCCAAAGAATTTTGAAAACAACAACATATAAAAATTGGCAGATTGATTAGGGCATATTGCGATAATATATCATGTCATAAATTATTTTTTTTAAGATAATGAAAAAAATTTAATTCAATGTGAATGTATATCATGTTATTATTTTAAGCTTACAAATAAGATTTTTTTTGTGCTTTTGAAGAGTGTTATTTTCAATTAAAAATTTTATTTTAAGAATATTTTATACACACAAAACTGAAATCTTTTTAAGAGGACCTGAGGGAATTTAGGGGTGGGGTTGGGGGCAATGGCGCCCACCCTACTGGTCTAGCTCCACCCCAGATGCAACAGATAAGTTCATCACCGCTTATAACAACACTCTTATATAATTGAATATTCAATTAGAAAGTAATAATTTGAGGGGAGATGAACTTACCTGTATTTAATAGAATTTCAAGAATGAGAGTGTCATATCTTGAAATGTTTGAGAATGAGCGTCATCTTGTGAAACCCCAAAGAATATTGGTGCATTATTTTTTAAAAAATCAAAATACTAAGAATAGGCAAGTTTAGAGGGCATGAATGGAATACTAGCTGTATTTTCTAGTATGGAATTAGACAAGAATGATGGACATGTGACTTGCTATCTTAACAAATATACAGTAACTTATGTGTGATCCATATAATAGTTTTGACTTGAAAATTTATACGAGAAACCGAAACTCATCAAATTCCCTTTGAAGTGTAATTGATTATATGAACTTTGCAAAAGTTAATTATCAAAGTTGGAATTTGGTTGACTTAAATATCACTAGCCAGTAGAAAATCAAAAGCAAAAAGACAAGAAAAGAAAGTGATCGTATGGTGAAGTGAAGAAATTCTTACTTGTCTCGTAAATCCCATCCAGCAATACTAGCAACTTTTGTCAAAGCAGCTTTCCATCTATGTACTTCCTCTATGTTATCTTGATAACACTCTTCATGTTTGGCAAAGGCTTCTCCAAAAGTCTTCCTCAGATTCCTCACATCACTAATATCAATGTAGTGAAAAACAGGCAAAACTATAAGCCTCTCCTTTTCCATGCACTCAACAATCTTTGCTAGTTCAACCAAACACCAACTCGATGAAGCGTAGTCCTGTGAGATAATGACAACAGCAAATCTCGACTCTTCTATTGCTCTCAAGAGCTCTGGAGCAATGAATGTTCCTCGCTCAAGTTTTTCATCATCTCTGAATGTGAATATACCTTTCTGATTCAAAGCAGCATATAAATGATCTGTAAATTTTTTACGGGTGTCACGGCCTCTAAAACTTAGAAAGACATCATATTTAAAGCTAGACATAATAGAAGAAGAAGATGAGGATGATGCACTTTCTGTGCCCATAAAAGCCATCAGATATTAACTTGGTGATTCTTGAACTACAAAAGATATGAATCAAGTAGAAATGAAGCTAAAAACAGAGAGAGAGAGAGAGAGAGAGAGAGAGAGAGAGAGAGGGTCAAGCTGGGGGATGTCACTGCCAACTGCCATGGTTGAATTAGCTCTATATATGTGCAAGTAATTCCCAAATGTCGGTGTTTTAAAAATAAGTGACTTTTGGGTTAAGAAATCTAAATAAGTGACTTTTGGGTTAAGAAATCTGAAGCGTGTTTCAAGTGTGTGAAAAGCATCAATGCTTTGTATCAAAAACAGACAATTGGAACAAAGTAGTCAAAGAACCAAATTTATAAACTTTCATGCATTACAACCGTGTTGTCATGTTGATGTGAAAGGCAGATATTATTCTTTTCTCAATTTTTTTTTTTTTTTTTTTTTTGCTGAATAATTGTTTTCTCAAATTTGCAAACTACTCTTTAGGGGTGTGAAATTCACACTATGAAAAGGAATAAAAGAATATATTAAATGCATGAAATAGCAGAGGATTAAATAATATATATTTTTAGCCGTGTTCAAACTAACAATTGGAACAAAGATGACACAATTTCAGTTACTTATGAAAAAAAAAAAACAGAAAAACAAACAAAGAACAAAATTGTGATTTGAAGTATTGATTTTCAAGTTAAAGATTATGACTTTAAGACACAATTTCAGTTCATAAGTGTGTAATAGTTTTTATCCTATATAATATTGGTACACAAAAGATGGAGATTGATCATATTCTTAAGTTGCCCTCCATCAGAATCAAAAACCAACACAGATATGTTGGAGGCCATAATGCCATGGGTAATGGGTTGTTTAAGAACTAGCATTGGGTCCACTTCTAAAATAATATGTTTATTACCTAACCGCCATGCTAAATTATGACCATATCTCATAGCCCATAATTCTACAATATTATTTGATCCATTGGCCTTACCAATTTCGTAGTCCCTCCCCACTGACCTTTATCGAATTAACTAGAACATTTTCATCTGGTGGTGACCTGGTAATCAGTTTGGTGGTGTGGGGTGCTTTTATTCTTTTCGGCTAGTGGGAAGACAATTATCTGTAAACTATTCGCAAACTCAAGCTATGCGTGAGAATATATAATTACTTTATAATGTGGTATAAAATTTACTGAAGATAATTTTACCTCCTTAAAAATTGAACTATTTCTAAAAGTGTTTTCCATCTCTCTATCTCTACAAATATATTATTCTATTATTTTGAGTTTTTCTTTTTAAGGAAGAAATTGGGAGTATTTAATTGATATATTTCTTTTTATTGAGAAGAGCTATTATTCTTTTTTCAAATGATCTATATTCTTTAAAATTTTGTTATAGCGCATTATGTTTTCCTTTTTTATTTCTACAACTAAATATATTTAAGTTTCAAATTAATTTCAAATTCCAAATTAATTATTTAAATTTCTCATTTTCTTAAAGAGATTGTCATGTTAATAAGATCTCATCAAAAATTTAAAATTATATTACTCAAATAATTGACAGACACATTCAAATATTACAATTTTTATCTTTAATTGTTAAATGTTATCCCATTGCATCATAAAGAATTAAAAATAGTATATAAGAGTTTTTTTTTTTTTTTTGTGTTCTCTTTGATAGTCAAATGTTATCTAGTTCTATTATAAATAATTAAAAATAGTATATAATAATATAATATTATTCTATAAATAATTATAAATAGTATATAAGAATATAATATTATTCTATTACATAACATGATTTGGATAGTCTGGTGTTTATTATTATATCTTTTATATTTTTTTTATTCTCGTCTTATGTTATTCAACATTTAAATTCAACCACATCCTCCACATCATTAAATTATTTATATTTTCTCTCTTTTTTATTTTTGAAAAATCAAACATATATTATTATACTTAAATTCAAGTAAATAAAATTGTCAAATTCCCACTTCCAAAATATTGAAGAATTAACTCAAACCAAAACTATAAGAGAGAGAGAGAGAGAGAGAGAGAGAGAGAGAGAGAGAGAGAGAGAGAGAATAATCACATATTCTATGAGAGAATGTGAGAGAAATAGCAAAATTATATAAAATAAGGTGAGTAGAAGAATATTCAAAAGAAAATGTATAATTGTAAACAACAAATTATCCAAGCTATGCTACGTAATAGAATAACATTTTGTCAATATATAAAATCATTGGATAACATTTAACAATCAATTAAAATAAAATAAAAAAGATGGCAAATTAAAATTTAACCAAAAGCATCAACCCAAAGTAGAGTTCAACAAAAAAAAATTCATCAACCTAATTTAGATGTGCGAAAAAAAAAAAATATATATATATATATATAGAGAGAGAGAGAGAGAGAGAGAGAGAGAGAGAGAGTATTCACCTATTTGTGTATGCAAAATATAGATAGTATGGAAGAGAGAAAAAAAATTTATAGTAAAAAAAATGGAGAGAAGAAGAGTCAAAATAAAAGGAATATGAAGGGATGGAGGAATTGAAAGGTTAAGGTATAGAGTAGTGGGGAGATAAACAGGTAAAAGAGGGAGAAATGTTGGTGGAAGAGTAATTGTAAGGTGATAAATTAATAAGAAGAAAGATAATTAAATATGAGAGAAAATGTTAGAAGTAAGTGGATGATATGGTCGCTGATGTGGCTCAACAGGAACATAATAACAATAAATGCTACACTTCAGCTTTTAGATATATATAGATTTCTAAATGAATTAGAAGTTGTCACCACCACAGGGTGTGGTTTAATGGTAAGAATTCGCGAATTGCTTTACTTGGTAAGTGCTTCGAGCGATAGTCTTAACAAGGCCCTAATGGTACACTTGATATTACTCATTGTCATCACATGGCATGGACTCGATGAGTCCACACTGAAAACCCCTTAACAGTTACTTGAAAAACTACACATGTAACCGTTGCACATAATAATATCAACTTTATATAGTGAATTTTACGTGTATTTGGAATTTTCGTTTTTTCAAATTTGTAGACTAATTCTGCTACATACACCTTTTTTGTGAAAAATTCTTACTCACTCATAAATCACTTCATTAAGAATTCTTGGCGGGGTGGCCGGATTGTTGGTGATTGGCTTTGGATCGGTGGTGGTTTGGTGTTTAGGTGGCCGTGGGTTGGTGTTTGGGTGTTTGTAGATTGGTGTTTATGTGTTGGATTTTTGTAGATTGTTGGGTTCGTGTTTGTATTTTGATTTTATTTATTTTTGTTTTCTCTTTTGAATTTATTAATTTAATTAAAATTTGAAAGCATTAATCTTAATGCGTTCAAATTTTAAAAATTAAAAAAAAATTGATTTCCAAAAATTAATTTTTGGTAATCAAAATTTTTTTTCTTGTTGGTAGTTTTTGGCTTTAGTAGAGTTTTGAAATGCTGCTACAGCCAATCTTTTTTTAAAAAAATGTAAGTGTCTATAGCAGCATTTTAAGAACACCACTATAGGGTATGGCCTATAGTGGCGTTCATAAAACACAGCTATAGGCCGCTATAGAAAACGCCACTATAGCCTAAATGGAGGCTATAGTGGCATTTCACGAACGTCACTACAGGTCCAATTTTTTGTAGTGGAAGTTATGCCCGAAACAAACTCTCCTTGCTAAAAGAGCATAGGCTCCATGCACTAACTCAAACAACCCTTGGGCCACAACTCTTCGCAGCAAATACCCCCTAAACCATCCTACATCCAAAAAACTATCTACAACCTAGGATGGTCTTCCCAAAACCAACCTCAATTGCTCTTTAGGCACGAGATGGTGGATAGGGAATGGAGCACCTACTAATTTCTAGCAAGACAATTGGACTGGCAGGGGCTCCCTTCATAGTTTAATTCACGGCCCCTTTATTAGGAATGAAGATTCCTTTAGGGTTTGTGATTTTTGGGACCACCAAGGCAATTGGCATCTTGACAACCTCACCTTCCATCTCCCTAGACACATCTTAGACATCATTAGAGCCACTCCCAAGCCTTCGAACCCCCAAACACTAGATTCCATCTACTAGCTCCCATCCCCAAATGGCCAATTCAACTCAAACTTAGCTTGCCTCCTTGCATGTGACCTTGAATGGTCCTAAGCCCCAACTGGAAATGGTTATGGAAAACCCTTACGCTCCCAAAAACCATCACCTTTCTGTGGCTCTCATGGCACAATAGCCTCCCTCCAAAATATCTTTTCCACAAAAGAAAAATTACAAATGACTCCACCTGTCCTCTTTGTCAAAATTCTCTAGAAACCCCCTTCCACATCCTTAGAGATTGCCCTGTTGTTCACCCAATCTAGTCCAAGCTCAACCCCAACCCCCTCACCACTTCTCTTCCTCGAATACTACCCTTTCTTGGATTAAAAATATGACTACCACTCCCTTTCCCTCTTCCCTTTTCCCTAACATCCCTTGGCAAATTGTCTTCCTCGTCTCGGCTTGGGCAATATGGACAACTAGGAATAAATTTGTAATGAAAAGCATTCATTTCTCCCCAAACAGCATTTTCAAAAAGATACACTCCATGTCCCTCGTACTCTTCTCCTCTCTTCCTTCAAAGCTCACCAAGTCCCGTAGCAATTCCCTCTCTATTAGCTAGAAGCCCCCTCCCATAGGCTTCTTCAAGCTCAACACTAATGGCTCGGCCAAAGGAAATCCATGCATAGCGAGTACCGACGGTCTCATTAAGGGCCATAAAGGCACCTAAATAAGTGGTTTTGCTAGAAACATCAGCTTCACCCACCCTTTAGCTGCCAAACTATAAAGACTCCAAGAATCTAAACATAAAGAAGCTGCATATTGAACTTGATGCAAAAGTGGTCACGTACATCATCAATACCGAAGATGACAATTCATTTTTGTTAGGTTCTAAGACCTTCAGGTTTAAATGTATTAGAACACTAATTTGTAATGTTGACAAAACGTTTTTGTCTTGTTTAGACCGCTCAAAGTATGTGTCTTTTATGTAAAGTTGGAATTGAGTTACTGCAGAATTTACTGTGCAATTCTGCCTAGCTCGATCGATCGAGAATTAGACTCGACCGATCGAAAGTCGTGCAGATTGTTTTTTAGCAGAATTTTCCAACTCAGCCCAAGCCCGTTTTACGTGTAGGCTTTTATGTTTTGCCCTAGGTATAAAAGGTAAAACCCTAGCCACGTTTTTAGAGGTTGTTAATGTTGTGTGTGTGAATCTTCTGTGAGATCTAGAGGTGTTTGCCTTCACACATATTTAGGGTTATCAATGATCAAGACTATGTTAAGAACTTGATGATCAATTCAGTTGCAAATTCAAGAGCTTAAAGATATACAAGTGGGAGTGTTTGTGCTTGCTGGGAATTCAAGAAAGAAGTAGTTCGTGGACTCGGAGCTGTCATGTGGTCGTGATGATAAGTTTCTTACTCGAGGTAGTAATAGGATGTTAGTAGTCTAAGTCGCTATTGTATAAACTTCAATTCTTTCATAGTGGATTCAGTTTTACCTTGAGGATAGCTAGGTTAAATCCTCCCCAGGTTTGTTACCGGTTTGGTTTTTCTGGGTCATCATATCATTGTGTTCTTTATATTTCCGCTGCTTTGCATGATATGATTGTTTTGTGTTAACCTAGATCTGCATAATTTACCTAAGCTAATAACTTGGCTAAATAACTAGGTTAAACTGGTTGTTTTAAAGGGTCTAAAAACGTACAAATGGTATCAGAGCAGGTAGCTCTTTTGCTATAGATCTTTTGATTTTTGAGCTGATCCTTGACCCCTACTGTCATGGAACACGAACACTCTCTTGTTATTCCTCCTCACTTTGATGGGAATAATTATACTTACTAGAAAGTCAGGATGAAAGCATTCCTAAAATCCATTGATGAGAGAGTCTGGAACTCCGTTGAATACGAATGGGAGAAGCTCACTACTCCTGTGAGTGAGTGGAAAACTTCTTAGAAAGAAGCAGCTGCTTTCAATAGCAAAGCTATGAATGCTATCTTTAATGTTGTTTCTATGGAGGAATTTAAGAGAATCTCTAATGTTAAAGTTGCTCATACTGCTTGGAATATCCTCCAGACTGTGCATGAAAACACAAATGCAGTTAAAATTAATAAGTTGCAGCAATTAACTACTAGATTTGAAAGCATTAGGATGTCTGATGATGAATTTTTTGATGAATTATATGCTAAACTTAATTCTGCATATAATCTGGGTGAAATCTATGATTAACCTAAAATTGTTAGGAAGATTCTTAGATCTTTAACTGAGGATTTTAGACCAAAGTGACTGCCATCACTGAAAGCAAGGATGTGGACTCCATCCCTGTTGATGAACTTGTAGGATCTCTTCAATTCTATGAGTTGGACTTACCTAAGACTAAAAAATCCAAATCAATGACTCTTAAGTCTGTTGATGATGTTGATGTGAGTGGATTTGATGATGAGCTCTCTACTACAGAGACTGCTTATCTTGCCAAGAACTTTAGAAACTTTCTTAGGAGCAATAACAGAAGGGCAAGAGGTAAGAACACTGCTGAACCTAGAAATTTTAGGAGGAATGATCCCACTAAGGTTAATAACACTGAAAAACCGAAAGAAAAAGTAGGTCAACCTTCTAATAATTCTATAGGACAACAATGTTTTGGGTGTCAAGGGTATGGTCATATGAAATTTGAATGTCCTACATACTTAAGGTCTAAGGGTAAAGCTATGGCTGTAACCCTTAATGATGATGAAGTTTCTGATGATGAGTCTGGGTGTGACGAGGATGAAAACTTCATTGCTTTCACTGCTACTACTGTAGTTAATGAAAGTGTTGCTGTTGAGGAGAACCCTTCTGATGGGAAACTCTTTGAGGATGCAGATCTTCAAGAAGCCTACAATAAACTTTGCAAAATTGCTGCAAAGGATGCTATGAATGTTGATCTAGGCTTAAAGAAAATTTCATCTCTTGAGCTTGAAAAGAAAAATTTGCTTGTGAAATTGTTTGATGCTAATGAACTGTTGAATAATGTGAAGACTGAGAACATGCTTTTACTTGATAAAGTTAAGACTTTGGAACATGATTTATCTGTTGTTAGAGAATAAACTAATAGGTCTGCTAGTTCCAAACTTGATCATATGCTGAATGTTCAAAAGTCTCCTTCAGACAAAACTGGGTTAGGTTTTGTAGAAAGCATCTCTGTTCTCGAAACACACTCCATAAACTTTGTTCCTTCTTCTGAGCCCCCTGTGTATGAGGTTGTCAAACCTGTAGAAGTCATACCTCCTAGAAAGATTAGGGTTGATCTTCAAGAGTCTAAACCTAAGACTTCTAATCCTTCTAAGGGCAAGTTGCATGATAGACCTGCATGGGTTTGTTATTTTTGTGGAAAGTCTGGCACATTCGTCCAAACTGTTTCAAGTTGCAAGCTGCTAAGCGAGTAAATAAACCAAAAATACATGTGCCTCAAGCACAAGATCCTATGGTACTTATTGGTGAGTTGGTAAAGGCTTAAAACCTTCATTCCAATTTTGGAGTTTGAAATCATGCTAATGTGAATAAGAACTCCAATGTTCAAGGTGCATCTAAAAGGTTTTGGATGCAAAAGACTCAATCTAAGTGAGTCTTTTTTACACGGTCCTTGTGCTTCATTGCTCTATTCTTTGTGACCATTTTTTTTTTTGGTATTTATTGTTTTGTTTTCTTTGCTTTTCTAGGATTTGCATTACATAATATTCATGCATTTCATTCTAGGTTGTTTTTGTTATTTTCATCAAAAATTAAAATAAAAAAAGGGAGAAAGAAAAGGGAAGCAAAAAGTGTTTTGCATTGTTTTCCTGGATTTGATATCAAGGTTGGCCAATTTATCTTTACATAACATGTTTATGTACCTTATTTAGCTTGGATGAACTTATTTTAATGCACTTTACTAGTTTGAGCTTTGTAGTGCATGTTGTGTGGGAAGATGTTTATAGTTTTTGATCACATGATCTTGATCTTGATGTTAAAGTCACGTGTCTTTGATTGTTGGACTTGAACTTATTGAGAAATGCATAAATAACCATCTCACCACTATTTATTAGCCAATCATGAACACCTTAGTGCATATCGTAAAATTTTGTGCTTGAGAAAGTGTAGTACATGCACAAAAAGAACATAAGGTGTAGCATCAGATTAATGCTAAAATTGGTGTGTACATTATGAGGCAAATCAAGAAACTTACATGATTACAAGCTTTTATTCTAGGAGATGTGAGAGTTATATGATGTAAATCTTTGAGGGATAATCTCTTTTAAATTTATGTGATGGATTTTGTAGATATTGTGCTTCATCTCTATTCACATATCACCTTATATGTCTCTCAAGCTTTTGCTAGTTGCACACACTACACAGGTTACTCTTTGTTAAACTTTGTACATGTTATTGTGTGTGATTTTGGCTGGCCATCCAAGATTGAAACTTCCTTGAGTTTAAATGCAAAATGGGTTTTGAAGTTTGAGCTTTTAAGGTGAATTGAGTGAAAATCTTAATTTTTGGGAAATCTGGGCTTAAATCAAGGGTTTTTGAAAAGCATTTCATCTCATACTCATACATGTTTTTCATAAATTCTTTACTTTGAGGAGTTTCTGCATAAAAATGCTTTGGTTTTCTAAAATCTGATTTTTCCAAAATTTTGATCAATCGAAGCTGTTTCTCGATCGATCAAAATTGCGATTAAAATTTTGGTCAACTTCTGTTTGTTTCGATCTGTACTCGATCGCTGTTGGATCAATCAAAGGCATTTTCGATCGATCGAACCTAACTTTCGATCTGTCAAAAATCGCACTGGAAGTTTTTTAAAAAGCTTTGAGTTTCACGTGTTTATCACTATTTCAAAACTTTTCAAAAACTTTTTCTCTCTCTTCAATCGGTCTAAAGGTCAAAGCTTCTTTTTTTTTTTTGTCGTTTTCCTTCGATTCTTTTGCAAGGTTTTTGTCCTCTAAGGCCGGTAAGACCATTCTACCCTTCCTATGTCTTTTATTTTCATTTTTCAAGCATTAAATCATGCATTTAGAAGGGTATTTCGAACCTAAGATTTTTTGGGTTTTGTGTTGTTTTAAGCTTTTTCTTGAAAAATTGATCACTGGGTTTTTCTTGTGGGATGTTATAAACATGATACATGCGAATTAATTTGATCAATTTGATGGTTTGTGAAAAATTGGAAATTCTAGGGCTTGAAATTACCTAAATTGGGGATTTTGTTCAATTAAGTTTAATTTGATGAAATTGACTTGTTGAATTGATTAATTTGATAATTTTATTGTGTTCTCTATCTTGTGTAATGATCAATTGGTCAATTTCTTGAAAATTGTACAAGTGGTTTTTCAAAATTTTGGGGTTTTTTATATAAACTCAATGCTCAAACCAATTTTGTGATTTTAAAGTTACATTGAACTTATTCTCACTGCATTAGGGCATGCATCATTTGCTTACACTGTTCATGCATCATATAGATTGTTATTTTCTATATTGTTTTGTGCTAACTTGCAGTTTGCACTTGGTTTTCTCTTGTTTTTTTTTTTTTTTGTTCTTTTCTGTTTGTCTGTTCTTTCCTTAGCATTATGCCTAGGAAAACTAGAGCCAACAAGACATCCTCCTCTTCATCTGCTCCATCCTTTGAGAGTGAGAGATTCTTGAGTGAGAAATACCAAGCGACCTTTGAGACACTTAATCTTAAGAGGAACATTTGGGCTGAGAGAAAGATTCTTTTAGATGAGCTAGATCCTGAGATTGGGAGGAATTTTGAGCGTAGGGGTTGGTTACCTTTGTTAGATATTTCTCACCCCCCCCCTCCGACTACCTTGATGAGAGAGTTCTATTCGAACCTCTCTGTCCACTCCTATGATTTCGACACTCTTGTGAAGAGTTGGATTCGTGGTGATGAGTACACCATTACCCCTTCAGTAGTGGCTGCTGCTCTTGGGGTGTCTCTTGTTCTGCATCCTGTCTATCCTTATAATGAGTCTCCTCCCCTAGACGACATCATGTTTTACATCACAAGGTCTTCTATCCAGTAGGGTTCTGATCCTCGGGTCACTACTGCTGAGCTCACTGAGGTTCACTATCTTTTATTTCAGATTGCTTGTCATTCCTTGTGGCCTATATCTCATCTACACACCATCCCTATTGAGAGATGTGTGTTTTTGTATGCCTTTGTTACTGATGCTCCTATCAGTTTTCCTCATCTGTTTATTTGTTCTTTGAACGAGGTTCATCGAAGTAGTTCTACTGCTCATACTCTTTTCTTCCCCGTTTTTATTCATCAGATTCTCTTACATCTTGGTTTAGAGGAGTTTCCCGCGTTTGAGACTGTTCATATTATTGCTCCTATAGGTGCCACCTTTCTTAGGCAGAGGGCTGCTCAATTGAGAGCAAGCTCTAAACGTCCTAGGGTTGACTCTTCTGGTGTCGTACCTCCTCCTCCTCCCTCCTCTACAGGTGATACTTTTGTTGAGGCATCTGACGATCCTCCTACTACTGCTACTACTAATGTTCCTCCGCCTTCTATTTCGGATGATTCAAACATTCGTTGTATGTTGGAGACTATCATGACTGTTCAGGCGGCTCATGGTCAGCTTTTGGTGGACATGTTTGATGAGCTTCGTGCTTTATGAGCAAATTTGGAGAGTATTAGACCGCCACCTCCTTTTGATGATGAGTGAGTACCCTTTGGAAATTCGTCAGAAAAAGGGGGAGTGTATATATGGAGTAGAGATGAGTTTTTGCTATTAGGGGGAGTTTTTGTGTTGTTTGGAGCTGTGGAGTTTTTAGATTGTATCTAGGTGCTTCACTCTGTATGTATCTTTTTGGCTCATGATGTTTGTGTTGGGTTGTCCATGATAGGGGGAGATATTTTGTTTTGTTTATCTATTTCTTGTTTCACATTGTGCTACATTGTTTATTGATCTATATTGATGAGTTTATTCATCATATATGACTTGTAGTTTATGTTTTTGTGAAATCAAGAAGTTATGTTGTTTTACTTGTATTTTCCACACATGCGTTTATGCCTTTGTTAAGTGTTACAGGAATATACAGGTTGATTCAGTCGTGCTGTTGTCTACACTTGCAACTGATGGATAATAGTTAGGTTGAATTTGTTATGTTGGGCTTTGTTTTTGTAATGGGCTGTTTATATGTAAACTTTGAGCATTTTGTTGTGTTTGTGTTTTGTCATGGATTGCCAAAAAGGGAGTTTATTAGGTTCCAAGACCTTTAGGTTTAAATGTATTAGAACACTAATTTGTAGTGTTGGCAAACCATGATCAAAACGTTTTTGTCTTGTTTAGACTGCTCAAAGTATGCGTCTTTTATGTAAAGTTGGAATCGAGTTGCTGCAGAATTTACTGTGCAATTCTACCTGGCTCGATCGATCGAGAATTAGACTCGACCGATCGAAAGTCGTGCAGATTGTTTTTCTACAGAATTTTCCAACTCATCCCAAGCCCGTTTTACGTGTAGGGTTTTATGTTTTGCCCTGGGTATAAAAGGGAAAACCTAAGCCACATTTTTAGAGGTTGTTAATGCTGTGTGTGTGTGTGAATCTTCTGTGAGATCTAGACTATACCAAGAACTAGAGGTGTTTGCCTTCACACATACTTAGGGTTATTGAGGATCAAGACTATGTCAAGAACTTGATGATCAATTCAGTTGCAGATTCAAGAGCTTAAAGCTATACAAGCGAGAGTGCTTGTGTTTGCTGGGAATCCAAGAAAGAAGTAGTCCATGGACTCGGAGCTGTCACGTGGTCGTAGTAGTAAGTTTCCTACTCGAGGTAGCAATAGGATGTTAGTGGTCCAAGTTGCTATTGTGTAAACTTCAATTCTTTCATAGTGGATTCAGTTTTA
This sequence comes from Castanea sativa, assembly GCF_040712315.1. NCBI lineage: Eukaryota > Viridiplantae > Streptophyta > Magnoliopsida > Fagales > Fagaceae > Castanea > Castanea sativa. The sequence continues at coordinate 54,340,102 of NC_134015.1, forward strand.
CCTTGAGGATAGTTAGGTTAAATCCTCCCCATGTTTTTTACCAGTTTGGTTTTCCTAGGTCATCCTATCATTGTGTTCTTTATATTTCCGCTGCTTTGCATGATATGATTGTTTTGTGTTAACCTAGATCTACATAATTTACCTAAGTTAATAACTTGGCTAAATAACTAGGTTAAACTGGTTGTTTTAAGAGGTCTAAAAACGTACAATTTTCAAATCATCCTTGTAATACCCTGATTTTTTATTGCAAGTTGCTCCTCCAAAGGATTGGAGGAAGCGCTCATCTTCCATACCTACTATGAAGGAAATCATTGTGCAGACCTTTTGGCTAAAGAAGGATGCTCCATTAGTGATAGTTTTTTATTGTATTCGCATCCCCCTCCCCCTATTTTGTATCAATTATTGGCTGATGCTTGGAGTGTTGCCTACCCTACACTTTGTAATCTCTAGTTTATTTTAATATATGTTCCCTTTAACCAAAAAAAGACCTATCACAACAGAGAAAAAAAAATACACCATTTTAGTATCGCCATACTTTTTCCTTTGTAGGCATGCTTGTGCGAAAAAAGGCGCTACTATGATCACGCTCAAGTAGAGGGGCGACCAATGTGGCTTCCCTATTTGAGCGTGATCATAGTAGCGCCTTACCCACTCCCGAGTGTCATTTTACCTCGTCACCAGTCCATCGCAATAATATTAATGCATTGAGTAATGTCACAAAGTATTACAAGTTTTACTATATTAGTCTTACAAATTGATGTGTCATCAATTAGAAAGAGACAATTCAAAATACAGTTATGAAGTGGTTTCAAACCCACCAATCTACATTAGTAAGTTCTATATAGTAAAACTAGTAATACTTTTTTATCAACAAAAAAAAAAATGCAATACTTTTATCATTTGTCGGTGTTTTAAAAATAAGTAACTTTTGGGTTAAGAAATCTGAAGCTTGTTTCAAGTGTGTGAAAAGCATCAATGCTTTGTATAAAAAACAGACAGTAACAAAGTAGCCAAAGAACCAATTTTATAAACTTTCATGCATTATAACCTTGTTGTCATGTTGATGTGAAAGGCAGATATTATTCTTTTCTCAAATTTGTTAACTACACCTTAGGGGTGTGAAATTCACACCATGAAAAGGAATAGAAGAATATATTAAATGCATGAAATAGCAGAGGATTAAAAAATATATATTTGTAGCCGTGTTCAAACTAGCAATTGGAACAAAAAAGTCAAGAGGACAAAATTTGTAGACTTTCATGCTTGTTTTTGGGAATAAAAGGGTAGGTTTATTTATATATATAATTGAGCAATGTTTATTACACACACTCTATTATACATATATATGAAAAAATAAAATACTAAAATTGTGACTTGAAGTATTGATTTTCAAGCTAAAGATTATGACTTTAAGACACAATTTTAGTTACTTTTTCATGCATGTATAATAGTTTTTATCCTATATAATATTAATACACAAAAGATGGAGATTGATCATATTCTTAAGTTGCCCTCCATCAGCTTCCCTGCAATCAAAAACCATCACAGATATGTTGGAGGCCATAATGCCATGGGTAATGGGTTGTTTAAGAACTAGCATTGGGTCCACTTCTAAAATAATATGTTTATTACCTAACCGCCATGCTAAATTAAGACCATATCTCATAGCCCATAATTCTGCAATATTATTTGTGGAGATTCTAAGGTTGAGAGAAAATCTTTTGATCCTTTCGCCTTACCAATTTCGTAGTCCCTCCCCCACTGACCTTTATCGAATTAACTTGAACACTTTCATCTGGTGGTGACCAGGTAATCAGTCCGGTGGTGTGGGGTGCTTTTATTCTTTTCAGCTAGTCTAGATAATTATTGGGTCTGGTTTACAGTTACCATTAGGGCATTTGTTAATAGAAAAATTTTAAGAAAATTTTGTTACCATTTTTATGTGAAATATAAAAAATTGCCAAAAAAAATCAGTTACTTTTTTCTTTTCCCATTTCTAAAAAATATTTCTTAAACCAATACGTTTAAGACATCCACTAATATTTTCACATAATTATATTCAAATGCTAGTTGTATAGGTTGGTTTTTTTGGCTAACTAATAAAGTTGGTTTGTTGTCTAGAATATTAATGCATTTCGTGATAGCCACAATTGCGAAATTCCAAAAGCAAATTCCAAATTCCATGCTAGCTGTTGATAAGTATACTGGATAGTACGTAAAAGTTAGACAATTATATGTAAATTTCCAAATGAATTAGAAGTTATCACCACCGTGGGGTGTGGCTTGATAGTAGGAATCCTCGAATTGCTTAACTTGGTGAGTAGTTTGAGCAATAGCCCTATCAATACCCCTAGTGGTACACTTGGTATTACTTATTGCCATCACATGGCATGAACTCGATGAGTCCACACCGAAAACCCCCTAACAATTACTTAAAAAACTACATGCAACCATTACACATTATAATATCGACTTTATGTAGTGAATTTTTATGTGTATTTGGAATTTTCGTTTTTTCAAATTTGTAGACTAATTCTACTACATACACCTTTTTTGTGAAAAATTCTTATACTCTCTCATAAATCGCTTCATTAAGACCTATCACAACACAAAAAAAATACACCATTTCGGTATTGCCATACTTTTTCCTTTGTAGGCATGCTTGTGCGAAAAAATGGTGGAAACAAGATGAAAAAAAATGCCCCCATGAAACACAATGCAGGGATGTGAGAAGATAATGGTAGTCATTTTTTACAAAAGGAAATTTATTAGTTTTTTTCACATTTTACTGTTCATGTAAAATTTATACTGTAGACTAAATAAATATGTACAATCATGTACAAAATTCTACATTGTTCATGCAAATGTGTACAATTTACGTGAACAATGAATGTAAACCATAATTATCAATTGTACACACTTGCATGAAAAAAACATGTAAACCAATAATTGTCTTTTACAAAATAAAACATTTTTCTTTTTATAAAAAAATAATAAGCTATGTCTCCCCCTCAGATTTTTAACTTTTAAACTGTTGGACAGTGCCCTGAATTTTATATGCACTCTGTCCATGTAAACGCAATACAATCCTCTTCATAAATTAATAAACTAAGATCACTTTTCTTTTAGAAACAAACACACACAAGAGAGAGTGAAAGAAATTCTAATAATATAAAGACACACTACAAACTCCACTCAAAAGCACTATCACTCTCTGTTTCAATGAAAGAGATTCTAATATAAAAGCATACCACAAACGTTACTCAAAAGTATTATCGATTTCTATTTTAAAAAGATGTTGGATAGTGCCTTTTTTCTTTTTCTTTTTTTCCTTCTTTTAGCTTTACTTAGCTGTTTCGTTTCACCTCTATGACTAGTCCATCACAGTAATATTAATACATTGAGTAGTATTACAAGTTTTACTACGTTAGTCTTATAAATTGATGTATCATCAATTAAAAAGAGGAAATTCAAAATACAGTTATAAAGTGTTTTCAAACCCACTAATCACATTCATTTCTATATTAGTAAGTTCTATATAGTAAAACTTGTAATACTTTATTTATAAAAAAAAATGTAATACTTTTATCATTTTTCTAATGCATTTATCCTCTTCTCAACATCTAGATTTTAGACTCCTGTCAAACTCATATACTAGGAGTGTAAATTGATTCTTTAACAAGCCCATGCCTAGCTATATATTACAAAGCCCAAAGTACATGAAATATAGACACAAGCCCATGCCTAGTATTTGGTACTCAATGTGCTATGCAAAGAAAACACAATGGATTCTTTAACAAGCCCATGCCTAGCTATTACAAAGCCCAAAAGGATCCCAATCTTCTACCTCGGAAGACTCTTACATAACCTTCAATAATTCTGTCTAATTAACAAGAGAAAAATTATTCAAACAAACCAGAAGCAAAATTTTGTAGACATGATTTTTGTATAAATCTTTGAACCTAGACCTTTTAATACAAAATAATGACTTTTAACTGAATTTTTTTTAATACAACTTTTAACTGGCTTAACTGAAGATTATAGTAAAGATATAGACCATATATATATCTTCAGACTTCAGGAAAAAAAAAAAAAAATCTTTATCTCCTAGATGATAGAGTAAATAAAGATGGATGAAAGATTTTCCTCATTAAGAAGATAATTGTTTTTTTTTTGTTTTTGTTTTTGTTTATTGATCGTTGAAAGACTTGAGGAGCTATATATTAAGTCCAAAGGGGCATTACATTCAATCGATAATATCCTCTAAGAATGTGCATAGATTCCTAGTTGTTATTCTTTGAATACGACATACACTTCAATTCGTACACACAATACTCCCAAACTAGTAAATGATGATAAGAGAAATATTCCTCCAGTTAGTCCTCAGCCACAATTTTTAGAACTATGGAAACTGGACTTTTGAAGCACATCTTTCTGTTGGAGGCACTGGACACTCAATGATTTCTGACTCAGAACTGTCCACACAGAAGTAGATTTGGTAAAGTTGGTTGTTACCATCTGAATCCTTATTGCACCCTATCCTAGGGGTGTGCCCAGTGCCCTTTTTTATTGCATCTACAATGTTGTCTAAGCCGTAAAATCCATCATCTGGTTCAATTCTTGCAATCCTGAGTATTTGTAGGAGGTTTGGTTTCTTCTTTAGATTGAGAGCTGCTTCAAAGTAGTCATGTTGATCAATTTGAGATTCTGAGCATGTCCCATGCTTTTCCCATTCATGCGACCAGAACCCAAAGCCATTGCTACTTGGGCAGCTAAGTGATGGCCAATCCTTTTGCAGATTGGTCATGAGGTCTGAGAGCTACAGAAACCATCATATACATGAATCACATATAAGAAAAAGTTAATAATGGTGATGTGTAAATTTGTGAGACCTCTAAAGCTTATGTGGCATAATTGTAGAAGGTCAACAAAAAGTTAGACGCTTCACTTTAATAGTATTTATAGATAATGAGAACAAACTAAGATTTTTGAATGGCTTGAATTTTAAAAAATGTACAAAATGATTTCCTTTACCTCCACATTTCTTTTAAATTTGATATGTAGTCTTCAGGGAATGCATGCAAACTACAAAAGTGAGCTGAATCTTCACAAGTTTTCTTGTGCTCAACATCCTGATTAGGAGCTTTCTCACATTTTCATCGTTCATTGTTCTCACTTTTCAATCAGATCTCTCTATCCAACATCTTACCCCTACTTTTCAAATGGAAGCTGCAGTAGCACTTGAGCATTGTTGATAAACAACAGGACTAACCTTCAACTGTTTATGCAGAAAAGCATACATTTTATGAGACACTTACCAAAGAAATATAATAGTGCTAGATAACCTGTTTCAAAAAATAAACTTCACCAGCATGATTTTTAGTAGTCCAATAATGATTATGTAGATTTCCATTCCTAAATTGCTAATTGAAATTGCACGTGCAGGCAACATTCAATGTCTCGAAGCAGGGGAAAAACAGAGAGAGAGAGAGAGAGAGAGAGAGAGAGAGTTAAAAAACAAAAGAATGGCCCTAATGCTCACCCATAGCAGAAGAAAAGGAACAAGAGTACAACTAGATCAAAAATACAAATAGTTCTAGGTCTAAGTATTATATTCAATTGCTCCAAAAGTGTTTTCCACTATCTTTAAGGGTCCGGTAGCGCACCACCTGATATAACATATTTTCACCATAGGTACCTTGGGGTTGAGGCAAAGGGACTCATTACAAAGTATTATCAATATGGAAACATCTTGAAAAAGTGTGGAAAACAACACAGGAAATACTGACCTCGAATGTCTGATACTGCATAAAGCTATTAATAAATTTGAAGAGGCTAAGGCATAGGAGTGATAATCTAGACATTGCAATTCTTTGCATGTTTAAGGGCACGAACTCCCCGAAAAATTATATTGCAATTGAATTATAAGATCATGAAAAGGCATGTAATATGCAAGGAGGAGAGAATATATGAAAGGTTTTTTTTTTTTCATACTTGAACCATTTGCCACATCCCCACAGAGCTAATAGTCAACGTGTTTCCAATGACAATGTGAAAAAATCTGTCAGGGTTTTGCTAGATAAACTATAGAAAAGGGACATTGTACCTGAAAATGAAGCAAAACATATCTGAGAAATTCATAGTCATGCCATAGGATAGTATAGACAGGCTGGATGCGAAGAGTCAGACCAAGGAGAACATTTAGCCAAACGTATAGAAGATAAAAAACAAACTACAAATATCTATCTAACACAATTTATAAAAAAAGTAAAAAACAAGAAGGATTCCTCTTATAAATCACAATATGGAAAAAGATCATCAATGATTAGATTCCTTATTGTAAACTCTCTTCTCACCGAAAGACTATCATTTAATACTTTCCAAAGGAAAATAAGCACTTTGAGAAAGAATTTAAGCTTCCATAGGTCAGCCCACATTTAATAACTATATCTCAAAGTTTTGCTCCTTCCATATAAATATTCACTATAGAGAAGCCAGCAGGCTTGGTTGACAGTAAAGAGACTTGACTGATTCATGGAGCCTAATCAGTTTAACTACACTTCCCGACCTAGGAGTTAGCTCCTTCTAAATAATAGAGTTAGCTGCATGAGATGCATATCAATTCCTCACTAATGCACAATTTCATTGTGCAGTAGCTTGGTCAAAAAAATCAAAAGCCCTTGTAATATGTGGATAATTTCCCCCAGACACATTGGATCTTACACTAAGCCAAAGTCATAGTTATTAGGAATTGAGTTCCCATTTCCTACCAGCCATTTAGCTTCTGTGGGAACAGATAATCCCATTGCCTTTTTATAAATATAAAATTTCATTAAAAATTAACATGAAAACATCCAAGAAAATAGTGTGAATCTGCACCGAACCTCTGTTTCAAGATGTGATAGTAATTTGTTTCTGATTTCCATGGGTTGGTAAGTAGTCATTGTATCAATATTATAACTGCAAGTTTGATGCATAATACATACGTGTGTGTGTGTATATAATTTTTAAAAGCCTTTTTTTGTCTTTTGAGTATTGGGGTGGGTACTAGCAGTTTTCTTATAATCAATCCTTGTTTCTCTATGTTGTGAAGAATGTTTATGGCCATGTATTTTGTGGCTTGAGAAGTTAAGTGACATATAGTGCCAACCTGAATCACAGCTAAAATTCATAACAAAAATCTGGCAATGGGTAAATTGGAGCTTTTGCATTGGATTACAGAAGGTATACTTCTTTTTCTCATCAAATATGCTGTTTATGCAGAAAGTTGAATTGAGGCAAGTTCTTAAATGGACAAATGTCTATAAATATTATTTACCTGAGGACAAGTATGCCAAGAGACAGTTCTTTGAGTACTTGAAGGAGACAATGTGTCACATCCTGTATTACTTCACTTAAAAGCTATTTGTAATGTAGGTTAAACCGAGTTGGGTCTAGATGACTTCATAAATGTGTAGAGAAGGAGCTTCAAGTTTACCTCAGCGTAGAGGGCCCATCAAAGGGTTTTCTTTAAAGGTTCCACAAAAAATTTGCTAGACTACCCTTGTCTTCAGTTCACAGTATGCCATGAAGTTTGAGATGCTTATAGCTCATAAACTTCTGCAGAATTCAGAAGTGGGTTAACCTATTTAATGCTGATTTTCATTTTCCAACTATCCTTTCTACTTGCATAAGACTGACTTGAAATTGGAGCTTTCTTGTTAATGCTTGTCTTGTATTCTATTGGCAATAGTGTGACTTCAACCGTAACTATCCCAGTCAACTGCATTAACCAAAAAAATAACACTAATTAACCGAAATGAAGTAATTATTTTATAAATAACAATTTTTAAGTTCAGAACTTATTCAGTTCCCAATTTTTTTTTATAGAAACACAATAAATACTTATAAGTTGATATGATATCCATTGCCATTGTGTAACAGATGCAAATGAAACAGTGCTACCAAAAAAAAGGGAAACATACCTTGGCATCAAATGCAAAAAGATACCGGACAGAAATGACAGAGGAGAAACAATTTCAATGTAATTTTTTTGATTGGATGTCTTTATTGGGAATTTTTTTATACATATCTAATGCAGTTCTGCATTCATCATTAGGTCTTCCACACAGATCACGAGCAATTATTTCTGGAGCAATTGGAAGCCCTTGGCAAAATGTATGAATTTAGTTGCAAGCTTAGAATAATCTTCATCAGGTTTTTTTCCAGGAAAGGCATGCTCTTTAAAGAGTTGAATAGCTTCATGTTCATTTAATTGCTCGACCTTGACTTTCTTGACCTTGTAAGTTGTACAAACATTTTCTTTAAGGGCAGCTAACAAGTGTCTATCTCTTAATGTTATAATGACTCTACTACCGGGAGCAAACCAATTACATTTTCCAAGCAAATTTTCTATTCTTGTCGAATCATCGACATCATCAAGAATTAAAAAAAGCTTTTTACGGCGAAGTGTCTACTTTACCAAACTGATTCCTCTAAATCTGCTGCCCACTCTCCAATTTCCATTCCCTAAGATGTCATTAAGAAGTTGCTCTTGTAGTTTGATTAAGCCAGCATCTATCCCTAAATTTTCTCTAACATTCTCTAAAAGCAGCTTCCATCAAAACAGTTAGCAATTATATTATAAACAGCTTTTGTAATTGTAGTCTTTCCTACTTCAAGAAGGCCATGAATCCCCACCACGCAAAATTCATCTAACCCAAGATCTAAAAGTGACTCCATGGCCTCTACACAAGAATTTATTCCAACTGGGTATATAGCAACATCTAACAGAAACCAATTTACTTTAGCATTTGCTATCTCTTCAACAATGTTTTGGATGAAGTCACATTCAGATTTATATGTAGCGCAGCTGACAATCACAGAGCATAAGAAAACATACAATTAGATAGATTAGCAGATTAACTACAAATTCAAGATAACTGGCTGTGAGTTATAACAAACAATTGACGCATTTTTTGATAAAGTAAATGGAATGCAATTCATGTATTTTTGATAACTGTCATTGATATAAACATCATATTAGCAGTACAAACTCAATAAAAGCATGAGTATACCCTTTCTTGATATCCGCTGGTCCTTAGCTTGAGAGAGGCAGGTCTTCCTCGAAGGTGTGGTGGCGATGCGGTGGAGCAGGGCGACGATTCTTCATCGGCGATATCTCTTCCCTTTTCTCTCTCTTTGCCTGTGTGTGTGTGTGTTTTTTTTTTTTTTTTGATAAATCGTTGTCTGTGTGACTGTGTGTTTGACAAAAAGGAGAGGCCGTGTGGACTATTTTTAATGATAATTTTTTTTTTTTAATTTTTATCAGAGATAAGTTTTTATTTTAATAAAAACTAATGACAAGTTTTTTTAAAAAAAAAAGGAAAAGTAATTACAATTTAATAAATAATAAGAACAATGAGTTTTTTTTTTTTTTTTAAAGGAACAATGATATCAATAATCCCTTAAATTAAGGTTAAGATTAGATAGGTTTAATTATTAAAAAAAAGGATTTAGATAGGTTTTTCTTCAAATAAAATAGTAAGAGTAATTAATAAGTTAATGATTATTAAAAATTAAAAGATAATATTAGGCAAAAATTATTGGATAAATTTATTCCAATTTACATAGATTTGATCAATTTTAAACTACATAGGACTTGCACCAAATTAACATTGATTTGATAAAGACTAACAAATAAATAATATAAATGTGCAAATTAAAATTACTTTGTGAACAAAACAGATTGAAATTTTGGAAAATATTACTATAAGATTTTAAAAAATATAACTGTTGAAAATTTGGAAATTTTTTTTGGAAATGAATATAAATTAATGATAAAAAATAATTAAATAATATTAAATAATGAACAAAAAAATAATATTTAAATGAGATTAAAAAATGATAAAGAGTCTGTTAGAAAAAAGATTTGAAAAGTAAACAGCTAAACAACAAAAGTAGCTGTTTACTCTCCAAAAAATACAAAAATTTGGAAAAATTGCTAAAATGCTCTTACTTAAAAACGAAATACTAGTTTATTTGTTTTTTTTTTTAATTATTAAAGGGTGAGATAAATTGATTTAAGCACAAAAAAAGCTAAGGGAACAAAAAATGAACTTTTTTCATTGCTTTTAAGAGGTTTTTAAAACAACTCTAGAGGTACAAATAAAAATTTGTAACTATCAAAACATCAAGTTTTTAATGATAAGTAAACTCCAATAATAATTTGTCAACATGTTGTAAAAAAATTTATGTTTGTAGCATTATTCTTTTTTAAGTCACATTAGAAAGTCACAATACTCGTACATTTTTCTAGGTGGGTATAATACATCTAATAAATAATTAACATGAAATATCAAATTTTTGTAACATCACATTGAATAGTAACGTTGCATATAAGGAGTGTTTAGTTTGCTGTGATATGCATCACATTAAGGTAATATTATTATAATGTGAATATTATCTAAGATTACAAAATATTTCAAATTAGTCTAATCTCATCATCTTATTAAATGGTAATAATCCTACATTACTTTTTTTTTTTTAGATGAGATCATCTCCAAAATGCTAGTAAGAGATTTCAAACTCACAATCTTATGGATATCATAAGGTGTTAGGAACCACTTGGCCAAGGATTAATCTTAAATTACTTATTGGTAGAGATATTATAATTTATACAATTAACATAATTGTCCATACTAAATAAATTTTATTTTATAAATGAGAATTACTAAAATACCAAGAAACTTTTAAAATACTCCAAAACCACTAAAAAAACCAAAATATTCTTAGAATTGCCAAAATCACTAAAATACACTTTGAGAGCCCGTTTGGTACCCCATCTTCAGCCATGTTGTTGGCTATTTAAACACCCAAACAGGTGGGGCCCATGCTGAAATATGCATTTGGTAAGTGATTCTTAACTATTGTTGTTTGAGTTTAGTGTTCAAGCGTATAAGCAAATGGTGAGATCATTTATTATGGATATTCAAACCTAGCATGGCCCACCTGACGTAAATGACGTAAATTCACTGTCCTCTAATGTGTAGACAAACCAAAACAGTACCGGTGGCAGCTTTTTTATAAAAAAAACACGTACCAAACACACAACTTTATATTTCTAAACACCAAAATATCTATTTGAAACACATTATCAAACACATTTTTCTCTTTATGAATACCATGAATACCTATTTTTAACAATATTTTTTAAACCACATTTTCACATCATTTTAAACAATACCCCTAAAATGATTGAGAGGACAATGTTATTGTCTGAAGTAAACTGCAATAGTAGCAACAACCATTGTTGTGGGATAAGTAAATTGCAATGTCTTGGCAACAGGACATGTAGCAGTGAATTGGACAAGAATGCAAGTTGTAAAGGGAATTTCATAATATTGCGGTCTGAATTTAAAATTTTTTTGGGGAGGGTGGCTTGGTGGAGAGTGAAGTTGATTTTTCAAAGTTGGGTTCAAGTGGGGGTTGTTACATCTAATAACTCTCTTGTCTCTAGAAATTTCTAGGGTTTCACTCAATTTATTTCTCTCTGGAATTCTCTAGCGCTTAGTTTAAGTTCAGGCACACATTTTCAAATTGTCTAGAAGGTTTGAGAAAGCCATTATTTTTATTGGCAATAAAATATGAAGCTAGAAGCTTCAAGTCAGTTTCTTAACCAACATACATCTAGTATAAATAGATGTAATGATGGCTGAAGTGTGGTGTGTGAGACGTGTAAGGTGAAGTGAGAGACGTGTGAAGTGGAATGATGTGTAGTGTGTGAAGTGAAGAAGAGAAAGTCAAGAGTGGTTGTGTCACAGTGTTAGTAGCTAGGTGTCTAGGAGTGAAGTGTCGGTGTGTGCAATTGTTTTTGGTAAGTGCAAATAGTGAAAGAAAGGTGCTTGTGTGCACTAGTGTTAGTGAGTCAAAGCATCAGTGCTTATAAAGTGTTGTAATTTAAAGAGTCAAGTTTTTAATAAAAGATTTTTGTTCAGTCTCTTGTTCAATAATCTAGTATTAGAGTTTCCGCTAGTTCAACAATCTAGTATCAAAGCGAGGCGATCAAGAATTGTGTTGTCTAAGACAATATTTTTGGAGGTGTTAATTTTTCTTGTGTACAGTCTTGGACTGTAAAGTTCGTGGTTTGGGACTATGCTTATTTGGTAGTGCGAGAGATTTCACCAAGTTATGATGGCGGACCTCCACGCTATCAGTAGCATTAGAAGGCTCAATAAGCAAAATTACAACATATGGTCGACTTGTATGAAGTCATACTTGCAGGGGCAAGATTTGTGGGAGATCGTGGCCGATGGCAAAACCACACCTCCTAAGAACGCCGAAGTGTTGCGGAAGTGGAAGATTAAAGCTGGGAAAGTTTTGTTTGCAATCAAGACAAGCATCGAGGAAAAGATGCTAGAGCATATCAAGTGCGTAGACACACCAAAGGAAGTGTAGGACACCTTTTCGACACTATTTAGTATTTACAAAGAAGAATGATGTAAGGCTACAATTGCTTGAAAACGAGCTAATGTCAATGGCACAACGAGATATGACGATCATGCAATACTTCACCAAGGTAAAGTCTCTCTGTCACAAAATCTTTGAATTAGATCCTATATCAAATATTTCTAATTCAAGAATGAGAAGGATAATCATTCATAGGTTGAGACCCAAATATAGAAGTTTTGTAGCTGCCATTCAAGGTTGGCCTGTCCAACCATCATTAGTAGAATTGGAAAATTTGTTAACTGACCAAGAAGCATTGGTCAAGCAAATGGTTGGGGTTTCACTAAAGAGTGAAGAGGAAGCACTCTTTAGCAGTCAATATAAAGACCAACTTAAGAGAAGATTTAATACAGGTTCTAAGAATAGAAATAATGAAGATAGAGAAGATAATACAAGTTCTCTTCGGCATGTGTAATCAAGTTTATTATTTGTGAACTCTCTTGAACTAATTTGAATGATTCTACGAAAGACTCTTAGTTGTTTAGCTCCTCTACACCCCCACACCCACCCCCACCCACAAAAAAGAAAAAAAAGAAAAAAAAAAAGAGAAACAAAAAGCTTTCAACAATTACTTTTAATCTATTAAATCAATTACTTTTCAAAAGGAAGCAGCATTAGCACTTTAACTTTGTTGGTAAATGACAGTATTAACCTTCAACTGTTTATGCATAAAAGCATACATTTTATGAGACGCTTTTCAAGGAAAAAATAATGGTACTAGATAACCTATTTCATAAACTTCACCAGCATGATTTTTAGTAGACCAATAATGATTATGAAGATTTCCATTCTTAAATTGCTGATAGAAATTGCAAGTGTTGGCAACATTCAAGGTCAAAAACACACACACACACATACAGATAAAAAACAAAAAATGGCACTAAGTCTCGCCCGTAGCAATAGAAAAGGAACAAGACCTCCCCTCCAAAAAAAAAAAAACAAAAAACAAAAAAAAAAGGTCATTGAAGACCAAATCAATACATTGATTTCAAGATAAAATTTATGAGATTAATTATTAAAAAAAATTGTTGGATTGAGAAAAAAATCAATATGCAATTGAATTTTTTTTTTTTTTTTTGTATGTAATATTGTAATCCCATTATAAATATGGATTCTATTGTAATGTATTATCAATAAAAATGTATGAGAAAATATAGCTCTTTGACTCTTGTCCCGTAAATATAGGCCATAAGGCCAAACCATGTAAGCTCTCATGTTTTCTTTATTTTCTTTTCTTTTTTTAATCACAAGATTTTGTACTTTTAACTAATCTTTGTTGAATAAATGGCCTTAAAATTTTGTTAGGAGGGGCGGAAGAATATTTGGAGACTGCAAATTGTACGTAATTGGTCTCAAACTATCCAAAAAATATGTTGGACAGTGCCTCTCATTTTCTTTCTTTCTCTTTTTTTTTTTTTTTTTTTTAAAATTTTTTTTTTAATTTTTAGTTCTACTGAGGTGTTTCGTTTCACCTCCTTTACCAGTCCATTGCAATAATATTAATGCATTTATTCTCTTTCTCAAGAACTAGATTTTAGACTTGTGTGGAACTCATATACTAGGAGTGTAAATTGATTCTTTAACAAGTCCATGCCTAGCTATTACAAAGCCTAAAAGTAAATGTAATATCCACACGAACCTTTGGAACTCTATATGTACTATGCAAAGAAAATACAACGGATTCTTTAACAAGCCTATGCCTAGGGATGGCAAAATTGGACACGACCCGCGAACCCGACACGACACGACACGAAATTAGCAGGTTATGGGTTGAGGCTTAATGGGTTCGTGTCATATTCGGGTTGACACGACGAACCCGTTTGATAAACGGGTTGGGTTAGGGTTCAACCTATAGAACCCGTTTGACCCGTCTGACCCGTTTAATTAAATGAAATTTTACCAATATACCATTCAAACTATAAGTATATAAACTTATTAGTTGTTGTAGTTTATTTTCTTTGATGTATTGTGATTGATTATTTATGATATTGAGATATGATTTAATTTTGAATGATTATTTGTAATATAATTACTCATTAGTTCTGAATTTTATATTTAAAATATTTATTTGCTTGTTTTTCCATAAATGTTTTTCTTCATTTTGATAAAATTAGATAAATAGGTCGACACGACTGACCCGTTTAGTAAATGGGTCGTGTTAGGGTTGAGGAATCTTGACCCGTTTAATAAACATATCGGGTTAGTGTTGACCCATATAGTCGGATATGTATGAGTTGACACGACACGAACCCGACACGCGAACACGAATTGCCACCCCTACCTATGCCTAGCTATTACAAAGTCCAAAAGGAACTCAATTAAGATTGCTTGACTCCATTCTTCCACAAATGAAGACTCACATAAACTTGACCTTTCATAATTTTGTCCAACGAAAGAAAAATTATTCAAACAAAGAGAAGCAAATAATGTAGATAGCTTCAAGTGGTGGTCTCACAGTAGCGTCTTTGTCTTCTTTGAGTGGAGCGGTGGGCTAGTGAAGTTCCAAAACAATGGCTTTTTAACTGAATTTGTTATTTTTATTTTCATTAAGAAAAAACTGAGTTATTTATTTATTTTATATATCTTTTAACTGATTTAACTGAAGATTAAAGTGAAGATATAGAATATAGATCATAGGTATCTTCAAATTTTAGGGAAAAAAAAAACTTTATTTCGTAGAAAATGAATGGGAATTTTTTTTTTCTTCTTTTGTTTATTGATCGTTGAAAGACTTTAGCAACTATATTAAGTCCAAAGTGCATTACATTCAATTGATAATGTCCTCTAGGAGTGTATAAATTCCTAGTTGGAATTCTCTGATTACGACATACACCAATTTGTACAGAGAAAAGATGACTTATTGCGCAAACTAGAATTATGCATAAGCTTGCCAACAGTTTATTATAGAGAAGGTGACAAATTATAGTAATTTGTTCCAAGACTAAACATAAACAGATTATAACTAGTAAATGATGATAAGAGAAATATTCCTCTAGTTAGTCCTCAACCACAATCTTTAGAACTTTGGAAACTGGACATTTGAAGCACATCTTCCTTTTGGAGGCACTGGATACTCAATGAATTTTTCCCTAGAAGTAGATTTGGTAAAGTTGGCTATTACCATCTGAATCTTTATTGCATCCTATCCTAGGAGTGTGCCCAGTGCCCTTTATTATTGCTCTTACAATGTTGTCTAAGCTGTAAAATCCATCATCTGGTTCAATTCTTGCAATCCTGAGTATTTGTAGGAGGTTTAGGCGTTTTTTCATAAATAACTAAAGAATCCAAACTATATCATTAGTAAGCAAAGGTTTGAAACAAATTTGGTTTGTAACAAATCAAGTCTATTGGACTCGGATTTGGGCTTATAAATTAAGTGCCTTGTACTCGATTTCCATATCGTAGCACCGTCTGACCTGGACAAGGAGTCCATGTAGGCACAAAAATCGAGTCCTTTGGACTCGATTTCCAATTTCCAAGTCTACCACGTTTCACACTCAGGTCACATGCGCATGTGGAATCACTTTAAAGGAAATCGAGTCTAGTAGACTCGATTTTTGGTCCCCACCGCTTTTCGGGCACGTGGACATAACTCGAGTAAAGTAGACTCGATTTATTTGCTTTTAAAAATCGAGTCTACTGAACTCGATTTCTGTGAATGATCCTCAGCCCATCCACGTGTCTTGTGGGTCCCAACTGGGACCTTTTTCCCCCCTTACCCGGCTCACACCCTCTCTTCTGCTCTCACAGCTTGCCTCTTATCACTCACACAACAATCACACTCAACTTTCATATACTCTCAGGTAATGTTTTTTACAATATTGATAATATTTTTTGTTAGTTAATATAGTGGTCATTTGCTAGGTTATTTTTTTAAGAAACAATTAGATTAGGAAAATTTTTGTTTTTTTGTTTGTTAGTGTAAATATTGTGATTAATTTATTTGTTAGTATATTGTGGGTAGTTTATTTGTTAGTGTATTGTGATTATTTGTTAGTTTTTTTTAATTATTATTATGATTAATTATTGGGAATACTTAGTACTAAATATTGTTATTAATGTTATTACAACATATTTAAAAACATTGTTTTTTTTTTTTTGTTAGTGTAAATATTGTGATTAAATTATTTGCTAAGTTTTAAAAAAAAAATTAATATCGTGATTAATTATTGGGAATTTTTAGTACCAAATATTGTGATTAATTATGTTATTATAACATATTGGGAATATTTGTTTTTTTTTTTGTTAGTCTAAATATTGTGATTAAATTATTTTCTAGGTTTTTTTAAAAAATTAATATTGTGATTAATTATTGGGAATATTTAGTATTGGGGAAATATTTAGTACCAAATATTGTGATTAATTATGTTATTACAACATATTGAGAATATTTTTTTTGTTAGTGTAAATATTGTGATCAATAATATACTAGGTTTTTAAAAAAAAATAATATTGGGAATATTTAGTACTAAATATTGTGATCAATTGTTAGGAATATTTAGTACTTTTAGGTTTTTGTCATTGGTATGAAATGGATTATGAGTTTGATACCTAAGACGGTTGGTGGTAATGATATCGATATTGCTCATGTTGTTTGTGATTGAAAAAAGAAAAAGAAAATATTAAAACAATCCAGAGGGTTGTGAGATTAATCACTGGGGGATATAAACACCCACTAAATTAGCATTTCCATAGAGTTAGGTTGCAAGTGGTTGGTGATTGAATAAACTAACTGTTAAGCATTGTCTAACATGTTAAAGCATTAAAATTAATTTTAAGACTTTAGTTGTCATTCGTTTTCATACTCCACAAATATGCTTCCTGTATATATTGATACCTTGTGGATGTATAATTATCCTCAGATTTCATCAAATAAAAGTCTCTAAACTAAAATACAATGCTTTAAGAAAACAAAAAGAATCAAGAAAGTGTAAAGATAATAGATTTCAAGGAATTTAGTTTCCTTTGTTTCAAAATATGTAATCATTTTATGAGCATGACATTATCCCTTAATCATATCCATGGCCTTAATAGTAATCTTATGAAAGCGAGTCATTGGGGTTATACTTTGCATGAGGCAAAATTGATGAGACTGGAACTAGCTAGCATATTAAGATCATATAGAAACTACCCCAGAAGAAAAGAAGCCTAAATGTTATTATGTCCTTAAGAACTTGAAGCTGCCTAAAAATAAATTAAACCTAAAACTTTGAAATTAAGATTTGGTTACACCAATCAATCAGTTCAAATAAGCTATATGTATGAAACCCTTAGAAAAAAAAAAAAAAAAAAAAAAAAAAAAAAAAAAAAACCAAGGATGAATCAATTACCTGAGAGTGAGAGAGAGACGATGAATGACCCAACAAGGCTCGACAAGATGTTGGGCTCGCAGAGATGGTGGGTCAAAGACCGACGACAAGAGGAGCCAACGACGACAGAACGAACCACCGATGAGGCCGAGCCGCCGATGAGTTGAGAGGAGAATGATAGACTGAGGGAGACTGAGAGATGAGTAGGTTTGAGCGTCTGTGGTTTGAGAGTGAGAGATGAGTGTGATTTTGAGATTCTGAGAGGGAGAGTCTCGCCGATGTTTGAATTTTTGTGATTTTGAGAGTGAGAGTCTTGTTGGGAGTTTGAGTGTGATCTGCGAGGTGTTTGAGAGTGTTTTGGTGAGAGTGATCTGGGAGTTTAAGTGTTTGGGACACGTGGACGGCTAAACACAAATCGAGTCTATTAGACTCGAGTTCTTAAAACGACTCCAATGCACTCAAGTTTGAAATCTACGTGGACATTTTGTCCAGCTCCACCGGTGCCACGATGGAGAAATCGAGTACAATGTACTCGATTTATAAGCCCAAAATCGAGTCCACCAAACTCGATTTGTTAGAAACCAAATTAGTTTGAAACGTTGTCTAACTAATAATATTGTTTAGATTTTATAGTTATTTAAAAATTTTGATCGGAGGTTTACTTTCTTCTTTAGATTGAGAGCTGCTTCAAAGTATTCATGCTGGTTAAGTTGAGATTTAGACTTTGAGCATGCCCCATGTTTTTCCCATTCATGTGACCAGAACCTAAAGCCATTGCTACTTGGGCAGCTAAGTGATGGCCAATCCTTTTGCAGATTGGTCATGAGGTCTGAGAGCTACAGAAACCATCATATACATGAATCACATATAAGAAATAAGTTAATAATGGCGGTGTGTAAATTTGTGAGACCTCTAGAGCTTATGTGGCATAATTTTAGAAGTCAACAAAAAGTTAGATGCTTCAGTTTAATTATAGATAATGAGAACAAACTAAGATTTTTGAATGGCTTGAATTTCAAAAAAATGTACAAAATGATTTCTTTTACCTCCACATTTCTTTTAACTTTGATATATAGTCTTCAGAGAATGCATGCAAACTACAAAAGTGAGCTGAATCTTCACAAGTTTTCTTGTGCTCAACATCTTGCTTAGGAGCTTTCTCACATTTTCCTTGTTCATTGTTCTCACTTTTCAATCAGATCTCTCCATCCAACATCTTACCCATACTTTTCAAAAGGAAGCTGCAGTAGCACTTGAGCGTTGTTGATAAACAACAGTACTAACATTCAACTGTTTATGCAGAAAAGCATACATTTTACGAGACACTTATCAAGGAAAAAATAATGGTGCTAGATAACTTGTTTCATAAAATAAACTTCACCAACATGATTTTTAGTAGTCCAATAATGATTATGTAGATTTCCATTCCTAAATTGCTAATAGAAATTGCACATATAGGCAACATTCAATGTCTCAAAGCAGGGGAAAAACAGAGAGCGAGAGAGGGAGAGAGAGAGTTAAAAAACAAAAGAATGGCCCTAATGATCACCCATAGCAGAAGAAAAGGAGAGAGTACAACTAGACCAAAGATACAAATAGTGCTAGGTCTAAGTTTGTATTCAATTGCTCCAAAAGTGTTTTCCACTATCTTTAAGGGTCCGGTAGCGCACCACCTGATGTAATATTTTTTCACCATAGATACCTTGGGGTTAAGGCAAAGGGACACATTACAAAGCATTAGCAATATGGAAACATCTTGAAAAGTGTGGAAAACAACATTTGCTAGAGGACAGGAAATACTGACCTCGATTTTCAAATAATGCATAAAGCTATTAATAAATTTGAGCAGGCTAATGCATAGGAGTGATAATCTAGACATTGCAATTCTTCGCACGATTAAGGGCACGAACTCCCTGAAAAGTTATATTGTAATTGAATTATAAGATCATGAAAAGGCATCTAATATGCAAGGAGGAGAAAATATATGAAAGGTATTTTTTTTCATACTTGATGCATTTGCCACATCCCCACAAAGCTGATAGTCGATGTGTTTACAATGACACAAAGTGAAAAAATCTGTCAGGGTTTTGCAAGATAAAACTATAGAAAATGGACATTGTACATGAATATGAAGCAAAACATATCTATGAAATTCATAATCATGCTATAGGATAGTATAGACAGGCTGGATGCAAAGAAGTCAAACCAACGAGAACATTTGCCCAAACGTATAGAAGATAAAAAAAACAAACTACAGATATCTATTCAACACAATTAATAAAAAAGTGAAAAACAAGAAGCATCCCTCTTATAAATCACAACATGGAAAAAGATCATCAGTGATTAGATTCCTCGTTGTAAACTCTCTTCTCACCGAAAGACTATCATTTAATACTTTCCGGAGGAAAATAAGCACTTTGAGAAAGGATTTAAGTTTCCATACGTTGGCCCACATTTAAAAACTCTATCTCAAAGTCCTGCTCCTTCCATATAAGCATTCACTATAGAGAAGCCAGTAGGCTTGGTTGACAGTAAAGAGACTTGACTGATTCATGGGGCATAACCTGTTTAACTGCACTTCCCAACCTAGGAGTAAGCTCCTTTCAAATAATAGAGTTAGCTACATGAGATGCATATCAATTCCTCACTAATGCATAATTTCATTGTGCGGTAGCTTGGTCCAAAAAATCAAAAGCCTTGTAATATGTGGATAATTTCTCCCATACACATTGGATCTTACATTAAGCCAAAAGTCATGATCATTAGGAATTGAGTTCCCATTTCCTACCAGCCATTCAGCTTCAGTGGGAACAGATAATCCCATTGCTTTTTTATTTTTTAGATAAATATACAATTTCAATAAAAATTAACATGAAAACATCCTAGAAAGCAGTGTGAATCTGTACCCAACCTCTGTTTCAAGATGTGATAATACTTTGTTTCTGATTTCATGGGTTGGTAAGTAGTCATTGTATCAATATTATAATTGCAAGTTCGATGCATAACACATATATACATTTTTTAAAAGCCTTTTTTGTCTTTTGAGCATTGGGATGGGTACTAGCAGTTCTCTTATAATCAATCCTTGTTTCTCTAAGTTGTGAAGAGAGTTTATGGCCATGTATTTTGTGGCTTGAGAAGTTAAGTCACATATAGTGCCAACCTGAATCACAGCTAAAATTCATAACAAAAATCTGGCAATGGGTAAACTGGAACTTTTGCATTGGATTATAGAAGGTATACTTCTTTTTCTCATCAAATATGCTATTTATGCAGATAGTTGAATTGAGGCAAGTTCTTAAATGGACAAATATCTATGGAAATCATTTACCTGAGGACAAGCATGCCAAGAGACAGTTCTTTGAGTACTTGAAGGAGACAATGTGTCTCATCCTGTGTTGCTTCACTTAAGAGCTATTTGTAATGTTGGTTAAACCGAGTCGGGTCTAGGTGACTTCATCAATGTGCAGAGAAGGAGCTTCAAGTTTACCTCAGTCTGGTCTAGGATTTTTTTTAAGGTTCCAAAAAAATTTTGCTAGACTGCCCATGTCTTCAGTTCACATTATGCGATGAAGATTGAGATGCTTATAGCTTATAACCATCTGCAGAATTCAGAATTGAGTTAACGTAGTAAAGGCTGTTTTCCATTTTCCAACTATCCTTTCTACTAGCATAAGACTGACTTGAAATTGGAGCTTTCCCATTAATGCTTGTCTAGTATTCTAATGGCAATAGTGTAACAAGGAACTACTTTGAAAATTTTAGTTTGACCTTTAGAGAATTGGGTATAAAATGTGGACAGAGGATCCTAAAGGATAGAAAGATCATTTTAAATGCAAAAACTTAAGGAATAAAAGAGTTTTAACATCCACGACAGTTGTTATGCAAACAATAATGAAATCGTGGCCTTGCAATCCTCACTATATCAAATATTCCTAATTAATAGAGAATGAACAAAAAATAGTAAAGACCTATGCTTTTAGATTATTTCTTTGAAAATCAGCTCTTCAACTAGTCAAATATGAACTATATTCTTCCAGAGATCCAACCAAAGACATTAAAATGCACAGCCATTTTAATTTTTGGCTATCATGTCTTAAATGACCAGCTAACCTAGTAAATTATTATAGACCATTTAGTTGTGATACAAATCATTTACAATTTATCTCAAACATCTTGTACACAGCCAAACAAATTCAATGTAGCTTCCAAAATTCAAAGTGATGCACATTTTCTACAAAAGTCAAGATTCAATGCGATTGGTGTACATAATTTTTTAAATTAAGAAACCAATTAATTCCAAACGAATAGATAAAACTAGGAAACAATTGCAAGATCTTTCCTCACCAGGCTAAGGTCACATGGTAAGCTAAGTAGAAATTATGCATCTCAATATGACAAATTAGGTAAAAAACACAAAATTATACATATGAAAACAAGACTGAGCTCACATCCAAGGCAGAAGGTAATCTGGGGCCTACCAGTGACTTCAATCGCAACCATCCCAGTCAACTGCATTAACCAAAAAAATAAGATCAATTAACAGAAATGAAATAATTATATTATAAATAATAATTTTTAAGTTCAAAAACTTATTCAGTTCCCAAATTTTTTTTTTATACAGAAACACAATAAATACTTATAAGTTGATCTGATATCCATTGCCATTGGGTAAAAGATGCAAATGAAACAGTGCTACTAAAAAGGGAAACATACCTTGGCGTCAAATGTACACCAAGGTCTTGGGCCATTGAAGTTGAAAACAAATAAAACCTACCAAGGCCTAAAGAACAGAACGAAATGTTCAAGGCTGGTGGGCAGTAAGGTCTAAGGGCCTCAGTTCAAGAAAAATCTCTGGGGCAGCAAAAGCAAAATATCTTAAAAAGCTTGGTGGTGGCCCCAATTAGCCAACTCATGCACGACATAGATATGTCATCATAGACCAGAGGAGACTGATATTCTTCTTTATCATCAGATCCAAAAAATGGCAACTCACGCAAGTAATCAACAACATCATCATCATCATCATCATGATGTCCAGCTGTTAGAAGGGGCAAGTTAGGTATTACAGATTCTTGAGGAGGACAGGTGCATTCTACATGGACCCCCCACCTTTTTATAAAAGGATATTGAATGCTATATGTAACATGATTCTGGTCAGTTGGATTTGATTCATTCAAATACTGCTGTAGAAGCCGTTGAGGTGGAGAATGTAAGTACTGAAGATTATAATCATTTTGTAATCGACTGAAATTCCCAGATTCATGTTTTTCACAACCATTGATGGAAATGGTATCTAGTTGTGAGTTATAACACACAACTGACGCATTTTTAAATCAAGGTATGTTTTTGATAACTGTCATTGATATTAAAATGATATTAGAAGTATAAAAATACATGGGAGAAACTTGTAATTGGACCTTTGTAGACTAACTAACTTCGTACCAGATGACATGATCAAAATAGAATACTTTCATAATTTTGCATGCAGTGTTTATGACAAACCAGATTAGCAGTATAAAATTAGTAAACTCACGAACCATGGTATCAACAATTAGATACATACCCTTTCTTGTAATGCCATCCAGATGCATTAGCTGCTTTTCTTAGGGCATCCCTCCACCTCTGCACCTTGTTTTTGTTATTCTTGAACTTCTTTTCATGATTAGCCAGTGCTATTCCAAAGTTTCCCTTTCGATTTCATATTTCTGATGGATCAACATTGTAAAAAACAGGACGAATCAGAACCTCCTGGTCCTTTTCTCTACACTCAACAATCTCAGCAAGCTCATCCAAGCACCATTTGGACTCTGCGTAGTTTTCAGAGAAGACAATGACCAAAATTGATGAACTTCTGATGGCTTGGATAAGTTCTTCTGAAATTTCTTCTCCCCTCCGAAGTTTATCGTCGATGAAGGTGAGAATTCGTTTGTCGCACAAAGCCTTATACAAATGGCTGGTAAAACCTTCGTGGGTATCTTCACCTCTAAAGCTCAAGAGCACATCATAGTTCCATCGGCGAGTGAAAGAAGAAGAGGAGGCTCCTCCATTGTTCGGTAAAGCCATCGACGGGATCTATAAACAGAATATTAAAAATAAAGAGTGAATTGAATCAGAGAAAGAAATAGGAATCAGATTTTTTTTATTTATTTATAGGAATCAGATTAGTGCAACATGAAATGTGTTTGGAATGCAATTAAATAAAAAAACAGTAGCAGAGTAAAAACAGTAGTGTAAAACGAAAAATGCCCACCTTTTTAAATAAAAAACAGTAGCAGAGTAAAAACTAAAAACACTAGTGTAAACTTGCCTGTACAATTTTTCTTCGTTCCTTCCAAGAAAGTACCCTGTAAAAGACAAAATAGCACTGTAAACACGCGTTTTAGTGTTACTTTACCACTCTTTCCGCAATACATGCCTTCTCTTTTTTACTGAAAATTACAGAGAGTGAACGCATTGGAAAAAGAAGGGTAGTGAGTGGTCAGGTTTGTGCCTGTGACCCACCTCAGAAAAGAGAAAAGAAAAGTTTGTCTGTGTGAGAGTACCATCATAGATATATAATTATATATTTTTTCTATTAGCTTATTTTTTAATGTTCTAAATGAAAAATACGTTTAAATAAATTACTGGCTTAAATAAAAACCAAAAAATAACTAATTTATTTTGTTTATCTTTTTTTTTTGTTTTTCATCGTGTATCTCAAAACTTTTCACTAGAGATTAATTATTATTCACGATGGGTTTACCCTAATTAGAGAGTACACTAGTCAAACTCAAGACAAGCACTTTGAGACCAAGAAATCAATTACTTGGTCAACCCACCTAGGTTTTATCTTTTAATTATTAAAGGGTGAGATAAATAGATTTAAGCACGTAAACAAGAGAATTAAAAAAAAATGCACGTAAGTGTTTATGAATTCAATTGGTTTGCTGGTTGCTTAAAGGAAACTAAGCCCTCCTAATGGATAAATAGACTATTTCTTACTAATAATAAATAATTTTTTAGCTTACTTTATTAATTGTTAAGTCATATAAATAAATAGTTTTACAAATAAAACTAACAATTAAATTTTTTTTTCAAAACCTAATTTTTATCTAATAATTAAATTCAAAAAACCCTAATTTAAATATAAAAAAGAAAAAAGAAATAGTAGAGAGAAAAGGCAAACAGAGAGCCACGTTAGTACGTTACCACCATCACTGTTACATTCCGTTAGTATATTTTTGCCGATCATCCCCAGTTCCATTTTCCTCTTCTCTTCTTAGCAACGCTTCGCCCAGAAGTTAAGAATAACTCCTCAGATTTTTTCTTTGTTCCTACTTGTTTCTTGAGTGCACTTTGTATTCATGTTTTTGTTAAGTGCGCCCCACTGTTTCGCCTAACAACACCACTACCCACCCATGTGACCTCGTGAAGCCCAATGAAGTAATTACCAATTAGAGTGATTTGACTATTCAAACGTTTTTAAACTCTGCTTGCCAATTTGTCATCCGCCAATATTGATACTAGCTTGTATTTTTTTTTTAATAATATGTTCTTTTTATAAAAAATTGATTTAAGGTGGGTGGGTACCCTTCTAATTGTTATATTATAAGAGCATTCACATTCATTTATTCTAATTCTATCCTATTTTACCATTTAAAAAGTTACTTTTTCAATTATACAATACAATTTTATAATTTCTCAACATTCAATCTTCTATTTTACCATACTACACATTAAAATAATATAAATATAATAATATAAAAATATTTTTCAATTCTCTCTCTGATCTCTGTATCTCTTTACTCTGTCAAACTTCTTTCAGTTACACCAACACCACCGTCCACCTTCTCTCAGTCACACCACCACATCGTCCACCTTCTCTCAGTCACACCACCACCGTCCACCATCCAACTTCTCTCAGTTACACAAAAATCATTCACAAACCAGAGAGAGAAAATCATTCACAAACTAGTTAAATTCACAAACCAAAAATCATTCAAAAATCATTCACAAAATCCAGAAATCACAAACCAAAAATCCCACGCCGCCGTTGCACCACTGACCCACGCCCACATCAGTCACAAACCCACCACCGCCAGAAATCCACACAACTCGCCGATCTCCACCGGTAAAAACCCAAATCACTCACCGATCTCCGATCTCCGATCCAAATCAAAACAAGAAACCCATGCCGCCGCTGCACCACCTGACCCATGCCCACATCAGTCACCGATCTCCGATCTCCGATCCAAATCAAAACAAGAAACCCATCACTCACCGATATGTTGATTTTGTCGGTTTCAAGAGAGAGGGTCATCCACACATGCAAGAATGTCGGTTTGAAGAGGGTCATCGGAGCACCGATGCCTCGTCGGTTGAGTGAATCGGTAAAGGGATTGGAGCACCGATGCCTCGTCGGAATCACTATCAGAGAGAGAGGGTCATCGGCGAGAGGGTCATCGGCGAGAGAGAGGGTCATCGGAGAGAGTTTGGGTCTGGAGAGAGTAGAGAGCAAATGAGAAAGAGAGAAGGAAGAGAGAGAAAAAAAAGAGAAAGAATGAGAGAGGAGAGAGAAATTCCCGGTTAAATAAACATAAATAGAGTATTAAAAAATTATATTTTTTTATCCCATTTAGCTACAGTACCATCCTACATTTACGATGGTACTGTAGCTATATGGCAAAAAAAATTTAGCCTTTTCTAATTTGCCATTTTCATTGCTGAGCAGTTTTTGAGTCTAAATGCCAAATACACCTTACATTTGGCATATACCACACTCACTGCTGATACTCTAATAATTATTATGATGCTATTATTATCCCAAGTTTAACAAATCAACATATAAATAAATAAATAAACACTGTATTTTTGTTGGTGAATGTTATAAATGAAACATTCAATTGAAAAAATAGGGGCCTGTTTGGTAGGAGATTTCTAGTAACGTTATTGTTGTTTTGTAAAAATATGTGTAGGTGAAAAATTGTGTAGAAATACATGCAATGTTGTTTAAATACTGAAAGATGTTGTTTAAACAACAATAACAAACGCTCCCTAGATCTTTTTATTTATTTGGATTATTTTGGTAAATTTTTTCTATTTGTACTAATTTAATATAATTATTTATATTTTAAATAATTATTAAACTAATTATGACTTATTACAGGTCCGGGTCTAAAAATCATAGCCAGTTATATGATGTGTATGCACCCAATCTATGGCGTACGTACATTCTCTAATATTTATGGTCTCACAGAAAATATCTTTTATAACAGATATACCAAATCAACCATGTTTTTCACTACGAACTCTTGTAGTCTCGCCTGTAATACTAGTAACAATTCTTACAAGGAATACTTTTAATAATACAATATTCTGTTTTACCTTTTCAATGGATTTTTCTAATGGAATCAATTTTAGTAACTTAAAAAAAAAAAAAACATATAAATTTTATCAAAATCAATTGTATCATAACAACAAAAATTAAACTGTGAAGTAAAAACTAAGCATATTAATGGAGTAGTTCAATAAGCTACTTCTACCTTCTTTTCCTTATCAAAAGGGAGTAATACATGAAGAGCAATTTGCATTCTCATTTAACTGGCATCCTTACAAGCAGTTTTTCAAGAATTATAAAGAATTAAAGCAAATTCTAAGATAATGCCTAAATTTCCCATAAATAATAATAATAATTAAAAAAAAAAAGATAATTTCTAAAGCCCTAAAGTTAAACATTCGATATTTTAAAAACAAAATGTTAATTTAAACATATCAAGAAAATCTATTTTGTTTAATACATGAATGAGTTTCCTATAATAAATAAGATGCAAAATATTTGGATTTAAATATTAATGAAACACCACATCATATCAAAAAAGGGGATCTGAAATAGACCAAAGGGAAAGGGTTTGTTACAAACTAAGTTACAGTAACTCCTGCTAAATACACATATATCAAGTGGCAATTTGGTGAAAAATTCAATCTTGACAATGAAGTTTTCATTTAAATATAAGCCTAGACATGTATTTATTTGAGGCATTGACATGTTTGCCTTTTTGCAGGAGTTGTTGCAACGTAGTTTGCAGCAACTCCTTTCCCTAAACGAAAACAAAATTATTATTTTAAATAAAATTATTTTAATAAGTATTAGTAAAAAAATTCCATGCTATAAATTAATCAACTATGTGGGGAGTAAAAGGACCCAAGTGGGCCTATGGGCCTTTGGGCTGTAACATGGAGGGCCGACCTGCTCCAGGATTAAACTCTATGAGTTGGCCCATACGCCGAGAGTCCGAGGATACAGCCGAAGGAGAGTTTCACCTCGGACAGATCCAAGAGAACTCAAGATTTTATTATAAAGGTCAAGGCACAACTCTGGAAAGACTAATGGATAAAAGGGGACATCCTGAATCTTCTAGATGCGCCAGTATTAAAGAAAATATCAAGAGTAAAGGCTGCCACCTCCGCATTAAAGGCTCTGCACCTACCTCCCTGGCCGCATTAATGGGGAGGTGACCCCTGAACAGTGAGGTGGAAACTTCTAGTCACTGTTCAAAAAGTATCAGGGAAGGAAGTATAAAAGGGGGGTAAAGGCCAAAGAAACGGGGGGCGGTAGCTAAGAAAGAAATTGAGAAATTGTAATCTTTAAGGAAGAAAGAGAAATACTAAAGAAGTAGTCCTCGGCTCGAGTCCAAGGAGATCCATTGCAATTATTGTTCGTTATTTACCTGTATTTGTTTATAAAAGCCTGTTATCGAGCTCCCAGTACTTCTAACCTAGGTTTCAAGCCCACACTCTACAAATTTTATTGTTTAAGGCTCATTGGGCCTGAGCCCGTGATTGTCTTCGGGTCCAGGTGCAATTGTGCACTTACAATTGGTGCCGTCTGTGGGAAATCTAGTCTAGAAGGAGTGGGAATATTATGGCAGGCTTGGGTTCTCACCATGCAGAGTCACAGGGATCACAGCCGGAGGATCTTTTCGAGCGTCTTGAGCGTCGAAGGGATCGTGAGGGAAGCGTCCATACAGAATACCCAGGGGCTAGCCATACTCATGGTGGGGGTAGCACTACCTACGAGGAGGGTTCTAAGTCCATGCGGAAGGAAATTAATCGTTTGAAGAGGAAGTTACGCCGTGCTAAACGTAGGTTTTCACCGTCCTCGTCTAATCCTTCCTCAGAGGAGGATAGGGGAGGTGGCTACAGCTCAAGGTCGCGCTCCCCCACCAGTGCAACGTCCTCCGGTGAGGAGGACGACCAGCCAACCCGCAGACGTAAGAAGCTTCGTTCTAGGGGCTTAGGCAACGATGCTATGAGTAGGGCGTTGCACCAACTCTCCAAATCTCCGTTTACACGGAGGATTGAGAAAGGAAGGCTTCCCAGGAGGTTTACCCAGCCCACTTTTACCATCTACAATGGTCGGACTGATCCGGTGGAGCACGTGAGTCACTTTAACCAGAGGATGGCGGTGCACTCTCACAACGAGACCCTGATGTGTAAAGTTTTCCCTTTTAGCCTGGGACATGTTGCTATGAGGTGGTTCAACGGCCTTAAATCGGGGTCCATAGGTTCGTTTGGGGAGCTTACTAGAGCATTCGCTTCGCGATTCATTACGTGTAGCAGAGTACCTCGGCCATTGGACTCGCTGTTATCCATGACCATGAGGGAAGGGGAGACGTTGAAAGCATACTCCGACCATTACTGGGAGATGTTTAATGAAATAGATGGCAACTTTGATGAGGTGGCGCTTAATACCTTTAAGGTAGGCCTTCCTACTGATCACGACCTGAGAAAGTCTTTGACTAAAAAGCCCGTCCGCAGTGTACGTCGCCTCATGGACCGTATTGACGAGTACAAGAGAGTGGAGGAAGACCAACAGCAAGGAAAGGGAAAGGAGAAGGTTATCCCGCAGGAGAGAAGGGATTTCAGGTCGGACAGGTACCACAATAACAGGCCGAGGAGAGATTACGTTGGGCAGTCCGGCTCGGCAGCACCTCAGGCCGTGAGCACTGTGTTCCGAGAACCAGTGCATCAGTTGTTGGAGAAAGTTCGTAAGGAGCCCTTCTTCAAATGGCACAGTAAGATGTCGGGGGACCTGCGAAGAGGAATCGAACCTCTTTTGTCAGTACCATCAGGATGTGGGCCACACTACTGAGAATTGTCGGACCCTTTGGAGTCACTTGGAGCAGCTTGTCAGTGAAGGAAAACTGAAGCAACACTTGTGCCAACCTAGCGGGCCGGGCAGTCAATCTGGCTCAAACAATCAGAGGAATAATTCATCTCGGCCGGCGTTAGGAACAATTAATGTTATTTTTGCTGCACTTGGTAGGACCGGTTCCGCTCCCACCAGGGTGATTGCAGTTTCTCATCCTCAGGCCGAGGAGTCGGGCTGCAGACCGAAGAGGTTGAAGCTAAATCTGCCCGTTTTAGGATTTTTCTAGGAGGATAAGGTAGGGACTATCCAGCCCCATAATGATGCCTTTGTAGTTACGCTTAGGATAGGGAATTATGATGTGAGGAGGGTGATGATAGATTAGGGCAGCGGTGCAGATATCATGTACCCTGATCTATTTAAGGGGTTAAGGTTGAAGTTGGAAGATCTTACTCCTTATGATTCGCCGCTTATAAGCTTTGAAGGGAGAGCCGTTGTGCCGAAGGGACAGATCCGTTTGCCTGTTCAATCCGGCTCAGAAACGGTTGAGGTGGATTTCATTGTGGTTGACGCGTACTCTCCATATACAGCCATCCTCGCCAGGCCTTGGCTGCACGCGCTTGGAGCTGTCTCCTCTACCTTGCATGTTAAAGTTAAATTCCCCTCGGGGGAATGTGTTGAGGAAATCCTCGGCAGCCAATCGGTAGCCAGGCAGTGCATATCGGCTGCAGTACTGCATCAGACAGAAGCCGAGCCTTCAGCTTTAATCACCAAAGACTTATAGCAGTTAACAGCTCCTGATTCATCTGGAATGGTGACAGGAGAGGAGACACATTGTGAGGAGTTAGAGAAATTTCCAGTAGCCAATGGCTCAGAGAGGTTCTTCCAGGTTGGCATACTTTTGCCACACCAAGAGAAGATCGAATTGTTAGAATTTCTGAAGGACAATATTATTGTTTTTGCGTGGGATCCTTACGAAGCTCTGGGCGTCGATCCGAACTTCATTTGTCATCATTTAAATGTCAACCCAGCTATTATTCCTAGAAGACAGCCACCTCGGCGTTCTTCCAGAGAACATTCTGAAGCTGTGAAGGAAGAGGTGCTTAAACTCAAAAGGGCTGGGGCTATCAAAGAAGTTTTCTACCCCGAATGGTTGGCCCATACAGTCATTGTTAAAAAGAAGAATGGAACGTGGAGGGTATGTGTGGACTTTACTGATCTGAACAAGGCCTGCCCCAAGGATTCGTTCCCAATGCCTCGTATTGATCAACTGGTGGATGCTACCGTCGGACATCCTAGGATGAGTTTTCTGGACGCCTTCCAGGGTTACCATCAGATTCCCTTAGTGTTGGAGGACCAAGAGAAGACTGCTTTCATTACTCCAACCGGGAACTATCATTATAAAGTTATGCCATTTGGGTTGAAAAATGCTGGGGCTACCTACCAAAGGATGATGACTAGAATGTTCGAACAGCAACTGGGGAAGACCGTTGAAGTATATGTGGATGATATGGTGGTTAAGAGCAAAACAATACCCTCACACGTGAGAGATCTAGCCGACACCTTCCAGGTGCTAAGAAAGTACAAACTGCGCCTTAACGCCTCAAAGTGCTCTTTTGGCGTGGGATCCGAAAAGTTTTTGGGATACATGATTACCCACAGAGGCATCGAGGTGAACCCAGCACAGGTCAAGGCTATTCAGAATTTGCAGTGGCCTCGGAACCCAAAAGAGATCCAGAAATTGACCGAAATAATTGCTGCATTGAATAGATTTATCTCTCGGTTAGCTGACCGGTGCCGTCCTTTCTTCCAATTGTTGAATAAATGGAAAGGGTTCCAATGGACCGAGGACTGCGCGTTAGCTTTCCAACAACTCAAGCAATATCTTTCTCGGCCGCCCATTTTGTCTCGCCCCAAGGCGGAAGAGGTCTTGTTTGCTTATCTGGCAGTGGCTGTCCACGCGGTCAGCCTGGTCCTTATAAGAAATGAAAGCGGGGTACAAAGACCGGTCTACTACGTTAGTAAGTCTTTGAATGAGGCCGAGGTGCGCTATCTGCCCTTGGAAAAAGCGCTTCTGGCCGTAGTCCACGCCACGCGCAAACTTCCTCATTATTTCCAGTCTCACACTGTGGTGGTTCTGACCCAATTGCCTCTCAAAGCGGTGCTACGCAACGCCGATTACTCTGGTAGGGTGGCAAAGTGGGGAACCATTTTAGGAGCTTTTGACGTTAAATACAAGCCTCGCATCTCGGTGAAGGTTCAGGTCCTCGTTGACTTGGTGGCAGAGTTTACTGAACCATTGCTAGAAGAAACTCTAAAAGAAGCACACATGGATGGAAAATCAGTTGGAGTGATCACGGCCGTAGTGCCCTTGGCTTGGAAAGTGTATGTGGATGGGGCTGCTAATCAGAGAGGGTCTGGTGTTGGACTTGTTCTAATGTCCCCTGAAGGAATTGTCTTCGAAAAATCTTTAAGATTGGCCTTCTCGGCTACTAACAATGAGGTCGAGTATGAAGCAGTCTTGGTAGGCATGCAGATGGTACGTAGGATGGGTGGAAGGGAAATCCATGTGTTCTCGGACTCTCAGTTAGTGGTCGGCCAAGTCATGGGGACCATGGAGGCTAGAGACCCCAGAATGCAGGAATATTTGGCCCAGGTCAAATGTCAGCAAGCTGAATTTGACTCCTTTGCCTTAGCTCACGTCTCTAGGAGTGGAAACACTCATGCAGATTCTTTGGCTACGTTGGCGACTTCCTCGGTTCAGGACTTGCCTAGGGTTATCCTCGTGGAGGATTTGTTGGAGCCAACTCTTACCCCCGTCAATACGGCTCACATCCATCTAATAAGGCCTGGACCTAGTTGGATCGACCCGGTCATATCTTTTCTTAAGAATGATATCCTTCCTGAGGACAAATCTGAAGCAGATAAGATACGTCGAAAGGCGTCACGTTTCTGGTTGTCCGAGGACCAGAAACTGTACAAACGATCCTTCTTAGGACCGTACTTGTTATGTGTACACCCTGAATCAACGGAAGCATTACTGGAGGAACTGCATGAGGGAATTTGTGGAAGCCACACTGGGGGAAGATCCTTAGCCCATAGAGCTCTGACTCAAGGTTATTGGTGGCCTAACATGCAGAGAGAGGCTCAGGACTATGCCAGAAAATGTGATCAATGCCAGAGGTTCGCCCCTAATATCCATCAAACTGGTGGGGTTCTTAACCCTCTCTCCAGTCCTTGGCCCTTTGCCCAATGGGGATTGGATATAGTGGGGCCGTTTCCGAGAGCTGTAGGAAACAAAAGATGGCTTCTTGTGGGAACAGATTATTTCACTAAATGGGTTGAGGCCGAGCCCTTAGCAAATATTAGAGACGTTGATTCCAAGAAGTTTGTGTGGAAGAGCATCGTCACTAGATTCGGGATACCTCATACGCTTATATCAGACAATGGTGTTCAATTTGACAGCAAGGCTTTTAGGAAGTATTGTGGTGATATGGGCATCATAAACAGATATTCCACCCCAGCTTATCCTCAAGGAAATGGGCAAGCCGAGGCCGTTAACAAGGTCACAGTCAGTGGGCTAAAGAAAAGGTTAGATGACGCGAAAGGCAGATGGGTAGAAGAACTCCCACATGTCCTGTGGACGTATCGGACCACACCGCGCAGATCCACTGGAGAAACAACATTCTCTATGACTTATGGAGCCGAGGCAGTGATACCCCTGGAATCTGGCTTTCCCACCCTGAAGACGAGTTCTTTTAACCCCGAGAGCAACAATGGACTTCTGGAGAAAGATCTTGACTTACTTGAAGAACGACGTGAGGCAGCTATGGTCCAGATGGCTTATTATCAACAAAAATTTAAACGGGGATATGATGCCCACGTGAAGCTAAGGCCATTAGCACCGGGGGATCTTGTACTAAGAAAGGTTGTGGGCACTTCTAGGAACCCAGCTTGGGGTAAGCTAGGACCAAACTGGGAAGGCCCCTATCAAATTGTTTCAATAGCAGGCATAGGGTCGTATCGGCTAGCTGATCTAGATGAAAGAATTGTACCACGCTCATGGAATGTAAATAACCTGCGAAGGTATTATTATTAATAAAGTTTGTTTTTGTTTGTAATCAGTTCAAAGTTGTAAATACCGCAGGAGTTTCCAGTTACAATCCTTAAGAATCAAACAGAAACTTGGTTAAGTGTCGTCCTCGGACCACAAACCTTGTGGAAATTGATATCTTGTCATTTGTTAAACAGAACATTAGTTATGCCGGGTCCTCGGACCTCCTACTTTGGGAAAATTAACATTTGAAGTTACAATCCTTAAGAATCAAACAGAAACTTGGTTAAGTGTCGTCCTCGGACCACAAACCTTGTGGAAATTGATATCTTGTCATTTGTTAAACAGAACCTTAGTTATGCCGGGTCCTCGGACCTCCTACTTTGGGAAAATTAACATTTGAAGTTACAATCCTTAAGAATCAAACAGAAACTTGGTTAAGTGTGGTCCTCGGACCACAAACCTTGTGGAAATTGATATCTTGTCATTTGTTAAACAGAACCTTAGTTATGCCGGGTCCTCGGACCTCCTACTTTGGGAAAATTAACATTTAAAGTCACTGATCTTAAGAATCAAACAGAAAATCGGTTAAGTCTTGTCCTCGGATCACAAACTTGATTAAAGTTAATTTCTCATTGTGTCTGAAAGTTAATAC
This sequence comes from Castanea sativa, assembly GCF_040712315.1. NCBI lineage: Eukaryota > Viridiplantae > Streptophyta > Magnoliopsida > Fagales > Fagaceae > Castanea > Castanea sativa. The sequence goes on from NC_134015.1 coordinate 54,374,736, forward strand.
CTTACTGTTCATTAACCCAGATTTTAAGTTCTATATCTTTAAGTGGCAAGCAAATTTATGTAAGGAATGGTCCTCGGATCTTACATCCTACTAAAAACAATACCACACATTATAAGGGTTTAATCGTTATATGAGGTCTTTTTTTTAACCAAGGCATTGTTTAAAATATCTCAACCATGTCATCTGCTGTTAAGTTTTTAATACTAAAACATGCGCATGATTGCGTGGAGGTTATGATTGTGCAATCCTTGGAGTTAGATTTGTTTACTCTGACCTTTTTTTTTATTTTAGCTATGTACTAATGGGAAACTTTTGCGACAGGTACAAAAAGAATAAAGTAAAAACAGATACAACACGAGTGAAAATCAAACAAAATTGTTCTTCATTAATCATTTAGCTATACATTACATATTAAGTCTGAATATAGAGAAAGAGAAGTCCTAAGCTAGGTCCTAAGCTTTTGGAGGAGGATCTTGCTGAGAAGTGCTGGTTGCCTCGGTCTCTTTCAGCTCCAACTCAAAAGGAGACAGAACTTGTTTTCCTTTGTCTGCTGCCTTCGTTGGAGGGACATTGGATTCTATGGTTTGGCTCAGGCCCTTCTCGGCATCCCCGCCTCCTTCCTTTTCTTTATTGGAACCTGAAGGTTCTGTAGGATCTGGAATTAGCTTTGGGACCATGGGAGGAAGAGCAGGAAGAGTTGTTTCAGGGGTAGGAGCAGCAGCAGGAGCCTCTTCAATCTCCTGTATCTCCAGGGGAAGCCAAACATTCTCGGACTTCCTCAGCTCCGAGACTAGAGGAACTCTTGCTATGTTTAGAGCTTCCCCCCAGACTTTCTGACAGTACTCCCGGCACAAGGCCGCGAAAGCCTCTGTCAGCTGCTCGTCGGTGGCAGCTACCCCTTCCTCGTAACTCGCCTGCTTGGCAGCTTCTAAAGAGCGTTGAAATGCGCCGGCTTCTTCCTTCATCAGCGCAAGTTCCTTTTCCAAATCCGAGCGTTCCCTTTGGACTCGGGAGAGCTCATCATCTTTTTCATGAAGGAGCTTGCGCTGCCCTTCTATCTGGGTCTTCATGGTCTTCAGGTTCGCCTCGGCCCCATTCCTCTCTCTTTTTAGCTCAGCCACCTCAGAGATAAGCTTCTCATTTTCAGCAATGGCCGTGCCTAAGGACTTCTCAGTCTCCATCCGAATTTCAAGCTCTGTTCTGGCCTTCTTCCTAGTATCTTCTATAAACTTCTCGGCCATGAAGACTTCCTGAACGGCCTGCAATAAAGTGTGAGGAAATTAGGTATAGCAAGACACTCATGAATAATCCAATGCTGTTAAAAATGTAATCTTCCTGAAAGGTTAAACTTACCAGGGCTAGATCCCTTTTTAGAGACAGGAATAATTGAGGTTGGCTCATCCTCTCCTAGGTCTCCATATCTTTCGGCAGCAGAAGAGGGCGTTCCAACACTTCTGCCAAGTGATGGGCATGACCTTGCTGGACCGCCCTGATACTGGACTGGCAGGAGATAGGTGCGCCGTCCAGCCTTAAGTCAGGGGACCAGGTGGCCGGTGCTCGGCGCACTTCGGCCACGTCCCTGATCTCCCTGCTTTCAACTGAGCGGGCCCTGTCTTTGCCTTTATCCAGCTTCTGCTGCTGAACGGGTGGCGGTGGTTGTCGCGGTTTCTTTGGTTCCTTGCTGCCTATCCCCTCGGCCTCCCCCTTTCTTTTCTTTTTGGGATCCTCGGCTGGAAGTTTTGGCTCAGCTGGAGGAGGGGGAGGTGGCAAAGATGGAAGAGCTTGGGACCCCCCCGTCTTTCTCTCAACAACCTTCGCAGCTCTCTTGGTTAGGAGACCCTGCATCCTGTCCATATCCTCCTCGGATTCGTCCTCTGGTCGGGCAACGACTAACCCTGCAATTCCAGAGGCCTCAGTGGCTTCTTCTTCCTCGTCAGAGAGTACAACGAACTGGTTCCCTCGAGGTCTTTCGGTGTCTTCAAGTTGGAACTGTTCTATCTCCTCATCTAGCGTGTTTGAAGAAGACACTTGCTCCTCTGGGACAACAGTTGCCTGGGAGTGTGTAGCTAGAGGGACCGCAGCAATCGGTTGTAAATACAGTATGGTGTTAGGGCTGTCAGGGAGGTCGTGATCGTCCAGGAAGTGAGGTCTGGCTACGTTGATCTTCCTACGCTGCCGGTCACCTGCAATAATGGCGTTCTCTATTGCCTGGAAGTCCGAGGATACAGGATCGTACCCTAGAATCAAGTGAGCGGCCCTAAGTTGTAGGTCCTCGCTGACAAACACCTCGGAGCGTAGTACCCGGTTTAGATCTGCAACGTTGCAGTGGCTCAAGCGCGGGCGCACGTGTTGCTTATCTGTAAAGAAAGACATCAAAGCAAACGAACATGTTCAGATTCACACAACATATAATAAACTTAAATAAACGTGAATACATGTGAATACGCATTTTTGTGAGTGTTAGAGGAGTTTGTGCGGGGGAGAGGTCAATCCTAAGGTGTCGCACCTGGATCTCCCCACTCAACTGGGCAGTGGAGGCCGTCGTGGCAGTTTCCAGAGACGATCAGGTAGTCATCCTTCATGCCTTTGTTGGATTTGGGCAGACAGGAGATTAGCCTAACGACGCTGGAGCGGGATTTAATGTAGTAACCTACGTTGGAGAGTTTATGGGACTCGTACAGAAAGATGACATCATGCCAGGTGAGGTTTAGACCCATTTGCTCGTTTAGAGCATCAACGCTACCCAAAACTCTAAAAACGTTTGGGAGGCACTGATCGGGACACAACCGGTGGTTGCGAAGGTACTCCCTAGTTACAGGCTTCAGTGGGAGGGTCATCCCACCCTCTACAAAGGCTACCATTGGGATGATAACCTCTCCCTCCTTTCTAGAGCCAGCCACGGCTTCCGCCGGGCAATATTTTAAACCTACATCGCCGGGAATGTGATACTTGGCTCTGAAGCCTTCCATTCCAGCGGCGGTATCAACTAGACATTTAAATTTTCCCATCAGAGAGGGACGAAAGACTAAACTCTAAAAGGGAAAAAGTCTACAAGTATAGCCGAGGACAAGATCCGAGGAGAAAAGGTTAAGAAAAGGAGAATAAAAAACTTACGAATCTCAAGTTGTGCAGAGTTCCACGGTTTTCTGCGGGTAAAGTATGTTTACTGATGTTTTGATGGGATTAGTCCCTGATGAATTAAATGAAGGCGCAGGTTCCCGAAGCATCATGGTGTGCGGAAAGCGACCTCGAAATTATATTTGTCCAGCCCAATTTTTCGTGAAATAACGAGGACCGTTGGATGCCCATCTCACCGTTGAACGTGGGGGACAAGATGTAACTCATAGTAATAAATACGCGCGTTTTTGAAAATAAAACCGCCAAGTGGCGTCTTCTGGAACGCGAAACGGTTTTCACACGTGTGGTTATTTACAGAAAGTGTGGAGGAAGTCTTCGTTGAATCAAAACCCTATTTTTCTCTCCTCGGATGATGAAAAATAAAGTTTTGAGGGGCTATTGTGGGAGTAAAAGGACCCAAGTGGGCCTATGGGCCTTTGGGCTGCAACATGGAGGGCCGACCTGCTCCAGGATTAAACTCTATGAGTTGGCCCATACGCCGAGAGTCAGAGGATACAGCCGAGGGAGAGTTTCACCTCGGACAGATCCAAGAGAATTCAAGATTTTATTATAAAGGTCAAGGCACAACTCTGGAAAGACTAATGGATAAAAGGGGGCATCCTGAATCTTCTAGATGCGCCAGTATTAAAGAAAATATCAAGAGTAAAGGCTGCCACCTCCGCATTAAAGGCTCTGCACCTACCTCCCTAGCCGCATTAATGGGGAGGTGGCCCCTGAACAGTGAGGTGGAAACTTCTAGTCACTGTTCAAAAAGTATCAGGGAAGGAAGTATAAAAGGGGGGTAAAGGCCAAAGAAACGGGGGGCGGTAGCTAAGAAAGAAATTGAGAAATTGTAATCTTTAAGGAAGAAAGAGAAATACTAAAGAAGTAGTCCTCGGCTCGAGTCCGAGGAGATCCATTGCAATTATTGTTCGTTATTTACCTGTATTTGTTTATAAAAGCCTGTTATCGAGCTCCCAGTACTTCTAACCTAGGTTTCAAGCCCACACTCTACAAATTTTATTGTTTAAGGCTCATTGGGCCTGAACCCGTGATTGTCTTCGGGTCCAGGTGCAATTGTGCACTTACAAACTACATCAATTAATGTTGTGCACTTACAAGTTATTTTTAGATTTGAAGTATTGCAAACTCTTTTGAGATTCATTTTCCCAAAAAAAAAAAAAAAACTCCTTCAAGATTGTCTCATTAGTTACAAAATAAGTTTTCAATTTTATTTTAAATAAATGATGGTCAATTTATTGAGATTTAAGAATGGAAATCTCAATTTTATATTTTGGTTTCCAGTTAACTCAATTGGTAAAGTTTTTTATGGTTGAATAAGAGATCTAGAGTTTAATCCCTATCTACACCAAAAACTGATTAGTGTCTTGGTCTGATGATAAAGAACTATCATTAGAAGCGGACGCCATTGATTGAAACTCTCTTAAAAAAAATGGAAATCAATTTGAGAAAGGGATAAGATGAAAGGACAACAATCCTCAAGCCAAACCTGTGAGCCCTCCGTAGTCCTCATCTTGTAATTAATGTCCTTGCCAACTAAATATAGGAAAAAGAAAAATTAATGATCCTCATAATTCATGGTTAGGGATTTGATTAGCATTAGGTCAAATTTTTCTAGAAACGTTAAGTTTGATTTTGGTTTTTTTTTTTTTGTTTTGTTGTCCAATTAGGGTAAATAGGATATTTTACATTGTTCCCAACTTTTAATTTTCAAAATTATGGTTTTCACCCTTTTTTGAGATTTAAAAAGCAATTTTGACTCGTTAATCGAGGTCGGACAAAATACTATATCAACAATAGCTAGGGCTGAATTTTCTATCATTGCATGTAATATTTCTAGTCTGACATAAAATATCTCTTATAACAAATACACCAAATCAAGCATGTGCTTCACTACCAACTCTTGTAGTCTCACCTACAATACTAGTAATAATTCTTACAGTGAATACTTTTACTTTTTTTTTCCTTGATTCATAGCATGGGACTTAAAAGTAAATTTTATTTATTATTCCCTTAAAAAAGTAATTTCTTTCTTAAATAATTGAATTGTTACATGAACTAGAAAATGGAAATTTGAACTTCAATTCTTTTCATAAGGAAATCGGTAAATATTAATAAACTATAAAGCTCTTCTCTGAAATCTGATGGTGCAACGTCTGAAAATGACAGAAACTCAAGTGTGGGTGCTGTTATAAGAGATGCTACTGGTTCTGTTCATGTTGCTTGCTGTAAATATCTTCAGGGCCAATATTCGGTGGAGGAAGTTGAAGCGCTAGCTGTGGAGTGTGGTCTAATTCTAGCCAGGGAGCAGAAGCTTTCTCAAATTATTTTGGAATCTGATGCTTTAAGTACTGTCAATAGAATCATAGCAGCTGATACTAATGGCTGTCTTGGTCATTCATATCAAGGTATTCGTTGTTTGCTTTCTTCTTTTAGCTGCTGGAAAATTAAACACGTGAAAAGAGATTACAACAAGGCAGCACATGAGTTGGCGCAGTATGCAAGGCAGAAGGAAATGTCTCAGGTCTGGAAGGGAGTTTGTCCTCCCATGATAGTGCACGTTGTCCAGGCTGATTGTATTTAGATTGTACTGTGTTGAGTTTTCTTTTGCTTTGTTGTACTTCCTTTTCAGTATGGTAATGATATTCCAGTTGGTTGTTGTTTCAAAAAAAAAAAAATTGGCAACTAAAAAAGTAAATTATTAATGCAAGATAAATTGATATATTTTATGACAATAACTACATTGTTACATAATAAATCAATTGTGATGAGTGATGGCTTTGTTTTACATCAATAGTTATTAACCAAGTGAATCTTTAAAATTCTAATTGAGTATTTTTTTAAGTTCAAGCAGCTCTCATAATTTTAAATTTGAATTCATGTGAGACTAATTGTATTGTTTATATTAATTTCTAGTTAATAAAAAATGGTGCCTTCGTTGGTGGTATTTTTTACACCTTAAAACTGATATCATGAGTTCAAATTAATCTTTATGTTCCTGATTCATTCATTGACATGAAGCTGGTTTGGATAATTAACTTGCTAGAGTTATATAATTCATTACTCATTTTTTATTTCCGCATACTTTAAAGATATAGTTGTATAGAGAAAATGCTATGTAATATGGCCAAAGACCTTAACTGGGTTTAGGCAAATGTATGATCATGCAAGAATGTGCATCTTTGGAATCTATTTGTACAAATAAATTGGTACCAAAGAGTGGAATAAAGCCTTTTGTTGATTTGTACTGATAAAAAATTGGTTCTTAAAAAATGGAATAAAGCCTTTTGTGGATTTGTACAGATAAATTGCCAAAAAGTTGAATAAAGCCATTTATAATTTAGGCAAATCAATTACTTTTAAAGTCAACTTTTAAACGCAAAACAAAAGAAAATGAAGGCATGTTTGGTTAGAAATTTTTACTATCGTTGTTTAAGCGTTGTGAAAATACATGTAGGTTAAAAAGTATTGTGAAAATATGTATTTCAGTGTTTAAACACTGAAAGTTATTGTTTAAGTACATATACCAAACACCCCCAAAATGGTGGAAGTTGTTTCTACTCTCAGTGAGGACATTTTACTCGTCTGAGTGTCTTTTTCTTGCTATTTGTTTTGTGGTTGGATTTCTCTAAATTAGGGTAAATCACAAGTTTAGTCCCTAATCTTTACATTGTTTTTCAATTTGGTCCCTAACGTTTCAAATGTTTTAATTTAGTCTCTAACATTTTCGATATTCAGTCAAAATAGTCTCAGCTGTTAAGTAGTGGATTGAAAAAACTGATGTAACTGATGGTGAGATTAAAATATTATTTTTATGTCACATAAGATGTCATGTGTCCTTAATTTAAAAATAAAATATTAAGAATTAGTTTATCTTCATATTTGAAAGTTTTCTTTTCTTTTCTTTTGCTTTCTTGGTAACCAAACAGGTTAAAAACCCAGAATTCCATCCTTTTCCCACATTTTCCCAAGGTTTTCATAATTTCTCTGGCCATAAAAAAACCTTCGGTAGAGGAACAGTAAACAATAAATGAATTTCTCTAATGTTTTTTCTCTCACCTCTTCTTCCTCTCACATGGATTTGGTGATGCCAAAGCTAGAGCGTATAATGGGAATGGGAAGACATGCCTAGTGGAAAGCTACGGTGAAGAACGCAGATGACATGCTCGGTTCGGCTTTCATGCAATTTAGCTCTAAGAAGAAGCGTAAGGAAAGTATTGGTGGCAGTGAGGGTATGAATTTGGGAGAGATTGCTTGGAATATGAGGGGTGTTGAGGGCAAATGGTTCATTGTCAAAGTTCATGAAGGAGGACATTCAGGGTGTTACGTCACTGATGGTGTATGTGGTGATGATGTTTAGTTGATTTTGCTTGGCATTTGGAGGAGCATGATTTGCATCATTAGGCAACTTGAATTACTTGCATATTATGGGGAGATCAATCCTCTTGGTGAGTTTTTGATGAATGGGTGTGGGTCTTGCTTAATTGGGCTTCCTCTATTTTTTCTAAGTTTATAATGTGTGTTAGTGTTTGGTTAATCATGTCAGCTTTTTCCATGAGATTAGGATTAAATTGACACATTTGAAATTATAAGGACCAAACTTGTGCTTTACCGTATAAATTACTGTTTAGAATTAGTACTAAAATGACATTGATAACTAACATGTATAATAAATAAATATGAACATTTTATTTAAGAAATTAAAAATTAAAACAGTCGTTGTTTTTTACCATAGGTTATAGAATATCCTTAAATCCAGCTCATATCCTAGGATTTTATCTCAAGTGAACTCTATAAGCTAATGAGTTTAAAGGGTTATAGATTCCACGTGGATTTTGTCGCTTTGAGTTTGGGTCATTGGCGTGGCCCCAAAACCAAAAGTACATAAAAGAACACAACATCATTGAAAGTTAGGAACTATACGCTGTTTTTCTTTTTCTTTTGGATAAGTAATCCTTTAATAAACATTGTTTTATTCAAAGACTCACACGTAAACATTGGTCTTGGTTGTGATATGTTCAAAGAAACTATAATTAAGGATTTTGTATCTAACTGATTAGAGTCCAAAAAGGAATGGTGAGGGAGTCAAAGCTTTCAGACTAGTCTTACTAGGATTAACACAAAAGCCTAACACAACAATTTATGCTTTCATATTTGGGACAACTAAGATTGGCACTGGACCACTGGTAAGATTAGGATAACGTGTTATAAGTGAACATGTTCATGGCACTTGGCTTGTCCAGGACAAAGACATACACAGCCCACACACTTAATATAAAATTGATAGGATTTTGGTAGGTAGTCTTGTTTTGATTGATTTGAGAACCAATGACTTTTTTTATTTATGTTTTTGGGTTATAGAAACACATTTTTCTTTCATCAATTATATCTCAAAACATATATAGCCACACTGATAAGTGATAAGTCCTACGTACACACAATGGGCAGCTCATTGGAATGGAATATTCTTAGAGTCAAAGATTAATCTTTTGAAAATTGCCCTTGAAATGTGATAGCCCACAACCTAACATTGTGTTCATGTTCAGACTAGTGTGGATGCCACAATGAGAGTCCAATTTATGGTACATCTCTTTGTGGATGGAGAGAAGAGAACTGAGTTTGGGGGATAATAATTAGGATTATAATGTTCAAAGGTAAAGAAGCTAATAGTCTAACTCAATAACATTATTTGATTTTTTTTGAATAGGGAGTACTTAGATTTGAATCCCCAACCATAATTAGAAGAAAAATAATATTGTAATACACTAAGTTCATATGTGAATGTTTGTTAGAGGAATTTTATTTGGAGAGATTTTGTTGGATTGAATAAAGTGAGAATCAAACACTAGCATGAGAGAGAAGAATGTTAGGCTGGAAGAATTTATTTGTCTAAAATGATGGAAGGCTCATGCTTCTTTTGAGTACTTTGTTGAGCCCCCACACCTAGTTTCTATCTCTTTTAATTGTTCCAATACTTGTGGCTAATAGCTTAGAGAAGTTGCAACACAATCAGGTGGGACAAATGAAGAATTCAAATTTCACTTGTTTGAATGAAATTGGTGTACCCTGTGAAGTATGGAGAGTTGTTTGGGGTAAGCAATCTGAGTGTCTTTTTGTTAGAATACATATTCCAGGTCATTGAAGACCAAATGAAGACATTAATTTCAAGAGAAAATTATATAATTGATTACAACAAAAATTTGTCCAATTGAGACAATTAATATGCAATTCAAATTCAAATTTGTTCAAAATTTTTATTATTTATTTTTGTATGTAATCCCACTATAACAATGGATTCTATTGTAATGTATTATCAAGAAAAAATGTTCAAGAAAATATGACTTTTTAGGCTCTTGTCCCATGAATTTGGGCCACAAAGTCAAACCACGTACACTATTATGTTTTCTTTTTGTTTTTTTTTTAATCATCATAATTTCTGCGCATATTTAACTAATCTTCGTTGAATAAATGGTCTTAAAGTTTTGTTAGGAGGGAAGGGATAAAATTTGGAGACTTGCAATTGTGTTAAAAATATAGGAAGGCTTAAAGTAAATGGGCTTCTTAGAAGATATGCAGGCCATATAGACTAGTTTTTTTTAGTAGTATTGAGTAAGAGAGTCAATTTTGTACTAAAGGCTGTTTTGATTTGACTAGGGGAATGAAATATTTCGGTACCAGTTGATATTGATGTATTGTTTTGGGTTACTACTCTTTGTATGCTTATGCACGTGTGTATTTAAAAAGATATATATATATATATATATATATATATGTATATATATATATATATATATATATATAATCAATCAAATCCATATGTATTATAAGCTCAAACATTAGCCTAAATACACTAACCCAATGCATTAGCTTAAGTAATATGTATTTTCTATGACATTTTTTTATTTTAAAATATCTTTTATTGTATCAATTGAAATATCTGTTTTGGGTGAAACACCAGAAAATTGCCAGTACAACTTTATATTTAATTTGATGATACATTTTAGAGGAGTAGCAACTTATTTGATGGCCAATGCGATATATATTGCCGGTATAGTTGTTACTGGTATGATATTGACTTATTTGGTATTAGGTTTGTTCTTTGCTTTCATTAATTTGGGGTTAGAATTAATATGAGGATTAGGTTTTGCCATAATTTTTTATGTTAGGGAACTAAATTTAAACTATGTGTTTCCTAATTTGCTTTTGATTGCTAAGAAGGAAGATGCTTTTGTGTTCTGTAATCTTGCCTTGATTCTAAAGAGTTGTTAAGACCTTTTTTTTTAAGCAAAAGAGAGTTGTTAGACTTAGAATCCGTTTGGGAACATTTTACTTAGCTAAAATTGAAAACTTTTTGTTGAAAGTATTGTAAATAAAACTAAAAGGTAACTAAAATAGTACAGTGAAGTCATGAATAGTATCAAAAAGTGCAATGAGACCGATGAATAGTAGTAAAAATAAACTAAATAGTAAAAAAAAACTGACTTTTTAAGCCAATGCCAAACGCAACCTTAGACTACGCGTTTGGAATCTCAAGTTTATTCGAATTTCGAACCTTCTATGATTGGGAGTTCGAACTTGTTGATTTTCTTATAAACATATGTATTATTATACCCTGTTGCTAGTGAAATTGATTGTAAGAGATGGTAGCTAAATAGTAATGGATAATTCAGTGAAGAACATGATGTTTGTATAATATATAAGAGGGAAATAGAATAAAAGTAAAATTGGTGTCTATGAAGTTGATGCATGAAGCTAGTGGTCCAAATATTCACCTTGATTTGAAAACAATATTCAAAACTTGTGGTACCTAAAATTGGACTTGGCTTGGTCCAATGTTCTGGACTGTCAAGATCATGACACGTGGTTAAAAGTGAACACATGTCATAATTCTCACGGGTTCGTTGCACAAAGTATTAGATTCAATCTTTGGCCTCTGATATTAATTTACCATGGATGATACACTTGGAAAATCTTAACTTTTATAGGTACATATCGTTTTTCTCTATTATTATTTTTTTAATAACTTTTTGTGCCAACACTTGAGAGATGTGTGACAAATTACTTATTAGTTCATCCGTCTTCAATTTAAGTTCAAATGAATCAAATCTCTCCTCCAATCAAAAGTTTTGTAGTTCAATGGTATTGAATGATCTCCTTTATGAGAAGAACTATAATTCAAATCCTCATTCCCTCACTTGTTGTAAAATTTTTTTAAAAAATCTCCTCTCCGCCACTTGGTAACAATTGAATTATTATAAAACTAATTCAAAAAAATATTGTCTATCTTTTCCGCCAAGCACAATCTTCTATCCACCATTTTACTTTCCTTTCCCTTCCTTATTATTTTAAAGCAAACAATAAATTGTTGTTAAAAATCAATAACAATGAACAAAGGAATTTCTTGGGTATTTTCACTATTCGGAAGCACTTATTTCCCAGTAAATGCCTATGCACCTACGCTACTCACAGAAACCTGACTAAGTGAATAGACTCCAAATGTTCTTTAAGACGACAACCTTATTCCAATCAGCTACTATATACAAATCCAATTGAGCCTACCTTCTTAACTCTGTGTGGGCAATTATCACCTTACAGAAAGTGTTTCCACCATGTGTAGAAGTCACATTATTGTTTATGATAATTGTTTTCTACTCAATTATCTCAACTAGTGATTACTACATGAACATGCATTTATTCCCTTAAAACGAAGAAAATGTACAAACAAATAGTTCATTTATAATCGTTCCTTCCAATAAAGTTAAAGCATCTTTTTAACAGCTCACTATTAGTGACAATGCCTTTGTTGCCTCTTATTAATGCAAAACCTGAAGATAGTGCTCAAATTAGTCCAAGGAACAAGAAACTCGAGACCAATATTGAGTTAACTAAGCAGCAGAGATTATGAGTGTCTAGTACTTGTAATTGAGAACAAAAGGGAGAACCACTAAGAAAAGCAGCAGAACAATAAGAGGAAATGCCATTCTAGCACATGCTTGCCTTTCTCTTTAAGCATGGAGAGGTTTTGCTTATTTCTTTTTCTACTGTGAGCCGTTAAATGAAGGATGAGACCCCAATTGTTAGACAATGAGGCCAAGCCGTGCCTTGTAGTTTGCTTTAACTCTTCCTCATCATGCTGACGTACAAGACGGAGTCCACACTTCACCACTGTCAAGTCTGGGCAATCGGTAACAATTGAAGCCTCAATGTGATTACATTGATTCAACCAATCTGGAAATGAGCTAGGTGGTATATAGGATAGCCACATGAATCCACCTAGATGTAACAACATGACATCGTCTTTAGTAAGGCAATAGGCACGGAGAGGTTCCAAAGAACCAACATTGCTTTCCAAATGACAATAAAGATGATGAGCATTTTCTGAATTAAGAATGTCTAGGATGGCAGTAGGATCCTTGATGTTGACTGAGAAAGAAACACATAGAGCGAGTCCCCTCCAAGTAGTATCATCATATAAATTTGGACGGAGATGGATTGTCACTTGTGGCTCACCACTACGATGGTTGAACCACTCAAGAATTTCACTTGGAGGAAGACAAGAATTATATACCAAACTTCGATCAAATTCCTGTAAAGTAAGAACACGATGTTCAATGAGAGAGAATTTTTCGACAATTCAAAATTTTTAATCAGTAAAAGAGGGGGTGATTCAACTATGGCTCTCCTTATAAGGGGGATCAGACAATGCCACTGATGACTGAACTAGAAGGGAGCTTGATAGTAATTTGAAAGGAAATACACATTAATTTGTTACCTGTAAATCACTTGTGCTGAGTTGATTTGATCTTCAAGATAGATGCTATCTCTACTGCTTTGCTCCGGGTAATGGGTCTTCTCAACCTTCCAAGGTTTGGATCCTCATAAGAACAACCAGCTTCATTCTTTGGCTTATCATTTGGAGAATCACTAGCTACTGAAATTTCTGAATCCAGATTATCACTTGTGATAGTTGGATGCTCATGGACTGAAAATGAAGCACATAAAACTAGTCCTATCCAAGTACTAGCATTACTGAAATTTGAAGGTAGCTGGATAGACAGAGAAGGGCCTGTACTTTGATGCCAAAACCATTCCGGAATTTCACTTTGGGGAAAACATTTATTCATAGAGAATGTTTGATTTGAGGATGCTTTTGAGGATGATTTTAATGGTCAATGTTCCGCTGAATCTTCATGAATGATGTCCCAATTGTCATAAAGTGAAGACCTCAAGTGGAATCAAATTTGCCAAAACTCTTGTTCATCTTGTAGGTACACAAGACGAAGTCCACACTTCTGTACAATCCAGCCTGGACAGTCGCTTCCAATTGAGACCTCTATGTGGTTGCATTGATTTATCTTTTCTGAAAGCCACCAATATGGTATATAGGATAGCCAAATGAATCCATGTAGATGTAACCACTTGAGTTCTTCTTTAAAGGTGCTATATACATGGAGAGGTTTCAAACCACCTATATCCATATCAAACAGACAACTAAGGTGGTGGGGAATTTCAATTTCCAGATTGTCAAGAAACTCAGTTGGATACTCTTGTACTGAAAATGCAGCACATATAGCAAATCCCAGCCAATTAGAATCATTATGCAAATTTGAAGGTAACTAGATTGTCATTGAGGATCCAGAAGCGTAATGGCTGAAAAACTCCGGAATCTTAGTTGGAGGGAAACAATGATCATATGGATAGTGTAAATGAAATTCCTGTAAAATAGATATATTGATAACTATTCAGTAACACAAACAATGTTGGGAAAATTTCAACAAAATATAAATTTGATAATAATAGACTTATAGTAGTCAATATTTGATAAGCGTTTATCAATTGATGGGATAAATATAAGAGGTTTTATAAAGAACTTTTATAAAATTTAAACTCAATTAAAAAATAAATTTTAGAATAATGACGTGGAAAAATATGAACTTCCAAAATGCAAAACCTTTTGTACAAAAATTTGGACTTTCAAAAATTTATGGGATTATATCAGAATTATTATAAAAAAGCTCTTCACAAGTGCAACATGTGTATTCAAAAGTTAGATGTTTGAAGTTCATTATTTTTTACTAGCTGAAATCCCGCGCGACGTGCGGTGCATTTTGAAATATTTTGTAAAAAAAATTCTTTTAACCCCTTGTGTTCATTAATACAATTATTGTTAGTCATGTTTAATTTACAGCGTTTTAATAGTAGAACTAAATTCAAACCAAACCCTAGTTCCTAACCATAATCAAATCCTATTAAAGCTCAATATTAAAATTAAAAATTCTATTGAGTGCAGTTAGTGCCAAATCTACGAAATTTAGATTTGGAAACATTCTTTATATTCGGTTGCCCCTTTAAAGCTTTCAAATATGAAATTCCTCAGTTTCTTATAGATGGAAAATATGAACGGAATTTACATTCTTTAATGTGTTATTGTGTCATTGTTTGAATGGTCCACTTTCTACAGAAGATTGCATAAAGTTCATCTCCTGCACATGTAAACTCAAACCTTTTAATTCACCTTCTTGCACAAAGTACATTTAGAAACACATAAACTAACATGAGGTCTACTACACTGATGCTTAACTACATCCATATAACACTCAAAATTGATTAAGAATGAAAACATTAATATCCAAATGTTTTATGGAATCAAAAGCATATCATTAATTAACAACAAAGAATGAACATTGACAAAGAGCAAGTTAAATTCAAAAGAGAAAGAAGACTAAATTTAAATGCACACAAAAGATGAAATTTGTGCTGTGTTGATATCTAGCAATAATATATAGTTAAACCAAAAATTCCCTATAGGGCCTTTGAGCACTGTAGCACCAATAGGTGGCTAATGCCTAGCTGTAGTTGAAATGAGATTTTAATCGTGGATAGTCATTATTCAGCCCCATATTGTTTCAGTTATGTGAATGAAAGTTGGAAAGTAAGAAAAGGACGTATACTAATAGTTATGATAAGATGCTCTAGATTTTAACCTTTGCATATGATGATTATTGTCCCCAAAAAATAAAAATAAACCCAGTTGATTACTGAAATTAAAAATAACATCCCAAAGAAAATAACGGGAAAAATAAAATTGACCTCAAAGGGACATTCCAATTATGATGATATGTTTGTGGTATTTGCAAAGGTGTGGAGAGAGAGCAATTGGATACGATTGGATTCCTTGCCATTGCCCTTGTCATAGGATTTCATAAACCACTTCTTTTTATTTGCATGTAATAATTCCAACAAAACACCCAACACGTCAAAATTGCAAACTCTAATATAAGATTGATAACAACAAAAATTAATTTAGTTTATATTAGTTAAAGCACAGTATTTGTGTTTCCTCTTACTTAGCCAAGAGCACAATCACTTTTCTAGAATAAAATTTCAAAAGGAGAAAAGGAATAAAATTTCAAACCCTTACGCACCATGTTTGAACTTTACAGATTCTAGAATGCAAAACTGTGATTTTGCCATAGGATTTACTCATATCAAGCACAATCTGTCCAACAATACATCAAGAATTTGAGTTATAAAAATGTGATTGCTGAAAAACGTGTAGCTAAAGATTTTAGAAAGAAGAAGGAAAAAAAAAAAAGAGAGAGAGAAACATTAAAAGAAAAGAAGAGAAGTGATTGTAAAAGGAGACTCATGGCTAGAAGGAAGTGTACTAATTAATATATAACTTCGATAATTGCAAGAGGCGGGCAACTGAAGGGTTAGATGTAGAAGAGCTAAATTAATGGTATTTTTTTTTCTTTCTTTATTAAACAATTAATGGTATACTTGAAAGTTTAAAAGTTATTTTAGTCAATTGAGAATTGAGAGAGAGGAGTGATGAGGAGTAATAAGTAATAGATGAGGTGTAACTTGAACAAAAAAAAAAAATTGGATGGCTATCAAAGAAGGCGCCACATGGCAGAACCTCATGCTTTCCCGCATGAGGTCTCTACTTTTATATATATATTGATATATTGATTGATTTGATCTTATTAGTTTAAGTTTTTTAAACTTATTATAATGTATAAGAGTATTTTGGATCATTTAAGAAACAGACACCAAAAAAGTTGTGCTCTCTTTAACAATCGTATAGAAGGTTATAGATGGTGTAATGTGTAAATGAAAGTCTTGTAAATTAGACATATAAAGGTCATGAGAGAAACAGAGAGGTACCTCAGAGTGTTCTCGACGATGACAATAATGGATTGGCCCCCTGGCATCAATGAATTTTTGATAGCAAGTTGCACGAACTTTTTCCTGATAATGTGGCACTCTCAATGTCCCATTAGATCTGCCAGTTCCACTGGTTTCTCCCTCAACATTATCATCATCATGGCTTTGCTTCTTTGTTCTAGATTGATGAGTAGTAAATTGATGGATGAGATCGGAATTATCAGAAAACATGGTTGTGCATTGGACTAATGTTTGCACCAACTCTCCCACATTTTGCTGGTACACAAGACCGTAACCACAGTTCTGCACCATCAAGTCTTGGCTATCACTACCAAATAAAGCAGTTAAGAGATTGCAACAATTCAACTTATCTGAAAATCGAGCATGAGGTACATGCATGATCCAAATGAATTTACGTTGCTTTAACCAAATAAATTTGTTGTGTTCAGACTCAGTGATGTAATGGTTATTTGACACCGTCCAGCTGCCCATGTCACTTCTCAAAGAACAAGAAAAGCCATGAGAAATTTCTGTAGCCAAAGTGTCAAGAATGAGAGTTGGATGCTTGTGCACTGTGAATGTAGCAAATAGAGCAATTCCTATCCAGTCAGAATTAGTATAAAGATTTGGAGGTAGCTGGATTCTCAATAAAGAACCACTTTGATGGCAAGACCACTCCGAAATTTCACATTTAGGAAAACAATCATTATAAATATAGCGTTGACTAGAGTAGCCCTGTAAAATAGAAAATATGGAGCTTCATGAGAGAGTGAAAGAGAGACAGTGAGAGTGTGAGTGTGAGTGTGAAAGAGAGAGACTTGAAAGTAGCTTTGAAACCAATGCTCAAGGCCTCTATTGATACAATTACTGAGCTCATTCTCATCCAATACACTTAACTGGATAGAACTGAAGTTTGAATCGCTTGTAGCACCACCGATACCTGAGTCTATTCCAACTAAAGCACAAATTCTCCTTGTTCTCATCAAATATGCTGTTTATGCAGAAAGTTGAATTGAGGCAAGTTCTTAAATGGACAAATGACTATGGATATTATTTACCTGAGGACAAGCATGCCAAGAGGCAATTCTTTGAGTACTTGAAAGGTTTGTCAGTTCCTCCAACTTGTAGGAAACAATGTGTCTCATCCTGTATTTGTAATGCAGGGTTAAGCCGAGTCTGGGTCTAAGTGGCTTCATCAATGTGCAGAGAAGGAGCTTCAAGTTTATCTTAGTGTAAAGGGCTCATCAAAGGATTTTTTTTAAAGGTTCCACACAAAATTTGCTAGATTGCCCTTGTCTTCAGTTCACAACATGCCATGAAGTTTGAGATGCTTATAGCTCATAACCTTCTGCAGAATTCAGAACTGGGTCAACATATTAAATGATGATTTTCATTTTCCAACTATCTTTTCTACTTGCATAAGACTAACTTGAAATTGAAGCTTACCCATTAATGCTTGTCTTGTATTCTAAATTTCTTATGGCAGTCGAGTGACTCAAATTACTTTGAAAATTAAGTTTGACCTTTAGAGGATTGGCTATAAAATGTGGACAAAGGATCCTAAAGGATAGAAAGATCATTTTAAATGCAAAAACTTCAAGGAATAAGAGTTATAACAGCCACTACAGTTGCTATGCCAACAATAATGAAATCGTTGCCCTACGATCCTCACTATATCAAATATTCCAAATTAATAGAGAGAGAACAAAAAATATTAAAGACCTATGCTTTTAGATTTTATCTTTGAAAATCAGCTCTTCAACCTGTTAAATATGATCTAAATTCTTCCAGAGACCCAACCAAAGACATTAAAATGCACAGCCTTTCTAATTTGTGGTTAGCATGTCTTAAATGACTAGCTAACCTAGTAAATTATTATAGACCATTCAGGTGTGATGCTGTAATGCAAATCATATATGATTTATCTCAAACAGTCTTGTACACAGCCAACAAATTTGATGTAGCTTCTAAAATTCAAAATGATACACATTTTCTACAAAAGTCAAGATTCTAAGCTATTGGTGTACATACTTTTTTAAATCAAGAAACCAATTAAGTCCAAAGGAATGAATAAAACTAGGAAACAATTGCAAGATCTTTCTTCACCATGGTAAGCTAAGCAGAAATTATGCATCTCAATTTGAAAAATCAGATCAAAAAAACACAAAATCATACCAGACAGAGCTCACATCCTAGGCAAAAGGAAAAAAATAAGACCAATTAACCAAATTACAATTTTTAAGTTCAGAAACTTATTCAGTTCCTTTTCTTTTTTATTATACAGAAACACAATAAATATTTAAAGTTGATATGATATCCATTGCCATTGTGTAACAGATGCAAATGAAACAGGGCTACGAAAAAGGGAAACATACCTTGGCATCAAATGCAAAAGAAACCGGACCGAAACGACAGAGGAGAAACAGTTTCAATGTGATTTTTTGATTGAGGGATATTTCTTCAAAGTTCATCAACGTGTCCTCTGTTTCTTCGAAGTTGGCAAGTACTCAACAACATCATCTACTTGGACCCCCAACCTTTTTATAGAATACCAAATAGGTGCATTAGCAGATTCTTGAGGAGGACAGGTGCATTCTACGTGGACCCCCCACCTTTTTATATAATAAAAGGTCAAATATGGAATTGAAACCTCAACAAGATTCTGGTCAGTTGGATTTGATTCATTCAAACGTCTCTGTAGAGACCGTTGAGCTGGAGAAAATAAAAATAGAGTATTTTCATATGTATCAGCACTCTTTTCACGATTTTTATAACCATTGATGGAAATGTCAACAAAGCCAGAAAAGCAGTCTTCGCCACCAAAGCACTCTCGTGCAACAATACAGACAACCAATTTTGGAAATTTGCGACCAACAAAGAAAAATATGGAATTATCAACACTTTGATGATTGAACCATTTCGGCATCTTAGTTCCTGAACAATAAATAGTACGATCAATGTCCCCACCTTCATGTTCAAAGCCCTCAGTTTCAGATGGGAAATGATTGGAGAACCGCGGATCCATTGATATGTCCCCATCTTCAGATTCGGCACTCTCAGTTTCAAATGATAAGTAATTAGTGAATTGCAGATCCATTGATATGTCCCCATCTTCAGATTCAGCACCCTCAGTTTCAGATGGGAAGTAATTGGTCAACTGTGGATCCATTAATTTGTTGCTTCTTGCCCTACCACATACTTTACTTGGTAAAATCCCAATAATTTCTATTACCTACATGCAATTAAAAAATTTAAGATATTTTTCACTTAGCAAATCTCTTAAAGTATTTACAGAAAGTAACATAAATTGTTTCTTTATATATATATATATATATATATATATATATATATATATATATATATATATATTTTAAAGAAAGAGAGAAACCTGATTCAATAGCCCGCTTGGTGATTGGGTATCCAACAACATGCAATTCTCTGCATCAACCCACCTTATCGATTGTGGAAGTCCTTGAATTTCACGAAGAAGTGTGCAACTACTAATATCCAGTCGTTTTAATCTGGGAAATCTGCTAATACTTTCAGGGATGGTAACAATATTGGTTCCACATAGATCTATCCTTTCCAATGCGGGGAAGTAATCAGGCTTCATCAAAAGATCTAATTCAATTATGCCTTCTTCGTTCGATAAATCCAGTTCTGTCATGTTCACAAACCCATATCCGGAAGATCCTTCAAAAGAATTGCACGTCGATCTCAATTTGGCAGTAGGAGTCTGCAAGTTAGAAAGCTGTTGCAATTTATAAATGCTATCTGGAAGATCCTTTTCCCGAAGGTTTTTGCAACCATCAAGTCCTAATGACTTAAGCTGAGTGAGATGCTCGATTGATGAAGGCACCTCTCTAATGCCACTTCTCTCTAAATATAAATCTTCTAAACATTCCATTTCTGGATGAAAATCAGGCAACTTCTCAAGTCTTGAGCACTCAGAAAGACAAAAATAAAAAAGAGATTTCAACCTGAGCTGTCTTGGAAGAATTTGAAGATTTCCGCAAGAATTGAGACTCCAAAATTTAAGCTTTTCAAGAGATCCAAAGTACTCATCAATCTCAACTAAATTTCGACAAGAAGAGAGATTCAAATACTCTAAATTTGGGGCCCATAATTTAGGTAATTTTGTAATAAATTCACAACCACTGAGATTGACTTTTATCAAATAGTCTAACCGACGCTCCTGTAGGAAAAAAAAAATCAAAAGTTAACTACAACAAATTTTGAAATTAAAAAATTTAACAAAAATCCCAATTTAAAAATATACATAATCATACCTGTGAGATTAGCTTTGGCAATCTAATGCAACTATTTGGCATCTCAATAGCAACAAGTTGTTCAGGAAAATGTTCAAATGGCCAGTGAAAAGGATAATTGCACCACCTAAGAAATATTAAACTGTGGGGAAGAAATTCAAGTGGTTTACAAATATCTACATTGTCAACTATTAGAAATTTGAGATTTTCCATCTTTTTGAAAGCTTCCACGTGTAGTTGCACTTTTATCGCTTGGGGCGGATGCAACATTATGCCTCGAATTTTTTCTGATCCCTAATTGGAGAAGCATCAAGTCAACTCATAATATAATTTTCCAAATGTATAATGATTTTAAAATTTTAAGCAAAAATAATACTGATGAATTAAGATTTTATAAAATGATAGAAAAAAAAAATGAAAGAAAAAATACAATACATCTACCTAGTGAAAAAAGAAAAAAGAAAATAAAATAAAGAGAAAAATAATTGAAGAGAAATTACTTATACCTTATTTGTAGTTAATACTTTAAGCGAATCCTTATAACAACATAACCTGCTACGTTTTCTGAGGATGTTTGGTTCTTGTTGTCGAACAACTTCCCTGCCCATTTGTTCTATCAAGTCGTGCATTGACAATATACCATATTGATCAACTATGAGACACTTATTAACAAGTCTCGGAATACCAGAATGTGGATATAATTCACAAGCATCTAATATCTTTACAACATAATCTTTGGACCATCCTTTGAAGAAACATGCAATATCGAGAAAAATATCTTTCTCGGTGTCATTCAATCCATTATAACTTACTCTAAGTATCTTTTGAATGTCTTTATTGGGAATTTTTTTATACATATCTAATGCACTTTCCCATTCATCTTTAGCTCTTCCATACAAATCACGAGCTATTATTTCTAGAGCAAGTGGAAGGCCATTGGCAAAATGTATGAATTTAGTTGCAAGTTTAGAATAATCTTCATCAGGTTTTTTTCCAGGAAAGGCATGCTTTGTAAAGAGTTGTTGAGCTTCGTGTTCATTTAATTGCTCGACCTTGAATTCCTTGACCTTGTAAGTTGTACAAACATTTCCTTTAAGGGTAGTTAACAAGTGTCTATCTCGTAATGTTATAATGGCTCTACTTCCGGGAGCAAACCAATTACATTTTCCAAGCAAATTTTCTATTCTTGTCGAATCATCGACATCATCAAGAATTAAAAAAACCTTTTTACAGCAAAGCCTCTTCTCTATTAAACTGATTCCTTTAAATTTGTTGTCCACTCTCCAATTTCCATCCCGTAAGATGTCATTAAGAAGTTGCTCTTGTAGTGTGATTATGCCAGCATCTGTCTCCAATTTTTCTCTAACATTCATTAAAAAGCTGCTTCCATCAAAATGTTTAGCAATTTTATTATAAATAGCTTTTGCAATTGTAGTCTTTCCTACTCCGGGAAGGCCATAAATCCCTACCACACAAAATTCATCTAACCCAACATCTAAAAGTGACTCTATGGCCTCTACACGAGAATTTATTCCAACTGGGTATTCAGCAACATATAATTGCGTCCAATTTAATCTAGCCTTTGATATCTCTTCAACAATGTTTTGGATGAAGTGGGACTCAGATTTAGTGTAGCTGACAATCACATAGCATTAGAGAACATATAATTAGATAGACTAGCAGATGAACTACGAATTCAAGATATCTAGTAGTGAGTTATAACATACAACTAACGCATTTTTATATAAAGTAAATGGAATGTGTGTGTGTATATATGAGTTGAGTTCAAGTTACACCTAGTGTAACTTTAAGTAACGTTACACCTTCCAATATTTTTTAATTAGATGTGAATTTTGACAAGTCCACTATTGGATTACATTATCTACGTATATTCTCTATGCTTACAAAATTTTAAGGTAATCAAAGATTGATAGTCATGTCATCAATCAATTGTTTAAATTCAAAAAATTTTAATTTATAATAATGCATTAAATATGAGTTTGTGAGCCAAACAGTAAATAACATTCAATTGGCATGAAAATAGGCATGCATGTTAAGAACATATAGAATATGTAAACCCCACCCTCTCTCTCTCTCTCTCTCTCTCTCTCTCTCTCTCTCTCTCTCTCTCTCTCTCTCTCTCTCTCTATATATATATATATATATATATATATATATATATATATATATATATATATATATATATCTTTGATAATTGTCATCGATATTAACATCATATTAAAAGTATAAAAATACATGGGAGAAACTCGTAATTGGACCTTTTTAGACTAACTTTGTACTAGATGATATGATCAAAATAGAGTACTTTTGTATGTAGTGGTTATAACAAACCAGATTAGCAATATAATACTGGTAAACTCATGAATCATGCTATCAACAATAAGATACATACCCTTTCTTGTAATGCCATCCAGATACATTAGCTGCTTTCCTTAGAGCATCCCTCCACCTTTGCACCTTGTCCTTGTCATTCTTGAACTTCATTTCATGATTAGCCAGTGCTCTTCCAAAGTTTCCCTTTTGATTTCGTATTTCTGATGGATCAACATTGTAAAAAATTGGATGAATTTGAACCTCTTGGTCCTCTTCTCTACACTTAACAATCTCAACAAGTTCATCCAAGCACCATTTGGACTCTGCATATTTTTCAGAGAAGACAATAACCAAAATCGATGAATTTTTGATGGCTTGTAGAAGTTCTTCCGAAATTTCTTTTCCCCTCCGAAGTTTATCGTCGATAAAGGTGTGAATTCCTTTGTGGCACAAAGCCGTATATAAATGGCTGGTAAAACCTTCACGTGTATCTTCACCTCTAAAGCTCAAGAAGACATCATAGTTCCATGGGCGAGTGGAAGAAGAAGAAGAGAAGTCTACTTCATTGTTCAAGAAAGCCATCGATGGGATCTATAAACAGAAGAATAGAAGAAGAGTGAATTGAATCAGAGAAAGAAATTGGAATTGGATCAGTGCAACAACAGGAAATGCGTTCAAAAGCAATTGAAGAGAAGATAGTATGAGAGTGGGATGTAGGTATAGGAAAACGAAAAATGCATATATGTTTCATAATTAAAAACAGCAATAGAGTAAAACACGGTAAACATGCCTCTACCATTTTCTTCCTTCCTTCTAAGAAGGTAACTGGTAAAAGACAAAACAGCTCTGTAAAGGACGCTTTTAAGGACATTAACACTGTAACACGCGTTTTCCATGAAGCTACTATACTGTCATTTAATTCTCTGACAACGCGCAATGGGTCATGTGTGGCCAAGTTTGTGTCTGTGGGTACTACCATGTGGTCAAGTTTGAAATAAAAAGTGCTTTTAAATAAATTACTGGCTTACTTTAAAAACAAAAAACTAGTTTATTTTGTTTATTATTAAATGATGAAATAAATAGATTTAAGCGCAAGGGAATAAAAAGAAACGCACTAAAGTTGTTTATGAACCTAATTGCCTTCTCTTGTTGACTGAGGATTAAGATTAAGAAGAGAGTTTTGCCCAAAAAAAAAAGATTAAGAAGAGAGTGTGAACACATCGAAAAATAAGAATAGTGGGATGTCTGTGTTAGTGTAACATGGTTTTCCGCGAAGGTACCATAAAGTTGTCTCCTCACTTTCCTCTAATTTCCAGAATACATGCCAGAAACTTCCACTCTTTACATAATACATGCCTTCTCTTTTTGACTGAAAATTAAGAACACAAAGTGAACGCATTGAAAAAATATATTGCAATCAATTGCATGCCATTAAAAAAAAAAAAAAAGTAAGTAAAGTCAAGTAAATATTTTTATTTGTTGGAGTTATCAAGGTTCTTTTTGGGATCTGCTTATTTTGTTGAAAATGAAAACTTTTTTGTTGAAAATAGTATAAATAAAGGTAAAAGTTAGTTTATAGTGAGACCCATGAATCGTACCAAAAAGTACAGTGAGACCCATAAATAGTAGCAAAAGTAAGCTGAATAGTAAAATAATCTGATTTTTTAAGTTGGAGCCAAATCGACGTTAACTATAAACAAACAAACAAAAACAAAAAAAATTTGATGAAGAAGTTTGTGCATAAATTGATAAGAATAGTCCAAGATAAAGAAAGTACCTTGCTTTTACTTGTTGATCATAAAAGTTTTGATACGTATTACATAATAGAGCTTATAAAATAACACTTTCACAGCATTCACAAAAAACCAAATTTTGGAGCTTCATATGTTATATCTACTTCTATCTCTCTTAATTCCCTCAGTTGATATGCATGGTACATTCTCTTTGCCATCCTTAGTTAATTTTTTATTATTATATATGCCTCCGTGTCTATGAGTTTTTAGATGTACAAATTTTCATTAAGGATAGGTGTACATGTAAAGAGAGTTAGAGATAGAAAAGGTTATAGGGTACGTGTCATTTGGAATAAATCTGACAAAAGAGGTGAAATGTGGACATGGGAGGGAGTCGGGTTCACATGACTCAATATTCCCAAATAACCAAAAGGGTTCGGGTTCTCATATAAAAATAAATAAATAAATAAAATATTTACATTTATAATATTTTTACAATAAATTATAGGTAGTAAGTTATTATTAGCATAATTGTATAAATGTGAATCAATCGATTTTTATTTTTCTTTATCATGTATCGTATAGTATCGTGTATTGTAAAATACACAAATACTTTATAAAATTATTCAAAAACATTATAGATGGACATACATAAAGGGTATATTTATTATAAATTTTGAATATATTTGCAATAATATTTAATAAGTTAACTAAATAAATCAAACTAGCACGTGTTTATAACATACACATTCAAATTGCTTAAATTCAAAAGTGATAATATATTACAAATGACCCAAAAATAATAAAATTTTTCATCATATTCATCATAATGCCTAATCAACCTCATCTAAGTCAATCCTATCATCACATTTATTATTTTGCAAACTTATTTCTTCATTAAGACCTTTTTCATCGTTATTGACATATACTATCTCTTCTTGTTCTTTTTATTTTAATAATTTTTTTCAAAAATATTTCTTCTTGCCAGTTTCTTGGACTTATAACAATAATGACAAAAATAAAAAATAATTATATTGCCAATTAATATCTTATTCATAGTATATAAAATATATTTGTAATTATTAAAGTGAAGTCTAAGAGCATCCACATCAGTTATTGTATAATCCTCTATAATACAAAAAATTCTTCATTTTACACATTTTGGTCAAAAAATCACCTACATCAGTGGAGCTAAAACTGTGTAAAATCTTGTAAAACCATCCACGAGCTACAGTAACCGTGTAAATACACACGGCTACTATAGCTCGTTTATACAATATTTTATCATTTTCTCATTCGCTCCTTTTTTTCTCTCTCTGATCCGTGCTCAACAAACTCAATTCTCTCATCTTTTTCTCAACACAGAAGATAGACAAATATACATTTTGCTCAAAAAAAAAAAACACAGACATACACAAACACAAATCGGTGCTTGACTGGATCGAAGCTCGTGGGTTTTGCCGTGGATCAGAGCTCGCAAATCGAGGATTGGAGCTCGCGGATGCTGATCAGAGCTCGCGGACACTGGATCGGAGCTAGTGGATCGTGGATCGAAGCTCGTGAATCGTGATCGAAGCTTGCGAATCGTGGATCGGAGAGGGAGAGTTGATCTGAGCTCGTGATCAGAGAGGGAGAGTTGATCTGAGCTCGTGATCAGAGAGGGAGAGTTGATCTGAGCTCGTGATCAGAGAAGGAGAGCTGATCTGAGCTTGTGATCGGAGAGGGAGTTGATCGAGAGGGAGAGGGAGAGGGAGAGTTGATCGAGAGGAGTTGGAGAGATGGGTATAGAGAGAGAGAGAGAAAAAATAAAAAATGATTAGGGAGAGAGAGAGCGCGCTAATTATATCGGGTTAGTTAGGAAAATAATAAAAAAATTGAAGAAAATTGATTATTTAATTAAAAAATGTGGTAGGATAGATAAACTGATGTGGGTGTTTTGTAAAATTAGATGTGTAAAATAGATTAAGAGTCCGTTTGGATAGAACTTATTTTGCTGAAACTGAAAACTGAAAACACTGTAGCAAAATAATTTTTAATTGTGTGAATAGTACTGTGGAACCCATTTTTAATAAAAAAGTTGCTGAATAGTGAAATTTGTGGGACCCATGAACAGTGCATTTGTGCACTGTTCATGGCTGAAAGTCAAACCTTGCGGCTGGGTTTAAAAAAAAAAAAAAAAAAAAAAGGAAGCAAAACGTGGACGTGAGACGCAGACTTGGATCCAAACGCATTCTAAGTGGGTTTTAAGTGTAAAAGTGGATGTGTAAAATGAAAGAACTGATGTGGATGCTTTAAGTGTGTACTGTGTAGTCCAAATTTTGTAGGAGAAAGAAAAAAAAAATTATGAATATGTTATTTTATTAGGCTAAATTAAGTAACCTAATAATTTTCTGTTAAAAAAAATTCTAACAACTTGTTAGATTCAAATAAAAAAAAATATAAATTTTAGTAAAAATAACTCATTTTAAAACATTTGTCTATATATATCGTACAATACGTACAATTCTATAATACGATACAATTCATACAATACACAAATTGTATCGTATGATTCATAAACATTTATGATACGTCAATACAATATGAAACTTACCTATGATTATTAATTCTACCTATCATTAAAATTACTTTTTAGCTCATTAGTTAAAATTTGTTATAAAATTATTATAAAACCATATTTCAAAAAAAAAAAAAGGTTGGGGTTCACATGGATATGACAGTGTGGGTATACCCTATTTTATCTTTCCCACTTTCCCAAAAAGAAAAGTCCTATGACGCGCTCTTTAAAAAAAAAAAAAAAAATCCTATGACCGTGAGACCGTCTTTCCCTTCTTCTTTTTTTATTCCCACAATGCCCTTAGTCATAATGAGTTGGACAGGTCAAACTCCACCATCAAAGTGACAGTGAAGCTGTTATGAGATGCACTAAGCCACTAACTATTGTCGGGGCAACTTTGTTTTATGGCATAGGCCAAAAACAATTGACCGCTAATGCAAATTACCAGGGGACCACTACTACCATCATACCCTCCCACTTTTATATATATATATATATATATATATATATATATATATTATTTGCTTATTTTCTAATATTGAAATAAAAAGTGCATTTAAATAAATTACTGGCTTACTTAAAAACAAAAAACCTACTTTATTTTGTTTATTATAAAACTATTAAAGGGTGAGATAATTGGCAAATCTTTGTGTAATCCACTTTTGTGAAATCTAATTTTTAGAACAATGAGTAAGTGCATGTTAAATGATATTGCACATACATTTATAAATAAAAATTACAAGCTAATCTTATGAAGCTAGGTTTTAGATGGTGCATTCCGTGTATAAAATTGTATACATATTTATTTTTCTATGTGGAATTATTAGACTATTAGAATTAGATTATAAATTTAAGGAATTATTATTCAACTTATATTTGGTTGGTTTTTTTTTTCTTTTTCTTTTAATTCTTTTATATGTATGGAAAGAAATAAGAAAAAAAATATGATAAGAACTATGTTCAATTTTTTTTTCAAGTCTCATGGCAGCATGTGAGCCGATTGGTTGGGCTTGAGGAGTTCATGGTGATGACTCAAACACACAATGGATATCATTTCTAGTATACCAGTGCTCGCACAACACACAGTCAATTAAGGAGGAACCTTAATGGTGAGTACACTAATTCTTTGAAGTATAAGCACAAACATGGCTAGTATTTTCCTTTTCCTTGAGTCATGTATTAATTAGCTCCAACATGTATTAATTAGTTGAAGTATAAGCACAAACATAATTAGTTATAACAATAATCAACAATGATGACTAATAGCTGCATTGGTTAGGTATGCTTGTTAGTGCAATGTGTGGTCGTGACATGTTGGCCCACTTCATTAAGCATTGATATTTGGGGATGCCCCATGGACACGACTGAAAGCAGGAAAATATTTTTTTGTGTTTTCCAAAAGCAAAAGCACAACAAGAAGAAATTGCAATCAATTGCATGCAACTTAAAAAAAGGTAAGTCAATATTTTGATATTAGATTTCTATTTGTTGGAGCTATCTAACGATAAACAAACAAAACAAAAAATTGATGACGAAGTTTGTCCACAAATTGAAAATATAGGCCAAGAACTTTCAAGTCAATTGTCATGAAATTTCCCAAGAGTATATGGTGCTTATAAGTCATCATATGTTGATGAACACTTCCACATCCACAAAATACTAAATTGAAAAGAAAGCACCTTGCCTTTACTCGTCAATCATAAAAGTTTTGATAGATATTACATAATAGACCTTAAATACCAAATTCGTATGTTGTAGCTACTTCTATCTTTCTTAATCCCCTAGATTCACATGCCCGGTACATTCTCTTTGCATGTCATCTTCATTTAATTTTCGATTATTATATATGCCTCCATGTCTATGAGCTTTTGTAGGTCCTAATTTTCATTAACAATAGGTGTAGACATTCCATTTTGTTTTGACCTATACAATATTTGCTACCAAAATTATTAGCATCGTGTGTGGAGCACAATGAAAATTTTAACCCCAAAAGTGACCTAATACAATCTAAATCCAAGCCCAATTATGACCCAAGAACTAAGCCCAAAAACCATTTCTAACCTAATTTGGCCGAGAGTTACAAAAGGTGCATATGCCAAGTATATGATGCGCAGACACCCAATTTGTGGCATAAGCACATTTTGGACATAAAACTCATATCACTCCACTTAATAAGATTGGTTTCAAGATATAAGCAATAATTCAATTAAGGATTAATTGGAAGAAGACATCTTACAAGCTCCAAGAAAATTTAGATATTTGATTTGGACTTAAATGGAAACATAAAAGTTAAATTAACCATTTCTCAATTAATCAAGATTTAAGTCAATCCTTAAAACATGCAAGATCATTCAGGATGAATCAAGATCATTTAAGTTTAATAAGCGAAGATACTCAAACTTTAATGAAACTATCACTTCAATTAAAGTTCTTCTCTCATAAGACATAATCACCCAACTTTAAACAAAGCTCTTAATCTTGGTTGATATCTACGTGCATGTGTCTCATACACATGCATGATTTGGTATATATATGCACACACATGAGCGTAGTTGATATGATGTTCTCCATGCCTATATGCTGATGATTTGAGTTTGAAGCCACGAGTAGTTTGTCTCTTTATTATATGTATATCTCTTCACATATTTTTGTGGTCACATGTTTTATCTTTCTTTGTTTGCCTCATAGGACACGTAGACCACTGTTTAGGCATTAGATATAGATGCATATTCGCTTGAGCCTCTAGGATAACTTACATTCCATCTAGTTTGAGTAACGATATATGAAGCCTAGCTACGGCTGGGCAGACTTGGGGTACCTAACCTCTTCTCATCCTGTAGTTTGGTTGAAAGACATTCATGGAGTCATGTTTTAGGTCCTAGACCTAAAATTAAGCGGTGACTCCTTTGTCTCTTTTTAAGAGTTCCACATACTTCCAAGTTCGTGCTTGCTTAGAGTCTAAAACTACTTTTAGGGAGGTTAAGGATCATGTATCCCGCCTTTGCAAGGAGGAACTGACATATCGATGTGTCATAAAAATGGGATAAGGTTCACAAAACTTACAATAGGTATAGTAGTTGAGATTCTACTTCTAATCCATTACATGACGTTGAATGGTTAGAGCGGGATCAAGATCATGTTGTTTTAAGATTCATGAGTCCACTTATTTGCTGAATTTTAATTGAGTATTGTTTGAGGTGGATCTAGGTTCATGTTATAACTTCAAAAAAGTTTCATCGAATTATCTTATCTTTGTTTAATCTTTTCTAGTTCCTATTGTTGGTTTGAGAACTATGTCCTTTACTGCCCGTGGGCGTAGGCTTTTTGATAACCTTTTGCGCAACAAACTGATATTAGAGCGCACTCACTACACACAATTGCTCATATGATATGCGAATCATTAGTGATAAGAATAGCCAACCTGGGCCATCAATAAAAGCCTTTTGATTTCTTATCTTGTACTTAGGTAGGTAATTTGTTTCAAAAAGTTACAATTCATGATTTATATGGTGGAAGAGTACTACTAGTTTCAAACTCTAAATTGTGCATGCCGATTGATCTATATGCAAAGATTGGTTAGTGATCTCCAAATATCTTCATTTAAAGCCTGATTACAGCTTCTTCATGTCTTATCTTATCATATCTTGCCTGTATATTAATATTCCAATATGTAACCTAAGGATTTGATGAAGAAGATGATTTCATGTTTGAAATAAAGAGGAAAGCCAAAGAGGAGACAGAGACACCATTTATAAAAAATGGAAGAATGT
Source organism: Castanea sativa (assembly GCF_040712315.1). Lineage (NCBI taxonomy): Eukaryota > Viridiplantae > Streptophyta > Magnoliopsida > Fagales > Fagaceae > Castanea > Castanea sativa. The sequence goes on from NC_134015.1 coordinate 54,405,706, forward strand.
TATTAAAGGAGTTAATTGCCTTATGAATGGAAAAGACAATTTTATTCATGTCTTCTTCTCTGCTGAAGAGCTCAAAAGAGCAATAGACAACTATGACCCACTTCAATTTTTCTGGATGCAGATGGTTTTCACTTTTATAAGGTTCTTTGGAAGATCACTTATTTTTAGTTAAAAAGTATGGCAAAAGATCATGGGCTATAAATCTGATAATAATAAGTTGGTGGGAGCTTTCCAGTGGGAATGATTGGATTTTGCATTGGCATATGTTAGCTAGTAGGCTCCTTATCTATGGAGGGAGAGAAATTGCAGAGATATATATATATATAGAAAAAATAAATCAATGGGTGCTTTATTTCCAATAAACAACAATTAAATATTTTGAAAAACCTCTTGATCGGGAATAGGAAGAATCACCACTAATCAAGAGACATATTTGAAGAAGGGCTGAATTAATGCTCAGTTAGTTGTAATTGTAATTGTAAGGCAAAAATACAGGAATGGTTTGGTGGAGTAAATGGGATACATTAATTGAGAGAGAAGAAATTGAATTGGAATTTTTTTTTTTGATACAATTGGAAAAGTTTAAAGTGAATGGGACTTTTATTTTTTTATTTTTGACTGAAGGTGATAGAAAATGGTAAGTTGAAAGAAGAGCAAAACATTAATTGCAAAAGGAAGGAAAAAAATTGTATGAACAACGTTGCCAAACTGATTGATTTCTCACTCTCCATGTCAATTCCCAAAGGTCAATTGCCTGTACAAGTTTTTCATATTCGTGTATTTGATTGAGAATGCTGATGTACATAGGTTTGGTGTGCTTATACTAACACTTTTGGCAGAACGGGGTTCATGTTTATATGGTGAATATGATACGAGGCTTATAATCTAGTAAATTGGCCAATGCTTTGGTATAATCATTGAAAGAATTATCATGAATGTTCCTGGCTAAAGAGATGTTTAAGCAAGCAATCAGGATCTATATAAGTTGCAAAGTGCAGCAAAGAACAACTATTGAGAAACCTACAAGTCAGTGGAAGCAATAATAAAGAATGCCAACTAGATTTTTGAGTGTCTTTTTACCATTAAGCCTGTCCAACTCACAAAATAAACCAATAATAAAAAGAGCATATTTTGACACTCCGGCCTTGAATGAAACAGTAGGAAGATATTCAAACATTTCCCTTTGATCTTGGGTACATGCAAACATGCCCGTGATGGGAAGATTTCGCACCCTTGGTTCAGGGGAACTCATAGCAAGACTGCCTGATAATACAGGACCTTACTGGAGTTGGTTATGAGACAGATTATAGAGAATGTCCTTGACAAGGGAGCTCCAACTATATTCACTGGAAACATTATATTAAAAATGAATAGACCCCAGATGGTTTAGATGAAGGCAAAGTGTAATTTGTTTGTCAACATATATAAGCTTGTTTAGCTTTTTGCTGGAAAGTGGACTGAAGTATATTCGTGCTTTGAAAAAGTAAGAAAAAAAAAATTAAGGTAAATGAAAAAGCTGTACTTAAACAAGAAAAACTAAAAGCTAAATGTAAAAGCTAGTAGAAAATGGACATGTATCTACGCAGTTTTTGCATTTCGCAAATGAGTATGATATTGAAGGAGTTCAAATTATGGCAATAGGGAGAGTGCAGCAATGGTTGTGATTTACAAATACTGATACAACAAAAGAAAATGACCAGATTCAACAAAAGGAATTTAAATACAACAAGCCTAGGGTTGATTCAGAAACTCAAGCTAGGCAATTCATAAATGGTGCCTAAGACCTTTGTTTTTTCTTTTTTTGGACAAAGGAGATCAAAATTTATGATGTACATAGTAATGAAGTAAAAATCAGCTTCAATTTTTGGGTTAATGCTAATATATGAAATTCTGTATCAGTCAACTGCAACTTTTGTCATGATAACATCCCTAGTTTCAACTACAAAAATTGCAAAACATCCTCCAAAATAACTTTAATTATCCAATTGTTCACAAAAGAGATCAGAACCATCATTATACAGGTAATAAGACATTTTAAATTTAAATAAAAAGTATCCATTCTGCTACCCTGTATCAGGCAAAGATATAAATAGAAAAAGTTTATGATATTGAACCATGTATCAGCCAAATGTGCAACAGTGCATATACTAGTTGTCACGAGACATCCCCAAGGTCAACTTCACAAGAACGTAAAAAAGGCTTTTGGATGCTAAGCAATAAAGTGAGTGCATCACACAATTCACTCAAGTAAATGAAACTATAAGAACCAGTGGAGTTATATGAAAAATCCATATTTATATCTATAATATCACCATGAATTCAGGACTGTAAAAATGTAATAATTATATAATATTCTACTTTAAATGTGTAAGGGAATTAGTTTGACTATCAGATAGACTACATGGCTCTAACTGCGTTGAATTCTTCCTCAAAACTTACAAGAAAGAAGACCAATTTGACGGTTTAACCTGGGAAGAAGAAACAGTTGCCCTTCCTGTTACTAAACCGTTTCACCCTGAATGTTATTGAAGCTGAAATCCCTAAAGAAGAAACAAGAATAAATAATTAAATAAACAGTACAGGTACTATTTCAATAAGAGCTAAATGTAACAAGGTAGTTTCAGTTACAGGTGCTTCAAATGATGCAGGTTATTAAGCTGGCCTCCAATCCACCCAGTGAGGTTTAGTCCTTGAATTTTACTGCATAAAATTAGTAGAGACCATAGAAGGGTAAGGTTTTGGGCTTTTATGGCAATGCGGCATTGTCAGTAGAAAAAATAGGTTAGCTAAGTGGATTACAGGTGTATAACAGATGAATCAGAACATGACACTCCTGTTCGTGACTCTTCATCTCTTCAGCACTGGTGGGTTGTTCAGGGACCTGTATAGATCTTGAAGAGCACTGACTGCACCGTGTAAGCAAATGAGAGCACAGCACAGCAGAGCAATATTTGAACTCAAAACAAATATAGAGAGAAGCAACAATAACACTACTAGAATAATGAGAAACACATTATTACACTTCTTCTGCAGCAGACTTATACCTCATAAATGCTCTCTTTGAAAGAAATACATATTATAACCCCAAAAATGAGTCAAAGCCTGAATCTTTGTGAGGCATTCTATATGGTAGCCTTCCCAGGTTTTTTTGATTCCGCATTCTACTGAAACTACAAGATTCACAAGAAGAACACATTTATTCCAATAGAACGCTACAATCAGAGATGGACTCTTCAATAACAAACGATTCAAAGTTTTAATTCTCGTTTTATATTTGTTCCTCTTTAATTTTCCTTGAATTTTTTTTCTAGGGTAAAATTGTTGCTCTTTTTGAAATCAAAGGCATATATATAGACATAAACCACCAAGCTTCCACATAAGCATGATATTTTTTTCATTCATTTTCTCGGTAAACAAACTGAGAAAAAGAGAGAAAAGTTACCCCCAAATTCACTGGCTCCACAGTGTACTTCACAAATGAAGAATCTATTGAATTCACACCAAATTTAGCAAAAAAGCCCGTTGGAAGAGCCCAATGTGGAATGCTCCAATATAAACTCTGGCTCAAAAGAGAAAAAAAAAAAAACCAAAGTTTAGCGTTTTTATCTTTTTGGGTCGTCGAAAAAGGTCCAGCTAGACTATAACACAAACACCTGAGAGAGCGATAAGATTACCGACGCCATTTTACACTCTTTAGCAAGGTTATGATACGATAAGATTCTGCCTGTCTTGTACACCAACTATTGACACATTGTCGACCAACACTCTTCATTTTATTTATCATTTATTCATTTCTCGTATCATCACAGAATACAAAATTGAATTGAACTAATATTCAATTAAGCCAATGAAAATTTTCCAATACCCTTATGATATGTCAAGTTTGTCGTACTGTTTATCTGCATGGGGTTGTCTTGACTTCTCAGAAGCTAGCTTGTTAGACGGCCAACGTGTCTGTATTCAACCGGAGAAAATTGCGTCGTCGGGCACGTGGCAAAGCATGTGAGGCAAGAAAAAAAAAAAAAAAAAGAATAATCTGCATGGTGAGGGGGACAAGTTGGAATATCTGTAATCATTGTTCTTCCTTAATCATGCTTTTTTTTTTTTTTAAGTACACTTTAATATTGTGCTCTCTCTTTGGATGTTACAAGGCATGGTAGCTATGTTGGTAATGGCGTGATGAATTTGACTTTGGAAAAAAACCTTCTATTGCTTAGTGGACTCTTTCTTTTAAGTGGCATGCTTGATCCCTTCAACCTTCTTTATGCTTGAATAACCTCCAACACCACCAACCCCTCTACAAAAACAAAATAGAATATGCCCATTCCATTCCTTTATACAACAGTAACAAAAGCCTTTTCAAAAGTTTCATATGACTTACAGTGAAAGAGCTTAAAAGTCCCTTCATGAATTCCTTCCTTCCTTCAAACCCAAAATGAAGATGGACAACATTAAAGCTAATCCCTTCATGAATTCTTTTTTTATATGTTGGAACTCCGAGAAATGCCAATGGCTGGAATTTCGCTCTCTTAGGTGTTTATGTTATAAGTCTAGCTGGGCCTTTTTCGACGACCCAAAAAGATAAAAACCCGAAGCTTTGGGTTTTTTTTTTTTGGCCCATAGTTTATATTAGAGCATTCCACATTGGGCTCTTCCGTGCCTCAGCTAGTCGTTGGAGACTGAACGAAAACTCATTTTTATGCTTTGATTCTGAGCTTTGGGTCTTTCATAGCATGGGACGTAAAAGGTAAATTTTTTTTGTTTCCCTTTAAAAAATAAAAGTAATTTCTTTCTTAAATAATTGAATTGTTACCAGAATCGAAAAATGGGAATTTGAACTTCGGTTCTTTTCATAAGGAAATTAGTAAAGATCACTAAACTATAAAGCTTATGAAGTGGCGACTAAAAAGTAAATTATTAATATGGCATAAATAAATATATTTTATGCCACTGATTACATTATTACATAAAAATCAATTGTAATGAATGGTGAATTTATTTTACATCAATAGTTATCGGCTAAGTGAATCTTTAAAATTCTAATTAAATAAATGTCAAATGTCTTGCATATGACTAAAAATTGGATGAAATTGAAGGATTTAATGGGAGGGAATGTTATGCCAACATAATTTTTTAAAAAGAATTTCTAAACTTTTTATCATTAATTTAAATACAAATTTCATTGAAAAACTTATTAATAACACATTATTATGTTGTTCCTTTTCAATTGATTTTTATAATGGAATCAATTTTAGTGACTTTTTTTAAAAAATAAAAGAAAATTTTTATCAAAATCAATTGTACCATAATAACAAAATTTAAATTGTGAAGTAAAAACTAAGCATATTAATGGAGTAGTTCAATAAGCTACTTCTACATTCTTTTTCTTATCAAAAGGGAATAATACATGATGAGCAATTTGTATGCTCAATTCATTGGTAACCATACAATGAGTTTTTCATGAATTGTAAAAAATTTAAAGAAAATTCTAAGATAATGCCTAAAGTTCCCATGAAAGAAAAAGATAATTTTTTAGCCCTAAACATTCAATATTTTTTTTTAAAAAAAGGTTAATTTAAACATATCAAGAAAATCTACTTTTTTTAATATATGAATGATAAATAAGGGTTTGTTTGGTAGGAGGATTTTTGTTTTGTTTTGTTTTTTAAAAAGTATGAAAATAATTTTCAAAAAATTGAATGTGAAAGAGAAAGTGAAACTAGTTTTTAAATAATAATTTTTTACATTATACGTGTTTGGCTCCTACATTTAAGAACAATTTTCAAAAAAAAAAAAAATGCTTGGGTCCTTTGGGAGACCATTTCTACTTTGAGATTTTAAAAAAAGAAGATTATTCTATAGAAAGTAATGTGTAGATTACTTTTTTTGGGGATAACGATAAGTTTCAAAATTGAAATGTGGGAATAAAACTAATGTATTTTTTTTTTTTTTTATATATGATAAATTCAAATTTGTGATAAAGGTAAGCTTCTTAGTTTAAGAGATGAAAGAGTTTGGACAAATCTATAGGGTCCATTATTTTCAATTTATTACCAACTATGCCATTAAAAACATTTTATGTATCTTGAAAATATCCTCTTGGCCGTTTCCAATATTCAATTTTCAACAAGGAAAATAGGAAATAATTTTATGAAAACTGCATTTAGAAAGGATCAGCTAAACAATAGATTCAAGCGTGGAACCCACTAGTTTATGGTTTCCAAAAAAAATAAAAAAAATTGTGTTTAGATCTTCTTACCAAATAGACCCAAGATACAAAATATTTGGATTTAAATATTAATTCTAAACACCACATCACAAAATGACATTAGTTTATGAAATAAACCAAAATAAAATTAATTTTTAAAAAATATTTTAAAATAACATTACTTTAATAAGTAACAGCAAAAAAATTCCGTGTTATAAATTAATCAACTACATCAACTAATTTTGTGCACTTAGAAACTATTTTTAAATTTTAAGGGTTGCAAACTCCTTTCAAATTCCTTCTAAAAAAACTCCTTTGACATTGTCTCATTAGTTACAAAATAAGTTTTTATTTATTTATAAATTATAGTATAAACTATAGTCAATTTATTGAGATTTGATAATGGAAATCAGATCCTAAAAGGGATAGAATAAAAGGAAGACAATCCTCAAGCCAAACCTTGAATCCCTCTTTAGTCCTCATCTTGTAATGTCATTGCCAAAGCATGAGCAACTCTCTTACAATGCCCTATTAAATATAGGAAAAAGAAACAATTAATGATCCTTATAATAATTAATTAGAGTTTCACTTTTTTTTAATTCCCATTCTTTAAAATAGGAGAATTATGAAGAAAATATGGTGGGATTGAAAGTTTTCAATTATTCTCAAAAACTCTAGAATGATCTTTTCAACAATATCAAAGTTTTTCAACATACCGACAAACTACCTATGTTCATCTAATACATATGTGCAATTCGTCTTTTATATTTCCTTCTATGTTTTAAAGAATATTGCAATTAATCATTTAATGTTTTTTTTTTTTTTACAAGACTAGTTATTAATTATCAAAAGTATAAAGCCCCGTCAGCATCCTTTGCCTTACTTGCCCTTTATCTAATTTCCTATCCTCATTTTGGTGACATTTCTCTATACTAAATCTAAATGTTACATAACTGGTGTCTTTTCCATCTTTCCATTTTTTCGACCTACCAAATTGACCTTAAGTTGTCTTTCTGCCACATCCTCAGTTGAATTTGTAAATCTAGGCAATCATGGATATCAACTGATCACTTCGTTTTATTTCGTATGTCATTCTTGGACTTCTACTTTGTTAGGTATTTAGGATCCAAAACTAGTATACACTTTTTAGGGTTTCCATTAAAGAGGATTGCCTTTTTGTTATTCTTTTGGCGTTTGACTCTTTAAAGTGTCATTATTTATATATACATTTAAGGTGAACTTTTTATTTTTAATTTAAAATCCATAAAAGGCTCGAAGAGCAGTAATCATGGGATCTTTTAGAAAATTTATGCTAATTGTTCTTTTGGTTTATATATCCTTTGTTAATATGATACTACAGTTCACATAAAACCTAATTTTGTGAATCTACTTAGGATCTTTCCAATGGTCTTTAGACCAAATGATATCTCCTTCCCCTAATTTTGAGAATCGCTCACAATTTTACCAATGATCATGGGTTCAATCTTGAAGAGTGTATGAGTTGTATTTATGCATTCATGTGTGCATAGAAAATCTGCAATAGAATTTCTTGTGGCAAAAGTTGTGGTCTTAGTATTTTTCTGGAAAAATAAGGAAAGTTCAAGCATTGAAATGAAAGAAAAAAATTAAACGTGAAGAACTAAATTGAAAATGTATCAAAGTTAGAGACTATAATTTGTAATTTAGTCTATTTCATTTAGTGAACCCTTTCTTCCTTTGACCTCCAAATACTTTGTCATGGAAATTTATCAATTAAGTTATAAGACTTTTGGCTAATTACTAACAACCTTAATCTATAATTTACATCCTAAAATTTAAAGAAAGTTATAATAAACACCTCAATTAAACCAATTGTGTGAATTAGCACCCTTGGTTGATTGTAGTTTTGGTCACTGATGTAATTTTTTAAAATTTAAAATTGAAGCACACAGTCTTACTTTTTGAACCGGTATAAAGCTTAGCAGAAGCACAGAGTTATATTGGAGATTATGATATTCATTTTGAATTAGATTTAAAATGAAATTTTTATCGCCAAGAGTTTTGTATTTAAGTAATATCATATTATCTCCTTTATCAAGATAATTATTATTCAAATTCCACCTCCTATTAATGTAACGATCAAATCATTGTAACAAAAAATAAAACTAAAGTCTTATGCAATATTCTTCTTATTTGTTTAATTTATCTTTTTCCAACTTTGGTATATAATTTGATAGATAATAAAGAGCATATGCATCAACTTGTACAAAAATTCATGTCTATTTTAGAATAAGATTTTTTTTTACATGCACACTTTTTAAAACACCCTTTTAGGGAACTATGTTGCCCATAAACTTGCTAGAATGGCTATTAGAAGTCCTTTTCTTGTTTGGATGGAGTCTCTTCCTCCTGATGTTCTTGATGTTTAAAATCAATCAAATCCATATATATTATAAGCTCAAACATTAGCCTAAATACACTAACCCAATGCATTAGCTTAAATAATACGTATTTTCTATGACATTTTTTTATTTTAAAATATCTTTTATTGTATCAATTGAAATATCTATTTTGGGTGAAACACCCGAAAATTGCCAGTACAACCTTATGTTTTATTTGATGATACATTTTAGAGGAGTAGCAACTTATTTGATGGCCAATGCGATATATATTGTCGGTATAGCTGTTACTGGTATGATATTGACTTATTTGGTATTAGGTTTGTTCTTTGCTTTCATTAATTTGGGGTTAGAATTAATATGAGGAATAGGTTTTGCTATAATTTTTTATGTTGGGGAACTAAATTTAAACTACGTGTTTCCTAATTTGCTTTTGATTGCTAAGAAGGAAGATGCTTTTGTGTTCTGTAATCTTGCCTTGATTCTAAAGAGTTGTTAAGACCTTTTTTTTTAAGCAAAAGAGAGTTGTTAGACTTAGAATCCGTTTGGGAACATTTTACTTAGCTAAAATTGAAAACTTTTTGCTGAAAGTATTGTAAATAAAACTAAAAGGTAACTAAAATAGTACAGTGAAGTCATGAATAGTATCAAAAAGTGCAATGAGACCGATGAATAGTAGTAAAAATAAACTAAATAGTAAAAAAAAACTGACTTTTTAAGCCAATGCCAAACGCAACCTTAGACTACGCGTTTGGAATCTCAAGTTTATTCGAATTTCGAACCTTCTATGATTGGGAGTTCGAACTTGTTGATTTTCTTATAAACATATGTATTATTATACCCTGTTGCTAGTGAAATTGATTGTAAGAGATGGTAGCTAAATAGTAATGGATAATTCAGTGAAGAACATGATGTTTGTATAATATATAAGAGGGAAATAGAATAAAAGTAAAATTGGTGTCTATGAAGTTGATGCATGAAGCTAGTGGTCCAAATATTCACCTTGATTTGAAAACAATATTCAAAACTTGTGGTACCTAAAATTGGACTTGGCTTGGTCCAATGTTCTGGACTGTCAAGATCATGACACGTGGTTAAAAGTGAACACATGTCATAATTCTCACGGGTTCGTTGCACAAAGTATTAGATTCAATCTTTGGCCTCTGATATTAATTTACCATGGATGATACACTTGGAAAATCTTAACTTTTATAGGTACATATCGTTTTTCTCTATTATTATTTTTTTAATAACTTTTTGTGCCAACACTTGAGAGATGTGTGACAAATTACTTATTAGTTCATCCGTCTTCAATTTAAGTTCAAATGAATCAAATCTCTCCTCCAATCAAAAGTTTTATAGTTCAATGGTATTGAATGATCTCCTTTATGAGAAGAACTATAATTCAAATCCTCATTCCCTCACTTGTTGTAAAATTTTTTAAAAAAATCTCCTCTCCGCCACTTGGTAACAATTGAATTATTATAAAACTAATTCAAAAAAATATTGTCTATCTTTTCCGCCAAGCACAATCTTCTATCCACCATTTTACTTTCCTTTCCCTTCCTTATTATTTTAAAGCAAACAATAAATTGTTGTTAAAAATCAATAACAATGAACAAAGGAATTTCTTGGGTATTTTCACTATTCGGAAGCACTTATTTCCCAGTAAATGCCTATGCACCTACGCTACTCACAGAAACCTGACTAAGTGAATAGACTCCAAATGTTCTTTAAGACGACAACCTTATTCCAATCAGCTACTATATACAAATCCAATTGAGCCTACCTTCTTAACTCTGTGTGGGCAATTATCACCTTACAGAAAGTGTTTCCACCATGTGTAGAAGTCACATTAGTGTTTATGATAATTGTTTTCTACTCAATTATCTCAACTAGTGATTACTACATGAACATGCATTTATTCCCTTAAAACGAAGAAAATGTACAAACAAATAGTTCATTTATAATCGTTCCTTCCAATAAAGTTAACGCATCTTTTTAACAGCTCACTATTAGTGACAATGCCTTTGTTGCCTCTTATTAATGCAAAACCTGAAGATAGTGCTCAAATTAGTCCAAGGAACAAGAAACTCGAGACCAATATTGAGTTAACTAAGCAGCAGAGATTATGAGTGTCTAGTTAGACTTGTAATTGAGAACAAAAGGGAGAACCACTAAGAAAAGCAGCAGAACAATAAGAGGAAATGCTATTCTAGCACATGCTTGCCTTTCTCTTTAAGCATGGAGAGGTTTTGCTTATTTCTTTTTCTACTGTGAGCCGTTAAATGAAGGATGAGACCCCAATTGTTAGACAATGAGGCCAAGCCGTGCCTTGTAGTTTGCTTTAACTCTTCCTCATCATGCTGATGTACAAGACGGAGTCCACACTTCACCACTGTCAAGTCTGGGCAATCGGTAACAATTGAAGCCTCAATGTGATTACATTGATTCAACCAATCTGGAAATGAGCTAGGTGGTATATAGGATAGCCACATGAATCCACCTAGATGTAACAACATGACATCGTCTTTAGTAAGGCAATAGGCACGGAGAGGTTCCAAAGAACCAACATTGCTTTCCAAATGACAATAAAGATGATGAGCATTTTCTGAATTAAGAATGTCTAGGATGGCAGTAGGATCCTTGATGTTGACTGAGAAAGAAACACATAGACCGAGTCCCCTCCAAGTAGTATCATCATATAAATTTGGACGGAGATGGATTGTCACTGGTGGCTCACCACTAAGATGGTTGAACCACTCAAGAATTTCACTTGGAGGAAAACAAGAATTATATACCAAACTTCGATCAAATTCCTGTAAAATAGGAACATGATGTTCAATGAGAGAGAATTTTTCGACAATTCAAAATTTTTTAGCAGTAAAAGAGGGGGTGATTCAACTATGGCTCTCCTTATAAGGGGGATCAGACAATGCCACTGATGACTGAGAAGGGAGCTTGATAGTAATTTGAAAGGAAATATACATTAATTTGTTACCTGTAAATCACTTGTGCTGAGTTGATTTCATCTTCAAGATAGATGCTATCTCTACTGCTTTGCTCTGGGTAAATGGGTCTTCTCAACCTTCCAAGGTTTGGATCCTCATAAGAACAACCAGCTTCATTCTTTGGCGAACCACTAGCTACTGAAATTTCCGAATCCAGATTATCACTTGTGATAGTTGGATGCTCATGGACTGAAAATGAAGCACATAAAACTAGTCCTATCCAAGTACTAGCATTACTGAAATTTGAAGGTAGCGGGATAGACAGAGAAGGGCCTGTACTTTGATGCCAAAACCATTCCGGAATTTCACTTTGGGGAAAACATTTATTCATAGAGAATGTTTGATTTGAGGATGCTTTTGAGGATGATTTTAATGGTCAATGTTCCGCTGAATCTTCACGAATGATGTCCCAATTGTCATAAAGTGAAGCCCTCAAGTGGAATCAAATTTGCCAAAACTCTTGTTCATCTTGTAGGTACACAAGACGAAGTCCACACTTCTGTACAATCCAGCCTGGACAGTCACTTCCAATTGAGACCTCTATGTGGTTGCATTGATTTATCTTTTTTGAAAGCCACCAATATGGTATATAGGATAGCCAAATGAATCCATGTAGATGTAACCACATGAGTTCTTCTTTAAAGGTGCTCTATACATGGAGAGGTTTCAAACCACCTATATCCATATCAAACAGACAACTAAGGTGGTGGGGAATTTCAATTTCCAGATTGTCAAGAAACTCAGTTGGATACTCTTGGACTGAAAATGCAGCACATATAGCAAATCCCAGCCAATTAGAATCATTATGCAAATTTGAAGGTAACTAGATTGTCATTGAGGATCCAGAAGCGTAATGGCTGAAAAACTCTGGAATCTTAGTTGGAGGGAAACAACGATCATATGGATAGTGTAAATGAAATTCCTGTAAAATAGATATATTGATAACTATTCAGTAACACAAAAAATGTTGGGAAAATTTCAACAAAATATAAATTTGATAATTATAGACTTATAGTAGTCAATATTTGATAAGCGTTTATCAATTGATGGGATAAATATAAGAGGTTTTATAAAGAACTTTTATAAAATTTAAACTCAATTAAAAAAATAAATTTTAGAATAATGACGTGGAAAAATATGAACTTCCAAAATGCAAAACCTTTTGTACAAAAATTTGGACTTTCAAAAATTTATGGGATTATATCAGAATTATTATAAAAAAGCTCTTCACAAGTGCAACATGTGTATTCAAAAGTTAGATGTTTGAAGTTCATTATTTTTTATTTGATCTTATTAGTTTAAGTTTTTTAAACTTATTATAATGTATAAGAGTATTTTGGATCATTTAAGAAACAGACACCAAAAAAGTTGTGCTCTCTTTAACAATGGTATAGAAGGTTATAGATGGTGTAAAGTGTAAATGAAAGTCTTGTAAATTAGACATATAAAGGTCATGAGAGAAACAGAGAGGTACCTCAGAGTGTTCTCGACGATGACAATAATGGATTGGCCCCCTGGCATCAATGAATTTTTTATAGCAAGTTGCATGAACTTTTTCCTAATAATGTGGCACTCTCAATGTCCCATTAGATCTGCCAGTTCCACTGGTTTCTCCCTCATCTTCTTCATCATCATCATCATCATCATGGCTCTGCTGCTTTATTTTTTCCTGAAGCCCTCTCAATATCCCATTAGATCCACCAGTTCCACTGGTTTCCCCCTCAACATTATCATCATCATGGATCTGCTTCTTTGTTCTAGATTGATGAGTAGTAAATTGATGGATGAGATCAGAATTATCAGAAAACATGGTTGTGCATTGGACTAATGTTTGCACCAACTCTCCCTCATTTTGCTGGTACACAAGACCGTAACCACAGTTCTGCACCATCAAGTCTTGGCTATCACTACCAAATAAAGCAGTTAAGAGATTGCAACAATTCAACTTATCTGAAAATCGAGCATGAGGTACATGCATGATCCAAATGAATTTACGTTGCTTTAACCAAATAAATTTGTTGTGTTCAGACTCAGTGATGTAATGGTTATTTGAAACCGTCCAGCTGCCCATGTCACTTCTCAAAGAACAAGAAAAGCCATGAGAAATTTCTGTAGCCAAATTGTCAAGAATGAGAGTTGGATGCTTGTGCACTGTGAATGTAGCAAATAGAGCAATTCCTATCCAGTTAGAATTAGTATAAAGATTTGGAGGTAGCTGGATTCTAAATAAAGAACCACTTTGATGGCAAGACCACTCTGGAATTTCACATTTAGGAAAACAATCATTATAAATATAGCGTTGACTAGAGTAGCCCTGTAAAATAGAAAATATGGAGCTTCATGAGAGAGTGAAAGAGAGACAGTGAGAGTGTGAGTGTGAGTGTGAGTGTGAGTGTGAAAGAGAGAGACCTGAAAGTAGCTTTGAAACCAATGCTCAAGGCCTCTATTGATACAATTACTGAGCTCATTCTTATCCAATATGCTTAACTGGATAGAACAGAAGTTTGAATCGCTTGTAGCACCGTCAATACCTGAGTCTATTCCAAGTAAAGCACAAATTCTCCTTGTTCTCATCAAATATGCTGTTTATGCAGAAAGTTGAATTGAGGCAAGTTCTTAAATGGACAAATGACTATGGATATTATTTACCTGAGGACAAGCATGCCAAGAGGCAATTCTTTGAGTACTTGAAAGGTTTGTCATTTCCTCCAACTTGTAGGAAACAATGTGTCTCATCCTGTATTTGTAATGCAGGGTTAAGCCGAGTCTGGGTCTAAGTGGCTTCATCAATGTGTAGAGAAGGAGCTTCAAGTTTACCTTAGTGTAGAGGGCTCATCAAAGGATTTTTTTTTTAAAAGGTTCCACTCAAAATTTGCAAGATTGCCCTTGGCTTCAGTTCACAACATGCCATGAAGTTTGAGATGCTTATAGCTCATAACCTTCTGCAGAATTCAGAACTGGCTCAACATATTAAATGCTGATTTTCATTTTCCAACTATCTTTTCTACTTGCATAAGACTGACTTGAAATTGAAGCTTACCCATTAATGCTTGTCTTGTATTCTAAATTTCTAATGGCAGTCGGGTGACTCGAATTACTTTGAAAATTAAGTTTGACCTTTGGAGGATTGGCTATAAAATGTGGACAGAGGATCCTAAAGGATAGAAAGATCATTTTAAATGCAAAAAGTTCCAGGAATAAGAGTTAGAACAGCCGCTACAGTTGCTATGCCAACAATAATGAAATCGTGGCCCTGCGATCCTCACTATATCAAATATTCCTAATTAATAGAGAGAGAACAAAAAATATTAAAGACCTATGCTTTTAGATTATATCTTTGAAAATCAGCTCTTCAACCTGTTAAATATGATCTAAATTCTTCTAGAGACCCAACCAAAGACATTAAAATGCACAGCCTTTCTAATTTTTGGTTAGCGTGTCTTAAATGACTAGCTAACCTAGTAAATTATTATAGACCATTCAGGTGTGATGCTGTAATGCAAATCATTTATGATTTATCTCAAACAGTCTTGTACACAGCCAACAAATTTGATGTAGCTTCTAAAATTCAAAATGATACACATTTTCTACAAAAGTCAAGATTCTAAGCTATTGGTGTACATACTTTTTTAAATCAAGAAACCAATTAAGTCCAAACGAATGAATAAAACTAGGAAACAATTGCAAGATCTTTCTTCACCATGGTAAGCTAAGCAGAAATTATGCATCTCAATTTGAAAAATCAGATCAAAAAAACAGAAAATCATACCAGACAGAGCTTGCATCCTAGGCAAAAGGAAAAAAATAAGACCAATTAACCAAATTACAATTTTTAAGTTCAGAAACTTATTCAGTTCCTTTTCTTTTTTTTATACAGAAACACAATAAATACTTAAAGTTGATATGATATCCATTGCCATTGTGTAACAAATGCAAATGAAAAAGGACTACGAAAAAGGGAAACATACCTTGGCATCAAATGCAAAAGAAACCGGACCGAAACGACAGAGGAGAAACAGTTTCAATGTGATTTTTTGATTGAGGCATATTTCTTCAGAGTTCATCAACGTGTCCTCTGTTTCTTCGAAGTTGGCAAGTACTCAACAACATCATCTACTTGGACCCCCAACCTTTTTATAGAATACCAAATAGGTGCATTAGCAGATTCTTGAGGAGGACAGGTGCATTCTACGTGGACCCCCCACCTTATAGAATAAAAGGTTTTAGATGTAATTGAAACCTCAACAAGATTTTGGTCAGTTGGATTTGATTCATTCAATCGTCTCTGTAGAGACCGTTGAGCTGGAGAAATTAAAAGTAGAGCAGTATAACCACGAAAGTAATAATCCATTTCATGATTTTTATAACCATTGATGGAAATGTCAACAGTGCCAGAAAAGCACACTTTGTCATCAAAAACTAATTTTGGAACAATACAGACAGCCAATTTTGGAAATTTGCGACCAACAAAGAAAAATATGGAATTATCAACACTTTGATGATTAACCCATTTCGGCATCTCAGTTCCCGAACAATAGATAGTACGATCAATGTCCCCATCTTCATGTTCAAAGCCCTCAGTTTCAGATGGGAAATGATTGGAGAACTGCGGATCCATTGATATGTCCCCATCTTCAGATTCAGCACCCTCAGTTTTAGATGGGAAGTAATTGGTCAAGTGTGGATCCATTAATTTGTTGCTTCTTGCCCTACCACATACTCTACTTGGTAAATCCCAATAATTTCTATTACCTACATGAAATTAAAAATTTTAAGATATTTTTCACTTACCAAATCTCTTAAAGTATTTAGAGAAAGTAACATAAATTGTTTCTTTATATATATATATATATATATATATATATATCTTAAAGAAAGAGAGAAACCTGATTCAATAGCCCGCTTGGTGATTGGGTATCCAACAACATGCAACCCTCTGCATAAACCCTCCTTATAGATTGTGGAAGTCCTTGAATTTCACGAAGAAGCTTGCAATCCCAAAGAACAAGTTTTTCTAATCTGGGAAATTTGCTAATACTTTCAGGGATGGTAACAATATTGGTTCCAAATAGATCTATCCTTTCCAATGCGGGGAAGTAATCAGGCTTCATCAAAAGATCTAATTCAATCATGTCTTCATGGTAACGTAAATCCAGTTGTGTCATGTTCACAAACCCATATCCGGAAGAGCCATCAAAAGAATTCCACATCGGTCTCAATTTGGCAGTAGAAGTCAGCAAGAACGAAAGGTGTTGCAATTTATAAATGCTATCTGGAAGATCCCAAAGGTTTTTGCAATCACTAAGCCATAATTCCTCAAGCTTAGTGAGATGCTCGATTGATGAAGGCACCTCTCTAATGCCACTATTCCCTAAATCTAAAGTTTCTAAACATTCCATTTCTGGATGAAAATCAGGCAACTTCTCAAGTCTTGAGCACCCTGAAAGATTAAAAGAAACAAGAGATTTCAACCTGAGCTGGCTTGGAAGAATTTGAAGATTTCGGCAATCATTGAGATTCCAAAATTCAAGCTTTCCATGAGATCCAAAGTACTCATCAATCTCAACTAAATTTCGACAACAAGAGAGGTTCAAATACTCTAAATTTGGGGCCCATAATTTAGGTAATTTCGTAATAAATTCACAACTACTGAGATTGACCTTTATCAAATTTTCTAACCGACGCTCCTGTAGGGAAAAAAAAAATCAAAAGTTAACTACAACAAAATTTGAAATAAAAAATTTAACAAAAATCCCAATTTAAAAATATACATAATCATACCTGCTTGATTAGCTTTGGCAATCTAATGCAACTATGTGGCATCTCAAGAGCAACAAGTTGTTCAGGAAAATATTCGAATGGCCAGTGAAAAGGATAATTGGGCCACTTAAGAATTACTAAACTGTGGGGAAGAAATTCAAGTGGTTCACAAATCCGTACATTCTCAACTATTAGAAATTTGAGATTTTTCATCTTTTTGAAAGCTTTCGTGTGTAGCTGCACTTCTACCGGTTGGGGCAAATGCAATATTATGCCTCGAATTTTTTTTGATCCCTAATTGGAGAAGCATCAAGTCAACTATAGAAAGTAATATAATTTTCCAAATGTATAATGATTTTGAAATTTTAAGCAAAAAAAAAAAAAATACTGATGAACTAATATTTTATAAAATGTTAGAAAGAAAAAAATTAAAGAAAAAATAAAATACTTCTACCTAGTGAAAAAGAAAAAAAATAAAGAGCAAAATAATTGAAGAAAAAGAACTTATACCATATTTCCAGTTAGTACTTTGAGCGAATCCTTGTAACAATATAACCTGCTACGTTCTCCAAGGATGTTTGGTGCTTGTTGTCGAACAACTTCCCTGCCCATTTGTTGTATCAAGTCATGCATTGACAATCTACCACATCGATCAACAGTTATGAGACACTTATTGATAAGTCTCGGAATACCAGAACCTGGATATAATTCACAAGCATCTAATATCTTTACAATGTAATCTTTGTCCCATCCTTTGAAGAAACATGAAATATCGAGAAAAATATCTTTCTCGGTGTCTTGCAATCCATCATAACTTACTTGAAGTATATTTTGAATGCACTTAATGGGAATTTTCTTATACTTCTCTAATGCACTTTCCCATTCATCTTTAGCTCTTCCACATAAATCACGAGCTATTATTTCTAGAGCAAGTGGAAGGCCATTGGCAAAATCTATGAATTTAGTTGCAAGTTTAGAATAATCTTCATCAGGAGGATTGTTTCTAGGAAAGGCATGCTCTTTAAAGAGTTGAAGAGCTTCGTGTTTGTTTAATTGCTCAACCTCAAATTCCTTGACCTTGTAAGTTGTACAAACATTTTCTTTAAGGACAGTTAACAAGTGTCTATCTCGTAATGTTATAATGGCTCTACTTCCAGGAGCAAACCAATTACATTTTCCAAGCAAATTTTTTATTGGTGTCGAATCATCGCCATCATCAAGAATTAAAAGAACCTTTTTACAGCGAAGTGTCTCCTCTATCAAAGTGATTCCTTTAGAACTGTTGCCCACTTTCCATTTTCCATCCCTTGAGATGTCATTAAGAAGTTGCTCTTGTAGTTTGATTATGCCAGCATTTGTCCCTAAATTTTCTCTAACATTCTCTAAAAAGCTGCTTCCATCAAAATGCTTAGCAATTTTATTATAAACAGCTTTTGCAATTGTAGTCTTTCCTACTCCGGGAAGGCCATACATCCCTACCACGCAAACTTCATCTAACCCAATATCTAAAAGTGACTCTATGGCCTCTGCACGAGAATTTATTCCAACTGGGTATTCAGCAACATATAACGGCATCCAATTTAATTTAGCATTTGATATTTCTTCAACAATGTTTTGGATGAATTGAGATTCAGATTTATATGTAGCGTTGCTGACAATCACATTGCATAAGAAAACATATAATTAGATAGATTAGCAGATGAACTACGAATTCAAGATATCTAGAAGTGAGTTATAGTACACAACTGTCTTTGATATTAACATCATATTAGAAATATAAAAATACATGGGAGAAACTCATAATTGGACCTTATTAGACTATTTAACTTTGTACTAGTTCAGTGGCGGCTTCAGGAATTTTTTTTAGATTGGTCATTAAAAATTTAAATTAAAAAAAAGTTAATAAAAATAAAACTTGAATATACGTATTGACATCACAAAAAAGAAAAGGCTCAAATACATGAAGTTTTTTATTTTCCTTTCACAAGTTTTTATATTTTGAAATTGTTGTATGATAGTTATACATCTTTTTCAATGTAAACAGTTAAGCAATCATTAAACTATTGATCTCCTATTCAATTACCCATATATTGCGCATTGACATCACACAAAAAAAAAAAAAAAAACGCTCAAATACCTAAAGTTTTTAAATTTCCTTTCACAAGTTTATATATTTTGAAATTGTTGTATTATAACTTTATTATCAATGCTAGCAGCTACATCTTTTTCATTGTACACTGTCAAACAATCATTAAACTATTGATCTTCAATTCAATTACCCATATATTGCCTAAATAAGTAACAATATAAATAAAATGCATTATCTTTTTGGAAAAATGTCACATAAATTCAACAAATACAGCTAAAGACTAAAGCAAGCACTAACGGACTAGCTAATGAAAAACGTGCATTTAAAAAAATAATAATAATGATTTTAAAATATACCCTTTGTCAACACAATTTAAAAAATTACAATTAAATTAATTTGGGCTTTTAGACTAATTTTTTTGTTTGGGCAATTTTTGAAAAGTGCTCCGTTCACAACATTTTCGCAACACTTTCACAACAAAGCCTATAAGTGGTAAATTTATACTAGTTCTAATTTGAACCACTAATAATAGCCCGCAACTTATGATTTTTTATGAAAGTGTTGCAAAAATATTATGAACATAGCATTTCACGCAATTTTTTTGTTCAACATTCAAGGAACTAAAATATTGGAGAGGTTGAATTCTATTTTTAATGGGCTCAAATTTTTATTTAGAGTGTTCAATTTTTTTTTTAAGAGTGGTCAAGATTTTTTTTTAGGTGGTCAATGACCCATGGTAATTTAAAATTCAAATTTTCTTTAAGGTATATAAAGTAAATTTTCAAGGTTAGGGTGGTCATGTGACGACCCTAATTAACACTTGACACCACCCCTGTACTAGATGATATGATCAAAATAGAATAATTTTGCATGCAGTGGTTATGACAAACTAGATTAGCAGTATAAAACTAGTAAACTCATGAATCATGATATCAACAATTAGATACATACCCTTTCTTATAATGCCATCCAGATACCTTAGCTGCTTTTTCAAGAGCATCCCTCCACCTCTGCACCTTGTCCTTGTTATTTTCAAACTCCTTTTCATGATTAGCCAGTGCGCTTCCAAATTTTCCCTTTTGTTTTCGTATTTCTGATGGATCAACATTGTAAAAAATTGGACGAATTTGAACCTTCTGGTCCTTTTCTTTACACTCAACAATCTCAGCAAGTTCATCCAAGCACCATTTGGACTCTGCGTAGTTTTCAGAGAAGACAATAACCAAAATCGATGAATTTTTTATGGCTTGGATAAGTTTTCCCGAAATTTCTTCTCCCCTCGGAAGATCAATATCATCGATGAAGGTGTTAATGCCTTTGTTGCACAAAGCCTTATATAAGTGGCTGGTAAAACCTTCGCGGGTATCTTCACCTCTAAAACTCAAGAAGACAGCATACTCCCATCGGCTAGTGGAAGAAGAAAAGCTGGCTCCTTCATTGTTCAGGGAAGCCATTGATGGGATCTATAAATGGAAGATTAAAAAAAAGAGTGAATTGAATCAGAGAAAGAAATAGGAACCAGATCAGTGCAACAGGATATGTGTCTGGAATGCAATTAAAGAGAAGAAAGTATAAGAGTGAGGTGTAGGTATAGGAAAACGAAAAATGCAAATCTTTAAAAAAAAAAAAAAAAAAAAAACAGTTGTAGAGTAAGAACACTAGTGTAAACATACCTGTACAATTGTTCTTCGTTCCATATTTACCTTAGTATTTGCAGAGAATGACAAGGCATGAAGTGTGTAGGCAGGAATTGTGTTCATAATGTTTTGAACACTAATAGCATTTTTTGCATCAGTTTCACCACAGTCATTTTGAGCATCTGGAACTGTGACTTGTAAACTTGTGGTTGTTTGTTGGATTTCCTCGGCGCCAACTTCTGCATGCAGCTCCAACTTTATGTACAACTCAATAGCACTTACTTGGGCTATCCTCTCAATCTTGTCAAACATGATCTTCACATGTTCGTCTACTTCTAGCGTCATATACTTGTAATTAATCTGATGCTTGAGGACTTCATGTGGAGAACGAAAAGTAATTTGTATGTCGTGCAAAGCAGGGTTCACACACAGTTTTTTCATAACTATCATCTTTAAATCATTAAGGGTCTTCAACCTATGATCAATTTGAGTATAATAGCACTTTATACCCGGCCCTTCAAATGGCAATCCCTTGTTTGCATTGGCATTGTTAAGCAGACCACCATAGTATAGGTTTATATCAATTACAGTCATTGTGAACCTATTAGAGTCAATTGTAATATGTTAGTTACAAAACATTTTATCTCGTCAAAGTAGAAAACATTTTATATAGTCAAAGTACAAATTCTAATTCATTCAAAGGGCATATCTTTCATTACATTCTTACGTTAGACAAAAAATGTCTTCAAATTAGTCCTGATAAAAAAACCTAGCTATATAACCGTTTCATACCCAGTACAAAAAAGCCCAAATCCTTCTTGGGACTACCTATTTCAGACCCAATACAAAAAAAAAAAAAAAAAGGAGCCAAAATCCTTCTAAGGTCATGATAAAAACACACTCTTGATAAGAGCCTAACATTACTAAAGATGCTGAATAAATTTTGCTAACAAAAACCATGCAAATAAATACTCAAAATTTACACTAACAAAACAAAGTTGTATATATTCACAATATCATCGTATCTTAACTAAATTATGTTAAGTATCTACCCAATAAATAAGCAAAGTAAAACCCACACCCCAACAACAAATAATACCTTACTACAATGGCAATAAAACCCTTACCTGAAATGTAAATTTGTTAAGAGGGAGGGGCAGTGACAGAGAGAGGCCATGTGGTGTGAGATAAAGACAATGTGGTGTGAGACGTGTAGGCGTTATGGATGAGTGAGCAGTGAGGCATTGGGTTTGTTTTGGGTTTGTGTGTTTCAGTTTTATGCTGACATAAATCGATCGAGTCTTATAGACTCGAGATTACTTTTTATAAACTTGAGTTTGTAAGACTTGAGATCCATGAGGCAAAAACACCTCTACATCCAAAAGTGGAACTCGAGTCTTTGAGACTCGAGTTTTATATGAAACTCGAGCTATAAATACTCGAGATGTTACTTTACTGAATCATTTTTAACGCATGCTAACTAACAAATACAATTCCAAAATTATGCTAGCCTGCAAATTACACCCACGTGTACATTAGTGAGTGCATAATAGAAAAAGTGGTGAAATTTACCCAATATTGCTTAATACTCACTCGTATCAGACTATGTATTATTGTGTATATTTGCAAGCTAGCTACAATAACCACGTAAATATACACCATTACCTTTTTTGTAGCTTTGTATTTTAATTTTTTATAATATTTTCTCTCCCCTCCCTCGTCATATTATCTCTCTTCCTCTAACTCTATTCTCTAACTATCTCCTCTTGAATTCCAGCATCTCTACAAATTCATCAAAATTATCCTAAATTTAGATCTAAACTCATTAAACCCATATACAAAAATTTATATCCCAAACTCATCAAACATATATGAATCATAATACATACCCATTATACCAAAAAAAAAAAAAATCATCAGACCCATATTGCACAAAAGAAGAAGAAGAAGAAGAGGTAGAAGAGAAGAAGAAGCACCAGCACCAGCAGCGGCGAAGAAGAAGAAGAAGAAGAAGAAGAAGAAGCCGTAGAGGTGAAGAAGAAGAACCAGTAGCGACAGCTAGGCGGCGAAGAAAAAGCAGAGCAGCGGCAGCGGTGGCTGTGAAGAAGAAGCAGAGCAGCAGCAGCGGTGACAACTGGCTGAGAGAGGGGTGAGAGGCGACAGATTTGATTTGTGGCCCACCTCAAAAAAATTTGTGTCTGTGTGAGTACTACCACGTAAGTTTGCGTCTCCAATGCGCAATGATTTTTCCACAATACATGCCTGAAACTTTACATGCCTTCTCTTTTTGACTGAAAATTATGAGCACAGAGTGAACGCATTCAAATGTACGTCAGAAACTTCACCGTTCTTTCCACAATACATGCCTTCTCTTGTTGACTCATTGAAAAAGTGAGAGTGAACGCATTGAAAAAGAAGAGTAGTGGGTTGTCTGTGTGAGTACGACCGTCTTCCATCCCATATGTGTAAGTTTAACTGGCATTTTCCAGGAAGGTACTATACAGTTGTCTCCTCCTGACTTTCCTCTAATTTTCTGACAACGCGCAATGAATTTTCCACCGCACGTTTAAATTATTGGCTTAATTAAAAGAAAACTAGTTTATTTTGTTTATTTTTTAATTATTAAAGGGTGAGATAAATTTAAAATCCGTTTGGTTGGGTAAATGAAAAAGTGAGAGGATATAAAATAAGGAGGGATGAAAAAGTAGGAGAATAAAAATTTATTTTTCCTTATTTTTGTTTGGTTGGAGGGATGAAATTGTTTTTTGTTTGGTTCGGAGAAAAAAATGAGAAGATAGAAAATATAGTTTGTATAAATTTACAATCATGTCTCTATAAAATAAAACACAAAATAATATTATTTTATATTTTTATTAAAAAAAATATGAATGACCACTTCATTTAAAAAAAAAAAAAACAAGAAATTCAAGAATCCAAAATTGTTTATAAAATAAAAACTAATGAAAAAAAAAATTCAAAACAAATAACGCCTAAAAGACCCCAAAAAAAAAAAAGGAAAAGAAAAAAGAAAAAGAAACGAATTGCACTTGCACCAAAGAAAACAAAACAAACCTGTCACTAAGAGGACATTTGGATGTAGCTTATTGCTGCGTCCATTGCGTCCACGTTTTGCCCCTTTTTTTTTTTTTTTTTTTTTCAGCCGTAGTTGTTAACTAACTTCTCATGAACAGTGCATCCGTGCATTGTTCATGGACCCACAAATTTCACTTTTCAGTAACTTTTTCATTAAAAATGGGTCTCACGGCACTATTCACACATTTAAAAATTATTTTGCTACAGTGTTTTCAGTTTTCAATTTTCAGCAATAAATTCTATCCAAACGGACCCTAAGAAGTAAGAATTAAGGGAAGCAAATGACACAAAAAATAAAATAAAATAAAATAAAACACACAACAACAACGTTGGTAAGGGGGCATTTTAGTCCAAAGTTTTGGACCACATTTTCACTCCTATTTTCTCCCCATTTTTGGGAGATTGAGTTTTGGTGGGTTTGAAGATAAAACACCCGAACCTTACAATTTTTCTCTCCTCCTCTCCCTCCCAACCAAACAACCCTCTCACTTATTTTCTTTCCTATTTTCCACTCATTCTTTTTTCATCTTCCCTCAAATCCACCCAACCAAACAAAAGTACATAAACAAGGGAATTAAAAAAAATGTCCGAAGTTCTTATGAACCCAATTAGTTTGTTGGTTGTTTCAAGGGAATTAAAACCTCCTAATTGGTAAATGGACTATTTCAAGGGAGTCTAAACCTTCAAAGTAAATACTCATTCAATAATAAATAATTTTTTAGCTTTCTTTATTTAGTTATTAATCAACATTAAGTTATATAAATAGAAAGTTTTACAAGATAAAACTAACTTTTAAATTTAAAAGAAATCTAAACTTTCTAATAAAATAAAAGCCTGTATTATTAAGGACATTATAGGCAATCAAAACTTAAAATCTACTAAACTAAGTGTTACTTAAAAAAACGAAACTAAAGTAATGAAAATTGAATTTACCTGCACTTTTAAGAGCTTTGAGGAGGTTTGTCTTCCCTTTCAAACCAAGAGCTGTATCGAAGTATCCATGTTGGTTAAGTACAGACTACGAGCATGTCCCATGTTTCTCCCACTCGTGTGTCCAAAATTGTATACTGTTGCTACTAGGGCAAGCTAGTGATGGCCGATTTTTTTGCATATTGCTTTTGAGGTCTGATATCTATACTCTATAGCCATGAAACAAGAAGATTGAGAATCGTAGTTCAATCTAGAAAAAATTATAACAATATTGAACTAATTTAATTGAAGCCTATACTCCAAATGTTTTTAAGATGAGCAAGGTTTAGGTTCAGTTCAATGCATCCTTTGCATAGAACCAAATATGATACAAATAATTGAATCGTAACACATATAGAGACTTGTGGTTGTGGCAGGAACATATCAGGTCTAGTGCACAAAACTGAAAACACTCAGACCCAAGAGTTGTCCTTGCAAAATACTACTAATTGTCATGATTAAAAAACTACGCAGTTTTTACCCTTTTGCTTTTTAGCCCAATGCAATTTCTACCCTTTTATTTTGCGTTTTCAAACAGAAACACATGTTATGGTAACTCATTTAAGCCGTTACAATAAGCACGCCCATGATTTAAGGAAATTATTTATATGGGCTTTGGTTCAAGTAGCTGGGTAATAAATATAGAATTTGAATAGTTTTTTTTTTTTTCCAAATAATACTCCATAATAATAATGGAGAAAAGTCAACAGATTCTCGCATTAGTTTAGAAAATATGTTTAGAAACTTTTAATAGAAAAAAAATTCAATTTGTTGACTTTTTATAGTTTTCATAAAAATAGTATCAAAACTTCCTTAATAAAATAGTTGGATTTTTGATAACTAAATCTATAATAATAAGTAAAGGACGCCATTTCTCTTGCCATGAATTGAGGAAGGAGAGAAACAAAAATGTTTTAGACATGCATTCACCTAAAAAAGGGGGGCGGGGGGGGGGGTGGTGGGGGAATCTAAAATGGGAAAATTTATAAAAGTAAAAGGGCAGTTTTCTCCTTGAGAGTTGGCATTATTAGTTGGTTTATACATAGTAATAGTATACAGCTAATAGTCTTGTCATTTCTAAATTAAAAAAAAAAAAACCTGTTGAATTAAAATAGTTTCCGTTATTGTTAATTACGTGGCCAGACTTGTAGAAATTGATGGAATTTCATAGCTAAATTACACTTTGTTATACTTGTGACTGGTCATCTTAGATTAAATGGTGAGATAAATAGATTTAAGCACATAAGCTAGGGAATAAAAAGAAATGCACTAAAGTTGTTACGAACTAATTGATAAATAGACTACTTCAAAGCAGTCTAGCTAACAATTTATCCTCTCATTATCTAATTAACCAACTCTTAATAATAATATGTGTTGTGTATGTAAGAGTTAGAACTTTATAAATATACATCACAATCAATTTTTTTAAAATCTTTTATTTTCTCTCCGTGTGTGTTAAAAATACTTAGTATTCTAAAAAAAAAAACTCCTAATAACAAAAATAAATCTTAAATAATAAAATTAAATAAAAACTAAGCACATAATAGAAGTGCATTAGCTTTAAGAGGTTTTTAAAACAACTTTAGAGGTTAAAAAAATAATTGCAGTTTGTGGTTTATCACTTTTTATATAAGATTTTAATAATATAAGATTACAAAATATTTTACATTATTCTAATCTCATCGCCTCATTAAGGTGGTAATCTTATATTACTTATCGGTAAAAATATAGTTATTTATATTAACAAAATTGTGCATACTTATAAATTTATTATTCTTATCAAAATAATTAAAATTAAAAAAACTCTAAAATATATCAAAACCACTAAAACGAGAATGTTATTGTTTGAAGTAAACTGAAATGGTATGTAGCACTGTAAACCTGTGTCTTCCACGAAGGTACAATAATGTACAGTAGTCTCCTCTAATAATTTTCTGACAATGCGCAGCGAATTTTTATCGGTCATTATGAAGTTACCCAAATATTCATTAAACGTACAATAGAAACTTTATCACTTTTTCCACAATACATGCCTTCTTTTCTGGTTGACTGAGGACTGAAAATGAAAATAAAAAATTACAAAACTGAAAAATTAAAATTAAAAGTTAAAAAATATTGTAGTAAAATAATTTTTTAATATATAAAAAATATTGTTTATAACTAAAATTACTGTTTATTGGCCTAAATTTACTGTTTATAACCAATAAACAATATACAGTGCGCATCCCAGCCAAAAAAAAAAAAAATAGAAAGGACTGAAACGAGACGCGAGGCAGTGTGAATGCATCCTAAGATTAAGAAGAGAGTGTAAACGCATTGAAAAAGATGAGTAGTGGGTTGTCGGCGGGAGTACTACTATGATACCATCCCATCCCATATGTGTCAGTTTCGCTTGACTTTCCTCTAACAATTTTCTGACAACGCGCAATGGATCATAAACTTCAGTGAATTATCCACAATACATGCCAGAAACTTTGCCACTCTTTCCACAATACATGCCTTCTCTTTTTGACTGAAAATTATGAACATAGAGAGTGAACTCATTGAAAAATATATATTGCAATCAATTGCATGCCATTTATTTTTTTTAATTAAAAAAAAAAAGTCAAGTCAAGTAAATTTTTTGATATTATATTTCTATTTGTTGGAGACTTGGAGCTATCTCACTATAAACAAACAAAACTAAACTAAACACAAAAAAATCGATGAAGAAGTTTGTCCACAAATTAAAAAGAAAGTTCAAGAATCTTCAAGTCAATTGTCATGAAATTTCCCAAGAGTTCAATACGGTGCTTATAAGTCATCATATGTTGACCAACACTTCCACATCCACAATATACCAAATTGAAAAGAAAGTACCTTGCTTTTACTTGTTAATCATACAAGTTTTGATAGGTATTACATAATAGAACTTATAAAATAACATTTTCACCACATCCACAAAATACCAAAATTTGGAGTTTCATGTGTTATATCTACTTTTATCTCTCTTAATTCCTTGGGTTGATATGCATGGTACATTCTCTTTGTCATCCTCAGTCAATTTTTTATTAATATATATGCCTCCATGTCTATGAGTTTTCAGATGTCCAAATTATCATTAAGGATAGGTGTACATATAAAGAGAGTTAGAGACAAAAAAGGTTATAGGGTATGTGTCATTTGGAATAAATGAGACAAAAGGGGTGAAATGTGGACATGGAAGGGAGCAGGGAGTTTCGGGTTTACATGACTCAATCCCAAATAGCCAAAAGGGTTCGGGTTCTCGTATAAAAAAAAATTAATTAATTAATAAAATATTTACATGTATAATACTTTTACAATAAATTATAAGTAGTAAGTTGTTATAAGCATAGTTGTAAAAATGTGAATCATATCGTGAATCAATTTTTTATTTTTCTTTATCATTTATCGTAGAGTATCGTGTATCATAAGATACACAAATACTTAATAAAATTATTAAAAAGATTATAGATGTGTATATATATATATATATATATATATATATATATATATATATATATATATATATATATATATATTGATAGGGTACAGGTTTTTCCCATCTTGAAGCCGTCCATAGAGGTCGTCCGTAACCCAACAACATTGCAAGTACCCCTGAAAACCTTACCTATAACCATCTCGTCCAAAGAGGAAGAGACTAGGACGAGGTCCTCGTGACCAGGGAATGAGACGCTCGTCTAGGGTGTCGACGATCTCGTCCTTAATAAATTCGTCCGTAGACGGAACGACCCCTATTCATGAGCTAAGCACACTCGACAAGGGGATACTAGGACGAGGGTATCATACTTAGGAAAATCTCTGAGTATAATGTGACAATTCTTTATTTTACGCGTAACTTCTAGGTATCTGTTGTAGTACATAACTCCTAAACGGTTATGGAAGTTATTTTTAAATACTTACGCCTCCTTGAATCCAGGGGAGGTTATAATTGCGATAACCGTCTATTAGAACACTATATAAACGCATATTCAGACAAAGCAAAGGTACGTTTTTTATTGCTCCCAAAAAGTTGGAACTCCAAAAATATAGAGAGAAAACTAACTTTGCCATCGGAGGGTTCTTGGCCGGCAGCCCTGGTCACCTTTGATCGCTTTTCTTTCTTTTTTCAGGCCATTGAGAGAGCAAGTGGTCCTTTCAAGTCCGAAGCATCTAGCCTACTGATTTTTTTTGCATCATCAGTTGGCGCCGTCTGTGGGAAAGAAAAACAAACTAGCACTGTTCACTGTTCTTTTCATTCGACTGTGTTTTTGTTGTTAAGGATTAGTCTTTCCTAGACAAAAGGCTGAATGGTTCGAACAAGATCAAGGACTACAAGCCCAAGCCACCAGGAGAGTAGGGATGTTTCTAGCAACCCCCTTCGCGATCGCAGGTCAGTTCCTGTTATGCAACCGCCTGTCATGCAACCACCTTCCATTCAACATATACAATCCATGGCCGCCGCTATGGCAGAACTGACACGTCAGAACCAGGAGTTGAATAGGGAGATCAACCTCAGGAGGCAATGCCAAGATGGGCAAGCGGATGGACGGGCACCGAGTCAGGAAGGTGGAGGAGAAAATGTCGATTCTGAAGATCAGACAAGGCGTACCGCTTCAAGAAGAGTGCCACACTTGGAAAAAGAGATGGACTAGATGAGAAAAGCCATGGATGAAATGAGGGAAAACATGAGGCGGGCGAACCCAGTGGATGATATGGTTCACCGAACGGACTCCCCTTTCACGGTTTCCATCAACAGTCACCCCCTACCTCCAAAATTCAAAATGCCTTCTCTGGACTCGTATGATGGAAATCGCGACCCTTGCGATCATATTGCGACTTTCAAGATGACCATGCACCTACAAGGAGTCCCGGACGAGATTATGTGCAAAACTTTTCCCACCACACTTAAGGGACCAGCGCGAGTGTGGTTCGGTAAGATACCCCTAAACTCGGTGGGATCATTTGAAGAGTTGAGTAAGTTGTTTGTCAACAATTTCATTGGGGGACAGCGTCACAAGCGTTCCTCCTCTAGTCTACTCACTATAGAGCAAGGGAAAAATGAGAGTTTGCGATCCTTTATCACCTGGTTTAATAGGGAGGCCTTGACGGTGGACGAGATGGATGACAAGTTATTACTGGCCGCTTTCCACAATGGGGTCAATTCTGACTTGTTCATTCATAAGCTCTACGAGCAGGAACCACAGACTATGGCCGATCTCATCCATTCGGCCCAGAATTTTATGAATGCTGAGGACGCTATCATAGCCAAGAAAAGAAAAAGGGCAGAACGCTCTGAAGTGGGTCACCATCGTTATTCGGATCAAGGACCTCGTCCAAAGAAAGCTAGGGTAGACGAGAAGAAAGATAAGGATGGTAAGAAGGCGAGTTCCTCCGCGAGGAATCAGCAATACACGCCCCTGACTATGCCACTAGAGCAGGTTCTTATGCAGATCAAGGATGATTCGTCCTTGAAGTGGTCGGATAAAATGAAGGGAGACCCCAACAAGCGTAATAGGAGAAAGTACTACCGCTTTCACAGAGACCATGGGCATGATACGGATGAGTGTTTTGACTTGAAGCAGCAAGTAGAAAATCTCATTAGACAAGGAAAACTGAGGAACTTCCTTAGACGAGACCAAAGAGATGAGAAAATGAAGGCCAAGGTGGAAAAATCATCACGTCCCCCACTAGGAGAAATAAGGGTAATTGTAGGAGGAAACTCGACAGCGCAGTCATCCAAATCAAAGAAGACATACCTGAAGGTGGTGCAGAACATCCAACTGTCCGGACGACCTCCTAGGACGAGGGAAGTAGACCAGCAGGCCGTTACGTTCACGGACGAGGAAGCAGGATGACTTCACCACCCACACGATGACACGATAGTCATCACCCTACTCATCTCTGACTACATGACCAGGAGGGTGTTGATAGACAATGGCAGTTCTACAGACATTCTCTACTACCCCGCATTCCAGCAAATGAGGCTAGGACGAGATCAGCTTCGGCCAGTGAATTCGCCGTTGGTAGGATTCAGAGGAATGAAGGTGCAACCGGTGGTTACCATCACACTACTAGTGGTTGTTTGAACATATCCACAGCAAATAACCAAGGAGGTAAATTTCCTTATTGTTGATTGTGCATCATCATATAATGCAATTATTGGAAGACCAACCCTGAATAGCTGGAAGGCGGTAACCTCTACCTACCACTTATCCATCAAATTTCCAACTGAGCACGAAGTAGGCCAAATACAAGGAGATCAGTTGGCCGCCAGAGAATGCTACTTAGCTATGCTGGCGATGGACGAGCACATACAGGCAATGAGTATAGAGGGGAGAAGGATCGCGGCAGAGCCCACTGAAGCATTAGAAGACGTCCTTTTGGATGAGAACCAGCCTGAGAAGTTTACAAGAGTTGGGGTGAGCATGGAAGAGGGGGCGAAGCACGCTTTGGTCTAGTTTCTTAAAAAAAGCCTCGATGTCTTTGCATGGAGTCATGAGGACATGCTTGGCATTGATCCGAGTGTCATTACTCATAGCCTAAATGTGTGCCCCCATTCAAAACCAGTGCGTCAGAAGAAAAGGATTTTCGCTCCTGAGCGTGACAATGCCATCAAGGAAGAAGTACAGAAGTTAGTCACCGCGGAGCTCATCCGAGAAGTTTATTATCCAGATTGGTTGGCGAACGTGGTCATGGTCAAGAAAGCTAACGGCAAGTGGCGAATGTGCGTGGACTTCACTGATTTAAACAAAGCTTGCCCCAAGGATAGTTACCCATTGCCACGCATTGACCAGTTGGTGGACTCGACGGTAGGTCACAGAGTGCTTAGCTTCATGGACGCTTTCTCAGGTTACAACCAGATACAGATGGATGAAGCGGATTAGGAGAAGACCTCATTCATTACGAGCCAAGGGTTGTATTGCTATAAGGTAATGCCCTTTGGTTTGAAGAACGTAGGGGCGACTTACCAAAGGCTGGTTAACCATATGTTCCGTCCTCAAATCGGGCGAAATGTGGAGGTTTATATAGACGACATGCTGGTAAAGAGCCAGGACGAGGATAAACATCTAGACGACCTTCAAGAGACTTTTGATACATTGCGGCGGTACAACATGAAATTAAATCCAAGCAAGTGCGCTTTCGGAGTTTCGTCAGGAAAATTTTTGGGGTTTATGGTGTCACATAGAGGAATTGAAGCAAATCCGGACAAAATCCAGGCGATACTGAACATGGAACCACCAAAAAATATCAAGGAAGTCCAGTCTCTTACCGGGCGGGTCGCCGCCCTTAACAGGTTTGTCTTGAAAGCTACTGATAAGTGTTTGCCTTTCTTTAAAGTCC
Organism: Castanea sativa; assembly: GCF_040712315.1. Taxonomy (NCBI): domain Eukaryota; kingdom Viridiplantae; phylum Streptophyta; class Magnoliopsida; order Fagales; family Fagaceae; genus Castanea; species Castanea sativa. Next base: position 54,438,195 of record NC_134015.1, read on the forward strand.
TTAGGAAGGCATTTGAATGGACAGACGAGTGTCAAAGGGCCTTCCAAGACCTGAAGACATATCTCATGACAGCGCCGCTATTGAGTCCATCTGTACCTGGGGAAGTGTTGTATTTGTATTTGGCAGTATCTCCACACGCAGTAAGTTCAGCGTTGGTCAAAGAAGAAGGGAGAGTCCAGAAACCGGTTTATTATACAAGCTGTGCAATGAGAGGAGCAAAAGGACGATACCTGATGATGGAGAAGCTAGCATTTGCACTGATCACGACTTCTAGGAAGCTGAGGCATTATTTTCAGGCTCACATCATCAACGTCCTAACAGACCATCCCATAAAGAAGACAATGAACAAGTTGGAAGCTGTTGGATGGCTAGTACAGTGGGTCGTTGAGCTTAGCGAGTTTGATATCAGATACCTCCCAAGGAGTGCGATAAAGGCGCAGGCATTAGCAGATTTCATTGCAGAGTTCACCCCCAGCCAGGATGAGCTGGACAAGGAAGAAAGTGCTGAGAAATGGGTGATCAATGTCGACGGGTCGTCCACACTGTATGCAGGGGGAATTGGGGTTATACTGAAGTCCCCTGAGGGTGACAGGCTGGAGTATGCAGCCTGTCTGCAGTATCAAACTACCAACAGCGAGGCTGAGTACAAGGCTCTACTCAAGGGATTGGAATTGGCTAAGTCCTTAGGGGTGGAGTCGGTAACAATCAGAGAAGATTCTCAGCTGGTCATTAACCAAGTAAATGGAATGTGTGATACTAAGGAAGATCGAATGAAGAAATACCTCAACAAAGTGAAACGACTTGCACGAAAATTTTCAGCTGTAAGTTTTGTTCAACTACCCAGGGAGGAAAATACGGAAGCGGATGCCTTGGCAAAAGCAGCTTCGGCAGGGGTGACAGACGAGTACGACAACATCCAATATATGTCGAGCATAGACATCCCTGACATACAACAGATAGGAGGAGGAGAGGATTGGATGAGTCCAATAATGATTTATCTCAAAGATGGAAGGCTTCTAGAGGACAAGGATGAAGCGAGAAAGTTGAGGGTCAGGGCAGCCAAGTACGTCCTCATAAATGAAGTATTGTACAAGTGAGGTTTTTCCCAACCTTGCTTAAGGTGCTTGGCTCCTGACGAGTCAAACTATGTTCTAAAGGAAGTTCATTCAAGAGCATGTAAAAATCATTCAGGAGCAAGGTTGCTAGTCCATAAGATCGTCCGTGCCATCTACTAGTGGCCTATAATGCAGGCAGATGCTAAAGTCTATGTCAAGGTATGTGACTAGTGTCAGCGCTACAGCAATGTACCTAGGCAGCCGTCAGAGTACCAGACCCCAATAATGGCCCCATGGCCCTTCGTACAGTGGGGACTGGATATCCTAGGCCCTTTCCTTATGAGAACCCGGCAAATGAAGTTTCTGGTGGTAGGAATCGATTACTTTACTAAGTGGGTAGAAGTTAAACCTCTTGTAGCAATCACTTAGTAAAATGTAAAAATTTTCATGTGGAAGAACATTTTATGTAGGTTCGGAGAACCCAAGGTATTAGTATCGGATAACGGACGTCAATTCGACAACGCACCCTTCAGAGACTTCTGCAATCATTTCAGAATCAAGAATCAATATTCCTCGCCCTCCCATCCACAGGAAAATGGACAAGCAGAAGTAGTGAACCGATCCCTGCTGAAAATCATCAAGACTCGGCTAGAGGGGGCAAAAAGGATTTGGCCAGACAAGCTACTAGGTGTTCTTTGGGCCTACAGGATGACAGTACGAACCCCAACAGGAGAAACCCCCTTTAAGTTAGCCTACGGAAGTGAAGCCGTTATACTAGTAGAAGTCCATATGGCTAATCACCGAGTGATGAAGTATCAGGAAAGAGAGAATGCAGAGCAACTCCATCTTGACCTCAATCTTATCGACGAGGTAAGAATGGACGCAGAGCAAAGGATAGCAAGATACAAGAACCTTATGGCCAGGCAGCATGACGCCATGGTAAAACCCAGGCGGTTCAGTGTTGGGGACCTTGTTCTCAAAAGAGTCTCCTTGGCAATCAGGAACCCAGCTCATGGAAAGTTGGGACCTAATTAGGAAGGACCCTACAGGGTAATTAACTGCAAGAGGCAGGGGTCTCACTACCTGGAAGCTCTGGACGGACAGAAGTTAGAGCATCCCTAGAATATGGAACACCTAAGGAGGTACTATCAGTAACGAGCAGGGACGAGGGAAATCACTAGCAAAGTTGCAGCTATAACCCATGTTCACTTATACTTACTGTTGTGTTCTTACTACTATTATGGTGTGTTATGAATAAAAAGTGCACTAGTTCTTAAACTTTTGCACCGGTTACAGACCAGCTTATGAAAGACGAGGTTATGTATTTTTTTAAGTATTTTAATAAGGCACTAGCTTATAAGCATGTGCCACGTTTGTGAACAATGTTCATGTAATAATATGGTTTGGATTTCTTATGTATTTGATGCATAGATCTAGTTTCCATAATAATACCCACAGAAGAGGCAAAATCCTAAGACGAATAGAAATCTTTGGACGCAGAAAAACTTGTCCAAGGCTTTCCTTTAAATAAGGATAAAGCAAAGAGAAATAAGCCAAGGCATACTCGTCCAAGGCTTTCCTTTAAATAAGCATAAAGCAAAGAGAAATAAGCTAAGGCATACTCGTCCAAGCTTTTCCTTAAATAAGGATAAAGAAAAAATGCTTTCCTCTAAATAAGGATAAAGCAAAGAGAGAAAGCCAAGTCCCACTCGTCTAAAGAAAAGAGAAAAAAAAAAAAAAAAAAAAAGGTAGGTGCTATGGCATAACAGAGACGAGAAGCTAGTCAAGACGCCTCAATATATTGAGACGAGTAAAACATAAAATCCTTGTGGAAAGACAATAAATAATTGCCTAAAGAACAAGCAAAAGCAATGCAATCATCATTATCGTCCTAAGTGAGTCGTCTACGAGGAAATCACATAGACGATCATTCGACACTTGGAACAAAAGCATAAATGATAAAAGTAATGCATAAACTCGTCTATGAAACGACAGCAACAAATGAAAATAAACATTCATTAAAGATCAAAGGGTAGATGACCACCGTCCAAAAACCCTTATAAAATAAGCATTAAAAGACAATTGTTAATTAACTCGTCCAGAACACTCTAGACGAGGTAATTGTACTTGAATACATTTTAAATAATAAAAAAAGAAAGAGAGAAGAAGAGAAGGAAACACTTTGAAAGAAAATGATAATAAAATCTTCGGATAGCAAGGGCATCAGGCATCGGGGTCGTCCTGGGCAAGCTTGGTCAAGGCATCTTCTTCAATATTGACATCTTCAGAGCTAGTCTGAAGAAAAGAACTAGCAGCACCCCCTAATTGAAGGACGATAGGGCTGAAATCAACCTTTGGAAACTTCTCCTTCGCCTCCATGCGAAAGTCTTCAAATCCAGCCGCTTAGTTGGCGTCTAGAAGGTCAGTCAATTGCTTTGAGGCCTTGAATTCCTCCACAACATCGTTCTTAGCCTTCTCAAGGGAGTTGCTTAACTCGTCGGTCTTCCTCTGAAAGTGGTCAAGACGGGGGTCTTTCTCCACTATGTCAGCTCTTAGCTCCTCGACGAGGTTCAGCAAACCTTTAGCCTCATCCTTAGCCTTAGCCGCTGTTTCAGCCCAGCCTTTGCAGTAGTCTCTGACTTCCTGTATCCTCCTCTCCAATAAAAGCCTCGTCTTATCCAGCTGAGTAGCCTACCTAGATATAGCTATGAACTTTGACATGGCCTGCACAAGCAATTACAAATTTTCGTATTAAGCAAAGCAAATAAGCTTAATGACGAGGAAAATATTTAAATAAAAAAAACGAGAAGAAATTTATATCAATTACCTTGAAAAGATCGTGGACACCTGAGTGGTCAAAATCTTTCAAGGACATGTTATAGCATGCAGCCACATCCTTGCCAGAAACTGCCTTTTCAAACCTCTCCCAGGCCAAGTCCTCACTCTCAAGGAGGTTCGACACAACTTCAACAGGAGGCTGAGACGAGATAGGACCACTAGTTTTAGATGGAGGAGGGTGAGTAGGCTCAGACGACTCCACGTCAAGAATCTGGATGGACGGCGATTGAGATGGAGGAGGAACAGGGACAGCAGGAGAGACGACCCCAGGCTTGGACGACCTCCTATGCTTTGCTCTTCGGCTGGGGAGGTTTTCAAGATTAATAGCCTTCGACAGGCTTCTCTTGTCACTAGCAGCAGGTCGAGCTCTAGTTTCGGCATCTTGCCTAGTAGGCTCGTTCGCGACTCCCTTGCCTTTGTTCTTCTTCATGGTAGGCATCCCTACAAAAACATAGATGAATAAATCAACAAATGTGCCTATGACGACATGATTAAGTTGATGGCAAAACAAAAAAAAATCCCAAGGCAAGAACTTACGTCGACGGATTGTGATTTCGTGAGCTAAGGCTTCTGGAGAAGGTTCTGGGCCAGGTCCCCAAGTCGCAAGACGTTGAAGGGTGACCAAAGAATGGAAGTCCCTTTCTAGGTGGAGACAAGCCTTTTGAACACGTCCCAAATAAAACTTGTTCAAAGACGGCCTTCTAACACCTGCAGTAAGGACGAGAAGCTTAGTTAGTGTAAAAAGACATGTGATAAGGGTAATGTTACAATGGTGATAAGCATACCTTCAGGACAAAGGTTCCCTAACTCTCCTGTATAAGGGGCAAATGGATCCCTGCCCACCTCAACAGGGTGCCCTGCCCAAAAACCTGAGACGAAGAAAAACTCCGTCTTCCAATTCCTATCTGATATAACCAACAACTTTATAATCGTACAATCTCTTCTCCTGGCTGTAAACTGATAAAAGCCCCGAGATTGACCAATTTCAGAGGGTTTGTAGTAGAAAAGGAATTCTTTCACGATAAGAGGACAATCCCCTTCAAAAACCTCTCTCCACAAAATTTGCATAGAAACGATTAGTCTCCATGCATTGGGATTAAGCTGACACAGCGCTAAACCCAATCTAGTGAGCAACTCCCTAGCGAAGGCATTGAGAGGCAACCTAAGACCTCCTAGAAGATAGGCTTCATAAACTCTAATGCCAAAATGAGGTTGGCAACACCACTCGTCACGGACGGCCAACCTAGGGTTTAGCTTGTCTGGAATTTGATACCAACTCCTAAGAGAAGCTAATTTCCTCTCGTCTGTCTTAGCAGGAACCCCTACAGCACAGCCGGAGGGACCAGCCCCAGACACAGACGCCACTCTCGTCCTAAATTCCTCTTGGAAGACTTCTAGGGGAACCCCAGGAACCCCAGAAACATACTCGTCTGTGGTATTACTCCCACTACTACTACTATCACTGCTAGAACCACTGTAACTAGTTGAATTGTGGTATTCGTCTATATCCCTATCAACACTATTACTAGTCGAAAAAAAAACTTTTGACATTGTGGAAATTCAAGGGAAACCTAAAGACGAGCGTAGAGAAAATACCTGGCTCTAGACGAAGGAAAACTAGGGACGCTGGAATACTTCTAGACGAGTCGATGGATGTCAAACAAGAAAATTTGGAAAAATGGAGAGGGTATGGGAGGAAATCCACTATTTATAGGCGTTGAAAAATGAAACCTGGAACGAAGCACTCAATTAGGAAGAACCACGTGGCAACTTCCTTGAAAACTCAAAACGACACAACGGTTAACCCATATAGTGATGACGTGTGGCGCGATCTAGAGTCACCGGAACCCCACCATATAGATCGAGACACGTGGGGTGGCGTAATGAGACGTGTCTAAAAACCAAAAGCCTTGGACGACCCTTGGACGAAGGGGCAACTGATAGGGTACTAGTTTTTCCCATCTTGAAGCCGTCCATAGAGGTCGTCCGTGACCTAACAGCATTGCAAGTACCCCTGAAAACCTTACCTATAACCATCTCGTCCAAAGAGGAAGAGACTAGGACGAGGTCCTCGTGACCAGGGAATGAGACGCTCGTCCAAGGTGTCAGCGATCTCGTCCTTAATAAATTCGTCTGTAGACAGAACGACCCCTATTCATGAGCTAAGCACACTCTACAAGGGGATACTAGGACGAGGGTATCATACTTAGGAAAATCTCCGAGTATAATGTGAAAATTCCTTATTTTACGCGTAACTTCTAGGTATCCGTTGTAGTACATAACTCCTAAACGGTTATGGAAGTTATTTTTAAATACTTACGCCTCCTTGAATCCAGGGGAGGTTATAATTGCGATAACCGTCTATTAGAATACTATATAAATGCTTATTTAGACAAAGCAAAGGTACGTTTTTTATTGCTCCCAAAAAGTTGGAACTCCAAAAATATAGAGAGAAAACTAACTTTGCCATCGGAGGGTTCTTGGCCGGCAGCCCTAGTCACCTTTGATCGCTTTTCTTTCTTTTTTCAGGCCGTTGAGAGAGCAAGTGGTCCTTTCAAGTCCGAAGCATCTAGCCTACTGATTTTCTTTGCATCATCATATATAAAGGGTATATTCATTATAAATTTTGAATATATTCAATCAATAACTAATTTATTCATCACTTATGTAATAATATTTAACAAGTTAACTAAATAAACCAAACTAGCATGTGTTTATAACATACACATTTAAATTGCTTAAATTCACAAGTGATAATATATTATAAATGACCCAAAAATAATAAAATTTTTCATCATATTCATCATACTACCTAATCAACCTCATTGAAGTCAATGCTATCATCACATTTATCATTTTGCAAACTTATTTCTTCATTAAAACCGTTTTCATCGCTATTGACATATACTATCTCTTTTTTTTTATTTTTATTTTAATAATTTTTTTCAAAAATATTTATTCTTGGCATTCTAGTTCCTTGGACTTATAACAATAATGACAAAAATAAAAAATAATTATATTATCAATTAATATCTTATTCATAGTATATAAAATATATTTGTAAATATTAAAGTGAAGTGTAAGGTATGTACGGTGTAATCCAAATTTTGTAGGAGAAAGAGAGGAAAAAAAAACTTATAAATATGTTATTTTATTAGGCTAAATTATGTAACCTAATAATTTTTTGTTAAAAACAAGTCTAACAACTTGTTAGATTCAAATAAAAGTATAAATTTTAACAAAAAATCTCATTTTAAAACTTTTGTCTATATATCATACGATACGTACAATTCTACAATATGATACGATTTATACAATACATATATTGTATCGTATGATTTATGAGCACTTATGATAAATCAAAGTGCCCCTAGGTCATAATGAGGTGGATAGATCAAACTCCACAATCAATGTGAGACTGCTTATGAATATGTTATTTTATTAGGCTAAATTATGTAATCTAATAATTTTATGTTAAAAACAAGTCTAACAACTTGTTAGATTCAAATAAGAGTGTAAATTTTAACAGAAAATCTCATTTTAAAGCATTTGTCTATATATCGTACAATTCTACAATACGATACGATTATACAATAAACACATTGTATTGTATGATTTATGAGCACTTAAGGTACATCAAAGTGCCTCTAGGTCATAATGAGGTGGACAGGTGAAACTCCACAATCAAAGTGAGACTGTTATGAGATGCACTAACTATTGTCAAGGCAACTTTGTTTGAAGGCATAGACCAAAAACAATTGACTGCCCAATGCAAATTACCCAGTGGCCCACTACTACCATCATACCCTCCCAATTTTATTTATGCTAAGTTAGCAAATTTTCGTGTGTAATCCACTTTTGTAATCTACCTTTTAGAACAATGCGTAATTGCATGTTGAATAATAATGTGCAATGGATATAAACTTTATCAATTATAATAAATGGGTAATGGGTTGTAAAGTTTGTGTCTATGACCCACCTCAAAAAAAAAGTTTGCATCTGTGTGAGACTGTACTACCATGATTGATGATACCATCCTATATATATATATATATTTTTTTGTGTGTGTATATATATATATATATATATATATATATATATATATATATATATTTGCTTATTTTCTAATATTGAAATAAAAAGTGCGTTTAAATAAATTACTGGCTTACTTAAAAACAAAAAACCTACTTTATTTTGTTTATTATAAAACTATTAAAGGGTGAGATAAATTGATTTTAGCAAGGGAATAAATAAAATAAGTTGTATATAATTGGTAAATCTTTGTGTAATCCACTTCTGTGTAATATATTTTTAGAACAATGAATAAGTGCATGTTGAATGATGTTACGCATACATTTTATAAACAAATATTACAAGCTAATCTTAGGATGCTAGGTTTTAGTTGGCGCATTTAGTGTATAAAATTGTATACATATTTATTTTTCTTCTATTGTGGAATTATTACACTATTAGAATTAGATTATAAATTTAACGATTTATGCATTATTCAACTTATATTGGGTTGAAATTTTTTTCTTTTTTAATTCTTTTATATGTATGGAAATAAATAAATAAATAAATAAAAGATGATAGCACTATGTTCAAGATTTTTTTTTCAAGTCTCATGGTAGCATGTGAGCAGATTGGTTGGCCTTGAGGAGTTCATGGTGGTGACTCAAATACACAATAAAAATCATCTTTGTGTAACAGTGATTGCACAACACACACTCAATTAACAAGAAACCTTAATTGTGACTACACTAATTCTTTGAACTATAAGCACAAACATGGCTAGTATTTTCCTTGAGTCATGTATTAATTAGTTGAAGTATAAGCACAAACATAATTAGTTCTAACAATAATCAGCAATAAGCACAAACATGGCTAGTATTTTCCTTGAGTCATGTATTAACTAGTTGAAGTATAAGCACAAACATAATTAGTTCTAACAATAATCAGCAATGATAACTAATAGCTACATTGGTATGGTATGCTTGTTACTGCAATCTGTGGTCGTGAAGTGTTGGCCCACTTCTTTAAGCATTGATATTTAGGGGTGCCCCATGGACACGGCCAAAAGTAAGAAATTACTTTTTTGTGTTTTCCAAAAGCAAAAGCACAACAAGAAAAAATTGCAATCAATTGCATGCAACTTAAAAAAAAAAAAGGTAAGTCAATATTCTGATATTATATTTCTATTTTTTGGAGCTACAAAAACAAAACATTGATGACGAAAGTTTGTCCACAAATTGAAAATATAGTCCAAGAACCTTCGAGTCAATTGTCAAGAAATTTCCAAAGAGTATCCAGTGCTTATAAGTCATCATATGTTGACGAACACTTCCACATCCATAAAATACTAAATTGAAAAGAAATTACCTTGACTTTACTCATTGAACATAAATTTTTGATTGGTATTACATAATAGACCTTAAATTCCAAATTCATATGTTATAGCTACTTCTATCACTCTTAATTCCCTAGATTCACATGCATGGTACATTCTCTTTGTCATCTTCACTTAATTTTCAATAAGTATTTATGCTTCCATGTCTATGACCTTTTGTACGTCCTAATTTTCATTAACAATAGGTGTAGACACCTCATTTCGTTTTGACCTACACAATATCCGCTACCAAAATGATTAGCATCGTGTGTGGAGCCCAATGAGCAGATTAACCCAAAAGTGGCCTAATACAATCTAAGCCCAAGCCCAATTATAACCCAAGAACTAAGCCCAAAAAATCATTTCTAACCTAATTTGGCTGAGGCTTACAAAAGGTGCATATGTCAAATATATGATGTGTACGCATCCAATTTGTGACGTACGCACCATTTGGACAAAAAACTCATATCAGTTCATTTCCATTTTGATGAGAATCTAGGGCAACTAGCCTGATCAACTAGCTACACAAACATCTAACCTAACCTTAGAATACTAGTTCTCCTATAAATACCCCAATTTTCACCATCCAAAGAGGCTAAACTCTTCCACCTACTAAAACTAGTAGCAGAGCCAGGATTTGACTTGAGGGGGGGGGGGGGGGGAATTACATTTGACATCACATTTACGCATGTGCAAGCAAACACACACACACACACACACACATAGTATTTGAGATCAATTTGCAAAATAACAATTCATTCATGTGTATATTAAGCAATGTTTGAATGCAAGAAAATTCAAAATAAAATAACATATTCATTATATTATTTATCTATTAGGGGTTTATTTACATAAAAAATCATTTTGAAATTGTAATTTTAAAAAATGATATATCATGAGGGTTTTGGTTTAAAAAATCATTTTATTTATTAACTATTTATTTATATAATTTTAAATGCATTTATTGTATTATATAATATAATAGAAGAAACATTAATAGATTTTTTGGGTGAGGCCAGGGGGGGCAAGTCCCCCCCCCCCCCCTGGGACCCCTCTAGCTCCACCCCTAACTAAAAATATGCTAAAATATCACTTGAAACCCTAAACCAAAGGGTTGAAGGCTAGAAGGGCAGAAATAGTGAGTAGTTGATTGATCTTCAGCCATTCTTTAATTATAAGATAATCTCCTACTTGCTAAGATTCTGAACTTTTAGTTGGTGTTACATTCAAAGTTTGTTAGCAAATAACCTAGGGTCATTCAAAAAATCCTAACCAAATCATTCCAAGTTATTTTGTTCTATAGACACAGTTGTGGTAGTGGGTTTCAGCCAAGGGGCCGGTCATCAACAGCACTATAAGTTCCACGAGGAGGAGATGTAGATCTTTTCCTTGATCCATATTCTCATCCTTGACTCTTATTTATTTTGTGTTTTTGAATTATTTTAACTCCTTTCCTTTTTTATTTCATCAGTTTTTAATTCTATGTTTCACTATCTTTTCTTAATAGTTATGTTTTCTTTTCAATACATATCTTCTACCTTGTTTTCTTTCCTTTTGTATCACATGTAATAAAACTCAAGATACCTAGCTAAAAGATCTTTCCTTTCTTTCCTTCTTTGAACCTAAAATATCTTACCTTTTCTCTCTCATTAACTTTAATTTTGATTTCAACCTCACAAGGTAACTAAAAAAACTAGAGATAAATAAGGAAGACATTTGACTCATAAATGAAGGTAACAATAAGTAACTGGGTTTCAATCCCTTTTGGAAGTTAATTGATTTTTCAAACATAAATGAAAGTAACATTTAATATGATTGGTTTCAAGATTTAAGCAATAATTTAATTAAGGTTTAATTGGACGTAGACATCTTAAAAGCTCCAAGATAATTGAGATATTTGATTTGAACTTAAATGGAAACATAAAAGTCAAATTAACTCTTCCTCAATTAATCAAGATTCAAGTCAATCCTTAAAACATGCAAGATCCTGAAATCAAGATCATTTAAGTTTAATAAGGGAAGATACTCAAACTTTAATGAAACTGACACTTCAATTAAAGTTCTTCTCTCATAAGACTTAATTACCCAACTTTAAACAAAGCTTTTAATCTTGGTTGATATCTACATGCATGTGTCTCATACACATGCATGATTGGGTATATATATGCACACACTTGAGCGTTGTTGATATGATATTCTCCATGCCTATATGTAGGGACAGACCTAGGATTTTAATTTAGAGGGGACTAGAGTATAAATGAAAAAAAAAATCCAAATAGGCATCCATATTAACAAATTATAAATACACAAAATCATTGTTTCTTAATACATTTATATGCAATTATTTGCTAACAAAGACAAAAAAAAAAAAAAAAAAAAAAAAAAAAAAAAACTTAGGATTTTTTAATACTAGGCTAGCTAGGATTTTTTTTTTGTTTTTTTTTTTTTGTTGTTGTTGAAGTTATTCACAATAGTTTATTTATTTTTACTACCTCACTTTACAATACACCCAACATCAATGTTTTATTTTTTTACCACTTCATTTAAAATAATATAAACAACTCATTAAAATAATAAGGGAAGAGAGAGAATTTGAGTTTTTTAATTGAAGGAAGAGAGATAATCTTATTAAAATATTGTCATTTATTTTGGTTCTTTGGTGGTAATTTTTTTTTTATATAACTAAAATACAATCACCATTGTGAATGCTTTTATTATTTTTGTTAAATTTTTAGGTTGAATAGTTGCTAATAGTGCTAGGCTGGTTAGGCTGATTAGGGAGGAGGAGGGCTTAAGATTTTGGAAAAGGGGCTAACAACAAAAAATAAAAAATATCATAAGTTAAAAAAAAAAAAAAAAAAAAAAGGGCTAGGGGGGCCCAGGCCTCCACCTAGGTCCATTCCCCCTATATGTTGATGATTTGAGCTTGATGCCACAAGTTGTTTGTTTCTTTATTTGTATATCTCTTCACATATTTCTGTGGTCACTTGTTTTATCTATCTTGTTTGATCTTTCTTTGTTTGCTTTATAGGACACGTCGACTGCTCTTTAGGCTTTAGATATAGATGCATATTTGCTTGAGTCTTTAGGGTAATTTATTTTCCATCCAATTTGAGTAACGATATATGAAGGCTAGCTACGGCTAGACAAACTTGGGGTGTCTAACCTCTTCCCATCTTATACCCTAACTTCGAACCTAGTTTGGTTGAAAGACATTCATGGAGTCATGTTTTGTTTCCTAGACCTCTAATCAAGTGGCGACACCTTCATCTCTTTTTAAGAGGCTCTGCGTACTCCCAAGCTCACGCTGGCTTAGAGTTTGAAACTGCTTTTAGGGAGGTTAAGTATTGCGTATCCCGCCTTTGCAAGAAGAAACTGATATGTCGATGTGTCATAAAAATGGGACAAGGTTCACAAAACTTATGGTAGGTATAGTAGCTGAGATTCTACTTCTAATTCATTACATGACGTTGAATGGTCAGAGTGGGATCAAGATCATGCTGTTTTAGGATTCGTGTGTCTACTTATTTGCTGAATTTTAATTGATATTGTTTAATGTGGATTTAGGTTCATATTTTAACTTCAATTTTTTTTTCTTCGAATTATTATATCTTTGTTTAATCTTTTCTAGTTCTTATTGTTAATTTGAGACCTACTGCCCCTGGACGTAGGCTTTTTGATAACCTTTTGCGCAAAAATTGATATGATAGCACTCTCACTACCCAATTGCTGATATAATATGCGAACCATTAGTGATAAGAATAGCCAACCTGGGTCATCAATAAAAACCGTTTGATTTCTTATCATATACTTAGGTAGATAATTTGTTTCAAATATTTACAATTCATGATTTACATGGTGGAAGAGTACTACTAGTGTCAAACTCTAAGTTGTGCGTGCGGATTGATCTGTAAGCAAAGATTGGTTAGTGATCTCCAAATATCTTTATGTAAAGCCTGATTACAGCTTCTTCATGTCTTATCTTATCATATCTTGCGTGTATATTTAACTTAAGGATTTGATGAAGAAGAGGATTTCATGTTTGAAATGAAGAGGGAAGCCAAAGAGGAGACAGAGACACCATTTATGAAGAATCGAAGAATGTTATTAGAGGAGTTAATTGCCTTTTGCAATGGAGAAAGAAATCTTATTCATGTCTTCTTCTCTGCTGAAGAGCTCAGAAGAGCAACATACAACTGTGACCCACTTCAAATTTTTTGGATGCAGATGGCTTTCAATTTTACAAGGGTTCTTTGGAAGATCAATTATTTTCAGTTAAAAAGTATGGCAAAAGATCATGGGCTATACTTGGATAGATGATCAAAGACATTGTCATTAGATCACAAATGAGTGTCCGCCAAAATGTTCTAAAACATCCCTAGTTTCAACTTATTTTGCAGTTATATGAAAAATCCATATTTATATCTGTATTATCACCAAGAATTCAGGACTGAAAAAATGTAATAGTTATATAATGTTCTACTTTAAATGTGTAAGAGAATTAGTTTGACTAACAGATAGACTACATGGCTCTAACTGCGTCGAATTCTTCCTCAAAACTTACAAGATTCATATCTTGGATTCAAAGAAGTCATACTTTGAGAAACATGCTTAATCATAAGCACAAAATTGATTGAATTAGATAAAAATAATAATGTAATCTAGTTCTAGTGTACAAGGCAAAAGAAAGCTGTGCTCCAATACCCTCAAATTATAACAACAAAACAGCAAATGAAAAGTTACAAGACTACATGAAACTCTGATTCACTGGATCAAAGGAAGCAACTACACCCAACAGATTTTTGCGTGTATATTTATAAACAAAAACAACAATCAAATGGACATAATGGGGTATTTCCAGCACCAGACTTATTGATGCCCAATTCCTCTTCTGTGTAAACAGTAAACAGCGTAGCATATCTAGTTTTTTAATGCTTAAACTTGAATTGTGCGATGAACACTTCAAATGAACTACTACAAGAAAGAAGACCAATTTGATGGTTTAATCTGGGAAGAAGAAACAGTTACCCTTCCTGTTACTATATAAACAAATATAACGCCTAAGACAGAATAAAGAAGAAACCAGAATGTTACTATATAAACAAATAACAGCTGCCGTTCCTGTTACTAAACAGTTTCACCCTGAATGTTATTGAAGCTGAAATCCCTAAAGAAGAAACCAGAATAAAGAATTAAATAAACAGTAAAGGTACTATTTCAACAAGAGCTAAATGTAACAAGGCAGTTTCAGTTACAGGTGCTTCAAATGATGCAGGTTATTAAGCTGGCCTCCAATCCACCCAGTGAGGTTTAGTCCTTGAATTTTACTGCATAAAACTAGTAGAGACCATAGAACGGTAAGGTTTTGGGCTTTTATGGAAATTTGGCATTGTTAGTAGTAAAAATAGGTTAGCTAAGTGGATTACAGGTGTATAACAGATGAATCAGAACATGACACTCCTGTATAGATCTTGAAGAGCACTGACTGCACCATGTAAGCAAATGAGAGCGCAGCACAGCAAAGCAATATTTGAACTCAGAACAAATATAGAGAGAAGCAACAATAACACTACTATAGTACCCAATAAAAAATGAGAAACAGTAGTGCTAAAAATCTAGAATAGCGAACGTTATATCACTCATACTAGAATAATGAAGAAACATATTATTACACTTCTTCTGCAGCAGACTATACCTCATAAATGCTCTCTTTGAAAGAAATACATATTATAACCCCAAAAATGAGTCAAAGCCTGAATCTTTGTGAGGCATTCTATGGTAGCCTTCCCAGATTTTTTTTTGATTGGTATCCTTGTACCTAAGATTCCGCATTCTACTGAAACTACAAGATTCACAACAAGACACATTTATTCCAATAGAATGCTACAATCAGAGATGGACTCTTCAATAACAAACGATTCAAAGTTTTAATTCTCGTTTTATATTTGTTCCTCTTTGCTTTTCCTTGAATATTTTTCTAGGGTAAAATTGTTGCTGTTTCTGAAATCAAAGGCATATATAGACATAAACCACCAAGCTTCCACATAAGCATGATTTTTTTTTTTCATTCATTTTCTCGGTAAACAAACAGAGAAAAGGG
The DNA here is from genome assembly GCF_040712315.1 of Castanea sativa. Taxonomy (NCBI): domain Eukaryota; kingdom Viridiplantae; phylum Streptophyta; class Magnoliopsida; order Fagales; family Fagaceae; genus Castanea; species Castanea sativa. Next base: position 54,453,574 of record NC_134015.1, read on the forward strand.
GAGAAAAGTTACCTTGAGCAAAGTGAGCTCGCCCCCCAAATTCTACGGCTCCACGGTGTACTTCACAAATGAAGAATCTATTGAATTCACTTTGGGTCTTATTATAGGAGTCTTTTGGCTAAATATTTTTAAAAATAGAGTTTTTTTTGTTGTTACAGGCACTGTTTTATTTAGTGGTACGAGGGGAGAAAGTAAATTTCGGCAATAGTTTTGCCGAAATTCTAACAAAAATAGAAAAGAGAAAAAAAAAGCAAGAGAAAGAAATTTCGGAATTTCGGCAACACTATTACCAAAATTCCTTCTGCCTAGCCCCTACCTGAGTGAGTGTGTGCCCAATGCAAGTACTTGAAGCAAAAAAAATATTTTGCGGCAATCCCAATGCCGAAAATAGAGGGAAAAAAGTAAAAAAAATTGGCAATGGTATTGTCGAAATAGGGAGAAAAAGAAAAAAAAAATTTTGGCAATGATATTGCCGAAATAGGGGGGAAAAGAGAAAAAAAAAATGGCAATGGTATTGCTAAAATAGTGGGGAAAAAGGAAAAAAAAAATGGCAATGGTATTGCCGAAATAGGGGGGGAAGAAAAAAAAAAGTTAGTTTCTTTTTTTGAGTAGTTAGTTGCTTTTAAATTTTTTTGCAAATTAAAAAATAAAAAAAATTCCAGGCTTGGAAATCAGGGGAGATTATGAAGTGGGCTTTTAAAACTTCCAGCCTTGGAAATTTTGTGGTCGCAGGTTGAGTTGCTTTTTTTTTTTCCCCTTATTTCGGCAATACCATTGCCAAATTTTTTTTTTCTTTTTCCCCCCTACTTCGGCAATACTATTGCCAAAATTCATCTTTTTTTTTTTCTCTCTTTTCCCCCCTAATTCGACAATACCATTGCCAATTTTTTTTTTTTTTTTTTACTTTTTTCCCTCCATTTTCGGCAATGGAATTGCCACAAAACTTTTTTTTTTTGCTTCAGGCACTCTCATTGGGCACGCACTCACTCACTCACTCGGGCAAGAGCTGGGGCAGAAGGAATTTCGGTAACAGTGTTGTCGAAATTCCAAAATTTCTCTCTCTTACTTTTTCTTTTTCTCTCTCCTACTTTTGTTTGAATTTCGACAACACTATTGCTGAAATTCACTCTCTCTCCTTATTCCCCTAAATAACTTGGAACAGTGCCTATAACAACAAAAAATTTCATTTTTTGCAATATTTAGCCAAAAGACTCCTTATTATAGCGTTTGAAAGCACAAACTTGTAAAAATCAATATATAGATCACTAAATTATAAGGCTCTTGAAGTGGATACTAAAAAGTAAATTATTAATGGGGCATAAATAGATACATTGTTACATAAAAAATCACTTGTAATGGGTGATGAATTTGTTTCACATCAATAGTTATTGGCCAAGTGAATCTTTAAAATTCTAATTGAGTGTTTTTATTTTATTTTTAAAGTTCAATCAGCTCTCATGATCTATCTACCGACAAATAGTCAAATTTATACCTATTTATTTGTTGATTTCATATTGAAATTAACACGCATGTATCTGAACTAAATAATTAAAACCTCAATGAGTTGGTATAACGGTTCTGAAAACTTCACGAAATTCATGAGGTTTTGGGTTCAAAACTCCTAACCCCATCTCCTAGGGGATTCCTCCAACTAATTAAGCTAATTTAGTCTAATTTAGATTGAGATAAGAGTAGGATCCCCTTTGGGAGACCATTTCTACTTTGAGATTAAAAAAAAAAAGATTATTCTATAGCAAGTAATGTGTAGATTACTTTTTTTGGGGATAACGATAAGTTTCAAAATTGAAATGTGGGAATAAAACTAATGTACTTTTTTTTAATTTTTATATATGATAAATTTCAAATTTGTGATAAAGGGAAACTTCTTAATTTAAGAAATGGAAGAGTTTGGGCAAATCTATGGGGTCCATTGTTTTCAATTTATTACTGGCTATGCCATTAAAAACATTTTATGTATCTTTAAAACATCTTCTTGGCCGTTTCCAATATCCAATTTTCAATTGGGAAAATAGGAAATAATTTTATGAAAACTATATTTAGAAAGGATCAGCTAAACAATAGATTCAAGTGTGGAACCCATGATTTTATGGTTTCCAAAAAAAAAAATTGTGTTTAAATCCTCTTACCAAATAGGCCCAAGATACAAAATATTTGGATTTAAATATTAATTCTAAACACCATATCACATCACAAAATGATATCATTTTATGAAACAAACCAAAATAAAATTTATTTTATTAAAATATTTTAAAATAACATTACTTTAATAAGTAACTATAAAAAAATTCCCTGTTATAAATTAATCAACTACATCAACTAATCTTGTGCACTACAAACTATTTTTAAATTTTAGGGGTTGCAAACTCATTTCATATTCCTTCTCAAAAAAAAAAAAAAATCCTTTGAGATTGTCTCATTAGTTACAAAATAAAGTTTTTTCTAAAAAAACAATTCATAATAAACAATAGTCAATTTTTTGAGATTTGAGTATGGAAATCTGATTGTAAAAGGGATTGAATAAAAGGAGGACAATCCTCAAGTCAAACCTAGGAGCCCTCCTTAGTCCTCAGCTTGTAATGTCTTTGTCAAAGCATGAGCAGCTCTCTTGCCATATTAAATATAGGAAAAAGAAACAATTAATAATCCCCGTGGCGGCTCTAGGATTATTTTCTAGAGGGGTCAATAGTGTTAGAACTAGAAATTTGTTGTAGGAGTAAAAAATAAATTGATTTTTTTTTTTGTATATACAACTTTCATATTATATAAAATAATCTAAAATAGTATTCTAAATATACAATATAGTCTAAAAAACTTATTAATTGTTTAAAGATTGGTAAGAAAACTACCATTTGAATGCATAAATAAATATAATTAACTTACTAATCATATATTTTTGTCAAATTCATAATAATTTGTTATATCTACTTCAATTATATAAAAACATATGATAAAAAAGAATAGTAAAACACTTGGAAGTAAAATGGGGAGTAAACATGGAACTAAGAAAAAAAATAATTGATATGAGTTTTTTCTTTTGAAGTGTATTTATTTATTTTCTAGAGAGAATGTTTATTTATTTATTTTTAATGAATGAGCAATTTTTAGAGTAGTGCTACTAACATAACACTTTCACAACAAAATCTAGGTGGCAAGTTGTTAAAAGTATATAAAAAAGTTATGTAAGTTGTGGGTCTAGATAAAAACTAGTTACAACTTGGCACTTAACTTTTATTGTAAATTTATTGTGAAAATAGCACTAAGATGTTTATATTCAAGCTCATTTTAATAGGGTTTAAACAAAATTTAAAGTCAGAGTGTTCAAATTTTTATTTTTAGAGGTAAAACAAAAAAACAAAAAAATTTATATATATTTAAAAATAAAAAATTGGCCAGTTCAGGGGGTTCATTTGAACCCCCTGGGTTGGCTATAGCACCGCCCCTGAATAATCCTCATAATAATTAATTAGACTTTCACTTTATAGTATTCTTTTTCTTTAGAAGAGGAAAAATACGAAAAAAACATGATGGGATTGAAAGTTTTCAAATTATTCTCTAAAACTCTAGAATGATCTTTTCAACAATATTAAAATTTTCTAACGTACCGACAAATCACCTATGTTTATTTAATACATACGTGCAATTCGTCTTTTATATTTCCTTCTATGTTTTAAAGAATATTGCAATTAATCAATTAATGTTTTTTTTTTTTTACAAGACTAGTTATTTATTATCAAAAGTATAAAGCCCCCTGTCAATGTCCTTTCCCTTACTTACTTGCCCTTTATCTAATTGCCTATCCCCATTTGGTGACATTTCTTTTATACTAAATCTACATGATGCAAAACTAGTGTCTTCTCCATCTTCCCATTTTTCCGACCTACCAAACTGACCTTAAGTTGTCTTTCTGCCACATCCTCGGTTGAATTTGTAAATGTGGGCAATCATGGATAATTGGATATCAATTGATCACTTCATTTTATTTTGCATGCCTTTTTTGGACTTCTACTTTGTTAGGTATTTAGGATGCAAAACTAGTATACACTTTTTAAGGTTTCCATTAAAAAGGATTGGATTTTTGTTATTCTTTTCTTTGAACGCGTTTGACTCTTTAAAGTGTCATTTTTATTTACATACATTTAAGGTGCACTTTTTGTTTTTTATTTTTAAAATCCATAAAGAGGCTCGAAGAGCGGTAATCATGTGATCTCGAAGAGCAGTTAACATAAAACCTAATTTTGTGAATCTGCGCAGGATCTTTCCAATGGTCTTTAGACCAAATGATATGTCCTTTTCCTATTTTTGAGAATTGCTTACAATTTTGCCAATGATCATGGGTTCAATCTTGAAGAGTGTATGAGTTGTATTTATGCATGCATGTGTGTATAGAAAATCTACCATAAAATTTCTTGCGGCAAAAGTTGTAGTCCTAGTATTTTCCTGGAAAAATAATGAAAGTTCAAGAATTAAAATGAAAGGAAAAATTAAAGGTGAAGAACTGAATTAAAAATGTATCAAAGTTAGAGACTATAATTTGTAATTTAGTCTATTTCATTTAGTGAACCCTTTCTCCCTTCGACCTCCAAATACTTTGTGCATGAAAATGTATCAATTAAGTTATAAGACTTTTGGTTAATTATTAACAATCCTTAATCTATAATTTACATCCTAAGATTTAAAGAAAGTTATAGTAATAAACACCTCAACTAAACCAATTGTGTGAAAGAACACACGCATCAACTTGTACAAAAATTTCTGTTTATTTTAGAATAAGAACTTTTTTTTTATGTACTCACTTGTTAAAACACCTCATATTAGATTATCTATATTACACTACATTTCATTAAATTATCAATTTTTTTAAATTTTTTTTAATTGTTTCTCTTTCTACATACACAACAACCACCATTTACTCTCTTCTTTTATCTTTGAGATATGTAATGAAAGAATAAATAACTAAATACAAAATGAATAATATTAGTGTAAATTTATATAATTAGTAAACTTATAAATTTGCACAATTATACATGGATATATGAGTCATTTTAAAGAAAAATTGTGTAAATTTTACATATTTTTCTATTATACAAGGACCGATGTAAATGCACTTGGGACTTGGAAATTTGAACTGTGATATATCTATTGAAATGGTCGATCTTAAGTACACTTGCACTGTGCCCGTGAGAAAGCAAGGAAGTGAAGGAACTAACGTATACCCGTAAATGCTGGCCAAGAAGATGATCAATGACCCTGTTGGTTTTGTAGATAAGATCCCTGTAGTCACAAACAGTAAGCACTAATTACATGGACGTGATTACCATATGAACTTGACTAGTCTTTCCCTGCACAACCTCACAGTCACACAAATATAACACAACCAACACATGGCAGCAGCTAACGCTCTCCAAATCAGCCCATTTTCTTCTTCTCCTACAAAACCCAACACAATAACCTCTCCTTCTCTGTCTCTCTTACCCCATTGCACTTCTCTCAGAGAGCTCAAGCAAATCCTAGCCCTTACCATCAAAACTCACCTCCAAAATGACATCACTGTCCTCACCAAGCTTATCAGTTGCTGTGCTCTCCATCCTTCTGCTACCTTTATGGACCATACCCACCAAATTTTCGACCAAATTCTCCAACCAGACATTGTGGTCTTCAACTCCATGGCCTGTGGATACTTCCGCTTTAATGCCCCTCTTCAGGCCATTTTGCTCTTTTCTGATATCCTATGCTCTGGCATTGTCCCTGATGACTTTACCTTCTCTTCTCTTCTCGAGGCATGTGCAAGCTCTAAGGCATTGCAAGAAGGTAAACTATTGCATTGCCTTGCTACCAAACTTGGTCTCAACCATAACATATATGTATGTCACACATTGATAAATATGTACACTGAGCCTTGTGCTGTTTGTTATAATGCAATAATCACAGGATATGCTCGAAGTAGTCGGCCCAATGAGGCGTTGTCATTGTTTTGCGAATCGCAAGCGAGTGATCTCGAGCCTACTGATGTAACACTTCTTAGCATACTTCCATCTTGTGCTTTGTTTGGAGCATTAGACTTAGGGAGGTGGATACATGAGTATGTGAAGATACATGGTTTTGATAAAAATGTAAAGGTCAAAACTGCTCTTATAGATATGTATGCAAAGTGTGGAAGCTTGGATGATGGCATGATGCAGTGTCTGTCATTGCGAACATGTCTGTAAGAGATACACAGGCTTGGTCAGCCATGGTTATGGCATATGCAACTCATGGGCATGGTTCCAAAGCCATATCATTGTTTGAAGAAAAGAAGAGGGCGAGAGTGCGACATGATGAGATTACGTTTTTGAGTCTTTTATAGGCTTGCATCCACACTGGCTTAGTAAGGGAAGGTTGTGAGTATTTCTTAGCATAAGTATGGGATTATTCCGGGTATCAAGCACTATTGTGCATGAATTCTTCTCTGGGGAGGGAGCTGGGAAGATGTGAATTATTTGAGGAAACTGATGAAAGCCAAGGGGGTGGTGAAGGTATCTGGGTGTAGTTTAGTGAAGGTGAACAATATTGTGCATGAATTCTTCTCTGGGGAGGGATTGCAATCTGTTTCTACAGATTTGCACTAGACACTTGACAACTTAGTCAAGGAATTGAAGTTGGTTAGGTAAGTTCCTGATATTTCTTTAGTTTTTCATGCAGACATGGAAGATGAGAACAAATAAATTACTCTAAGATATCATAGTGAGAAATTGGATATTGCTTTTGGGCTTCTAAACTCTCCCCCTGGTACAAAAATTCGGGTGGTGAAGAATCTATGGGTATGTGGCGATTGTCTCTATAGAGCAAATTGTACAAGTCATAATCAACAATGAGTAATGAATTATATAAATCTAGCAAGTTAATGATCCGTACCAGCTTCTGGGTTTAGGCAAATGTATGATGAAAGAATGTGCATCTTTGGAATCTATTTGTACAAACAAATTGGTTCCAAAGAGTGGAATAAAGCCTTTTGTTGATTTGTACGGATAAAAAATTGGTTCCAAAAAGTGGAATAAAGCCTTTTGTAATTTAGGCAAATCAATTACTTTTAAAGTCAACTTTTAGGCTGTGTTTGGTTCGATATAAAATGTTTTTCAAGTGTAAAATATTTTCAGGTGAAAATATTTTTTAGAAAAGAAAATATTTTTAGGTGTTTGGTGATATTTTAAAAAATACTTTGGAAAATATTTTTTAGTGCTTGGTTGTGTTCTTGAAAATACCATAGAAAATACATTTTCTACTTGTTGCTCACATTTTCTCAGCATTCAAACAAATATATATCATCATTTCTCAGCAAAGTTACATAAAAGAAACAAAACCCAAAAAAAAATTTCATCAAATCCGATCAAGTTGAGAGAAGAAGGAAGAGAGAGAGGCGAGATTGCGCGATTTTCAGGCGACGACGCGATCGCGCAATCTCAGGCAAAGGCACGGCCCCGCGATCTCAGGCAAAGGCACGGCCCCGCGATTTCAGGCGAAGGCGAGATTGCGCGATCGGGGGCAACTGGGTTTAATCAGAGGCTAGATCGCGCGGCGGAGGCGATCTTTGCTTCATTGAGTTGGGGCGCGATCTCTCTCTCTCTCTCTCTCTCTCTCTCTCTCTTTGCGTGTCTGAGTCCGGAAATGGTTTGAAGTGAAAATAGAAAGGTAAAACAATTTTCGGGTCAAAGCCTTTATTTTACGGTCAAATGAAATGTTTTTTTAGAAAATTCTATTTTCCATGCGCTACCAAATACACAGTGAGGTGTAAAATGATTTCCTGAAATGGTTTAAAGCCAAAACAAACGCAGCATTAAACACAAAGCAAAGGAAAATGATGTGGCAGAAGTTTTTCCTGCTCTCAATGAGGACATTTTACAGGTCTGATGTCTTTTTGCTGCTATTTTTTTGTGGTTACTTTTCTGTAACTTTTTATGTTAGCAAGGAAAAAAGAAAAAGTCAAAGTTAGTTGTCTCAATGTGATAAGTAAATAAAATTTTTATTAAGTTGTGGAAGTAAGTTAATAATTTTGTCCCAAACTCCCACTGTGAAAGGCTAATCAGGTGCATTTGTTTCACACAACACATGTGATAAATTAATAGTAATAACAATAAGCGTATGCTGCACCAAATATTTTGTCCACACTTACGTTTTTGCCTATAAGTACCGCCATTCACACCATGAAACTACCACCCTAAGTCCAAAAACAAATTCTACAACTCTCTCTCTATCTCTCTCTCTCTCTCTCTCTCTCTCACACACACACACACAGATGAAAGTATGAAACCCAATTGTGCAATCTTCATCAAGCTTTTATTATTACAATGCCTAGCAATTGGCTGTGTTTCACAAAGCTTCAATTTCTTCTACCTTGTACAACAGGAGAGTAGGATTATTTAAGAGAGAGATCATCCTTTTCAAAGCTAACTACTCTTATTTGATGTTGTCATAACATCATAACTTATTTCTTGATTTCGCCACTCTAAATCTCTAATGCAGTGGCCTGGATAATACTGTGACACAAAACAAAGTTGTTGCTTTTAGCATTTTTGGGCTTTGGCCTAATTACACCGATGGCTCATACCAGTCCAACTGCAATCCTAACAGTCCTTTCGTGAAATCCAAGGTACCAATTTCTTTTTAGGAAATTGTTAAAGTTGTTATCAATTTTACCATATGAAACTTATAAACTAACTTGATAATAAAGGTAATTGGTGCTACATCAACAACATAAGTACTTAAATTCCATCACTAATAAAGTTCATTGTATATCATTCTATAGATTTCAGACCTAATTAGCAGAATGCAACTCTTCATTTCCTTAGTAACTTAAAATTGGTTGTCCAAGCTTAGCTTTCATAAACCTTTTTTTTTGTTTTTTATTTTCATTTTAACATTGAGTGTGAAAAAAAATGTTACAGGGATCCAGCCAGATGGGTGTTCTTGTAGCATAAGTGATGCTATAAAAGGAGCAACTGGGTATGATCCTAGGATAGAATGCAATGTTGATGCATCAGGTAATAGCTAATTTTACCAGATTTATCTTTTTGTAGACACTTCTGGGTCACTACTTATCAAATGTCCTGTGCTACCAAAAGGGGGATGTGCCTCCAACATTGATTTCCCAACCTTCTAAATATAATAGAGGAAGAAAGTGGAAAGTCTCTCTTAAACATGGTTTGCTGCTAGAGTATTGGACATTTCAACTGTAGTCCTGCCTAATTACCAATCATTTGTATTCTCTTGTGGCATAATATAATCTATGGAAAAATAATCATATCTATTATGTACACCTTTACATTGAAGAAAAATAAAATTTTCATTATAGAAATGAAGTCTTTGAATCCTGATTCATATCCTGTGGGTTACTATCAATGATTTTATATTGAACGAGGTGCTTTGCAGTTTTTATTAAAATTTCTCTAAGAATCTTTGTTAAATAGAAAATCCTAATTGGACGATCGTTGTGACCTTCGGGAGCATGATACAAAAAAACAGATTATGTTTGACCATGGAATAGAAATAAGGAACCAAGCCAACAAAAACTTAGGCATACACGTCCAAAAAAAAAAAAAAAGTTATGCACAATGGGTTCATTCTATTACTTTAATTTAGTAGCTTTCCTTCTTTGCCATTTGAGTTACAGCTTATTGGCCTTTTCCAATTACCTTCTACAGCCTTTTGGGTGCTATCTTTAGAAGCAGCTACCACAATAATACCTTCAGCACCTATATATAGAGAACAACTTTAACATTGTTAGTGCATAGAAGTAGTTACTGAAACCTAGACCATTAGAAAGAAGCAGATATTGCCATATTGGTGAACAAAGGATAGATGAAAACCTATCTTAAGAAACCAAGTTGGATTAAAAAATGTATAAAATCATTACTAAATTAATTCAGAGATGCAAAGTTTTTAAACAATTCAAGGCAGAGAGGTCCCAAGTTCAGATGCAACAACAGTTACTTTTGGCATTTCTGGGAAGTAAGAAGCACTAGATTATCAATCACTGTATTTTGGTATGTAACAAGCAATTTAGGTTATCAATATTTTGCATATTTAACTTCCTAACAATGGGGAAGAAATATTCTTTCTTTATCTCATATATAGGCTTCTTGTAAACTTTTTTCCTCCTTCAGTAACAACATTGCCACCTTAACAAAAGCAGTCCCCATGAATCAAAATTCCTAAGCAAAAGCTTATCTGAAAAAATTTAGTGAAGCCCAGAGGAAATCAAATGCAACCCATACCCATGTAATGGTAATGATTATCGCAAATTTGTATTTCTATTGCAATTACAGTGCATAATGGTATGTTTATTATTTTCCGTACCTTCTGTTTAGTTTGTAAAGTTTATTTAATACTTATCCTTCTATATTGCATTACACGGGGTATGTATAATCATATTTTAATCTGGCTAAGCATTAGAATACAATCAGTGATTTAAGTAAAAGAAAAAAATGTTGGTATTGTTTCTTGGTTCTCTCAGTTTGCTATTTCACATAAACAATGCTTGGGTACAACTTCTAGTTAAGATATCATTCATGGATTCAAATAGAAGTTTGGATACAAAATAACTTTCACTAAGGAAACATGGTTCTATTAACTTCCAACTGAAAATTGCAAATCCTTTCTAGTGATCACAGCAGAGTAGGACAAACTGTGAAGAACTTGAGAGAGAGAGAGAGAGACTAACAATTAGATAAAAAGGTAGATTCATTGCTAAAGTATGATAAACCTATACCAATTTTCTATATAACATAAACAATGCTTGGGACACAATTTCTAGTTAAGATATTATTGGTGGATTCACATTGAAGTTAAGATACAAAATAACTTTCAGTAAGGATGGAAAGTTTTCTATAAGATTTTTTTACCTTTTACATCCTAAGTGATTGAAAGTTTGGTTTAGGCATTCTTACAAACACTTTGAGGGAGCAAGTAACACATGCCACTATCCTAAATCTTCGACTTGAAATACAACTTTAAACAATGAATAATCCTTCAACTTTCAATTCCAAATTCATTGAAAACCCAGTACCAAGACAATAACTAAGCTCCACAAAGTTCCACACAACACTCCAAATCATCACACCAGTATATCTCAAACCCAGTAAAAGAAAACACAAATTACATGAATAGTTACTAAGTATTTACCATCTAAGCACTCTTAATTATCACACACTCGAGCTGACCCAAAACAGAATATTGCATACTAAACCAAATTAAACAACTCCAACACCACCAATATAAATAAGAACATGAAGTATAAAGAAAATTTCCAAAACCAATAGCAGGAAAAACAAAGAGAAACTACACAGAACGGATACTCACAATGTGGATCATGAGGTTGTGAGAGATGCAGATGAAGTATTACTGTATAGCTTGCTAGGGACATCAACCAATAATATTGAAAGCCAAATTAAGAGTATGAAAGCTTATGCAGGTTTTGTGGCCTGCGATTGACAGACCCTTCACTAGTAATCTGTTTTTGAATATTCATAACACTCTTGGCTCTGCGATTTAATTGAGGAGAGAGCCTGCATTGGAGTAAAGAGAGAAAATTGAGAAGAGCAATTATCGGGTGGTAGTCGAATGGTTGGTATCTAAAAATAAAGCATTAAAAATTAAAAAATTAATAATGGTGATGTGTATTGTATTGAATAATTTTTTATGAAGCTAGTGGTCCAAATATTCACCTTGATTTGAAAACAATATTCAAAACTCGTGGTACCTAAAATTGGACTTGGCTTGGTCCAATGTTCTGGACCGTCAAGATCATGACACGTGGTTAAAAGTGAACACATGTCATAATTCTGACGGGTTCGTTGCACAAAGTATTAGATTCAATCTTTGGCCTCTGATATTAATTTACCATGGATGATACACTTGGAAAATGTTAACTTTTATAGGTACATATCGTTTTTCTCTATTATTATTTTTTTAATAACTTTTTGTGCCAAAACTTGAGAGATGTGTGACAAATTACTTATTAGTTCATCTGTCTTCAATTTAAGTTCAAATGAATCAAATCTCTCCTCCAATCAAAAGCTTTGTAGTTCAATGGTATTGAATGATCTCCTTTATGAGAAGAACTATAATTCAAATCCTCATTCCCTCACTTGTTGTAAAAATTTATAAAAAAAATCTCCTCTCCGCCACTTGGTAACAATTGCATTATTATAAAACTAATTCAAAAAAAAATTGTCTATCTTTTCCGCCAAGCACAATCTTCTATCCACCATTTTACTTTCCTTTCCCTTCCTTATTATTTTAAAGCAAACAATAAATTGTTGTTAAAAATCAATAACAATGAACAAAGGAATTTCTTGGGTATTTTCACTATTCGGAAGCACTTATTTCTCAGTAAATGCCTATGCACATACGCTACTCACAGAAACCTGACTAAGTGAATAGGCTCCAAATGTTCTTTAAGATGACAACCTTATTCCAATCAGCTACTATATACAAATCCAATTGAGCCTACCTTCTTAACTCTGTGTGGGCAATTATCACCTTACAGAAAGTGTTTCCACCATGTGTAGAAGTCACATTATTGTTTATGATAATTGTTTTCTACTCAATTATCTCAACTAGAGATCACTTTCTAGTGATTACTACATGAACATGCATTTATTCCCTTAAAACGAAGAAAATGTACAAACAAATAGTTCATTTATAATCGTTCCTTCCAATAAAATTAAGGCATCTTTTTAACAGCTCACTATTAGTGACAATGCCTTTGTTGCCTCTTATTAATGCAAAACTTGAAGATAGTGCTCAAATTAGTCCAAGGAACAAGAAACTCGAGACCAATATTGAGATACCTAAGCAGCAGAGATTATGAGTGTCTAGTTAGACTTGTAATTGAGAACAGAAGGGAGAACTAAGAAAAGCAGCAGAACAATAAGAGGAAATGCTATTCTAGCACATGCTTGCCTTTGTCTTTAAGCATGGAGAGGTTTTGCTTATTTCTTTTTCTACTGTGAGCCATTAAATGAAGGATGAGACCCCAATTGTCAGACAATGAGGCCAAGCCGTGCCTTGTAGTTTGCTTAAACTCTTCCTCATCATGCTGATGTACAAGACAGAGTCCACACTTCACCACTGTCAAGTCTGGGCAATCGGTAACAATTGAAGCCTCAATGTGATTACATTGATTCAACCAATCTGGAAATGAGCTACGTGGTATATAGGATAGCCACATGAATCCACCTAGATGTAACAACATGACCTCGTCTTTAGTAAGGCAATAGGCACGGAGAGGTTCCAAAGAACCAACATTGCTTTCCAAATGACAATAAAGATGATGAGCATTTTTTGAATTAAGAATGTCTAGGATGGCAGTAGGATCCTTGATGTTGACTGAGAAAGAAACACATAGAGCAAGTCCCCTCCAAGTAGTATCATCACATAAATTTGGACACAGATGGATTGTCACTGGTGGCTCACCACTACGAAGGTTGAACCACTCAAGAATTTCACTTGGAGGAAAACAAGAATTATATACCAAACTTCGATCAAATTCCTGAAAAATAGGAACACGATGTTCAATGAGATAGAATTTTTCGACAATTCAAAATTTTTAATCAGTAAAAGAGGGGGTGATTCAACTATGGCTCTCCTTATAAGGGGGATCAGACAATGCCACTGATGACTGAACTAGAAGGGAGCTTGATAGTAATTTGAAAGGAAATACACATTAATTTGTTACCTGTAAATCACTTGTGCTGAGTTGATTTGATCTTCAAGATAGATGCTATCTCTACTGCTTTGCTCCAGGTAAATGGGTCTTCTCAACCTTCCAAGGTTTGGATCCTCATAAGAACAACCAGCTTCATTCTTTGGCTTATCATTTGGAGAATCACTAGCTACTGAAATTTCTGAATCCAGATTATCACTTGTGATAGTTGGATGCTCATGGACTGAAAATGAAGCACATAAAACTAGTCCTATCCAAGTACTAGCATTACTAAAATTTGAAGGTAGCTGGATAGACAGAGAAGGGCCTGTACTTTGATGCCAAAACCATTCCAGAATTTCACTTTGGGGAAAACATTTATTCATAGAGAATGTTTGATTTGAGGATGCTTTTGAGGATGATTTTAATGGTCAATGTTCCGATGAATCTTCACGAATGATGTCCCAATTGTCATAAAGTGAAGCCCTCAAGTGGAATCAAATTTGCCAATACTCTTGTTCATCTTGTAGGTACACAAGACGAAGTCCACACTTCTGTACAATCCAGCCTGGACAGTCGCTTCCAATTGAGACCTCTATGTGGTTGCATTGATTTATCTTTTCTGAAAGCCACCAATATGGTATATAGGATAGCCAAATGAATCCATGTAGATGTAACCACTTGAGTTCTTCTTTAAAGGTGCTATATACATGGAGAGGTTTCAAACCACCTATATCCATATCAAACAGACAACTAAGGTGGTGGGGAATTTCAATTTCCAGATTGTCAAGAAACTCAGTTGGATACTCTTGGACTGAAAATGCAGCACATATAGCAAATCCCAGCCAATTAGAATCATTATGCAAATTTGAAGGTAACTAGATTGTCATTGAGGATCCAGACGCGTAATGGCTGAAAAACTCTGGAATCTTAGTTGGAGGGAAACAACAATCATATGGATAGTGTAAATGAAATTCCTGTCAAATAGATATATTGATAACTATTCAGTAACACAAACAATGTTGGGAAAATTTCAACAAAATATAAATTTGATAATTATAGACTTATAGTAGTCAATATTTGATAAGCGTTTATCAATTGATGGGATAAATATAAGAGGTTTTATAAAGAAATTTTATAAAATTTAAACTCAATTAAAAAATAAATTTTAGAATAATGACGTGGAAAAATATGAACTTCCAAAATGCAAAACCTTTTGTACAAAAATTTGGACTTTCAAAAATTTATGGGATTATATCAGAATTATTATAAAAAAGCTCTTCACAAGTGCAACATGTGTATTCAAAAGTTAGATGTGTGAAGTTCATTATTTTTTATTTGATCTTATTAGTTTAAGTTTTTTAAACTTATTATAATGTATACGAGTATTTTGGATCATTTAAGAAACAGACACCAAAAAAGTTGTGCTCTCGTTAACAATGGTATAGAAGGTTATAGATGGTGTAAAGTGTAAATGAAAGTCTTGTAAATTAGACATATAAAGGTCATGAGAGAAACAGAGAGGTACCTCAAGAGTGTTCTCGACGATGACAATAATGGATTGGCCCCCTGGCATCAATGAATTTTTGATAGCAAGTTGCACGAACTTTTTCCTGATAATGTGGCACTCTCAATGTCCCATTAGATCTGCCAGTTCCACTGGTTTCTCCCTCATCTTCATCATCATCATCATCATCATGGCTCTGCTGCTTTATTTTTTCCTGAAGCCCTCTCAGTATCCCATTAGATCCACCAGTTCCACTGGTTTCCCCCTCAACATTATCATCATCATGGCTCTGCTTCTTTGTTCTAGATTGATGAGTAGTATATTGATGGATGAGATCGGAATTATCAGAAAACATGTGCATCGGACTAATGTTTGCACCAACTCTCCCACATTTTGCTGGTACACAAGACTGTAACCACAGTTCTGCACCATCAAGTCTTGGCGATCACTACCAAATAAAGCAGTTAAGAGATTGCAACAATTCAACTTATCTGAAAATCGAGCATGAGGTACATGCATGATCCAAATGAATTTACGTTGCTTTAACCAAATAAATTTGTTGTGTTCAGACTTAGTGATGTAATGGCTATTTGACACCGTCCAGCTGCCCATGTCACTTCTCAAAGAACAAGAAAAGCCATTAGAAATTTCTGTAGCCAAATTGTCAAGAATGAGAGTTGGATGCTTGTGCACTGTGAATGTAGCAAATAGAGCAATTCCTATCCAGTCAGAATTAGTATAAAGATTTAGGGGTAGCTGGATTCTCAATAAAGAACCACTTTGATGGGAAGACCACTCCGGAATTTCACATTTAGGAAAACAATCATTATAAATATCGCGTTGACTAGAGTAGCCTTGTAAAATAGAAAATATGGAGCTTCATGAGAGAGTGAAAGAGAGACAGTGAGAGTGTGAGGGTGAGTGTGAAAGAGAGAGACCTGAAAGTAGCTTTGAAACCAATGCTCAAGGCTTCTATTGATACAATTACTGAGCTCATTCTCATCCAATAC
Organism: Castanea sativa; assembly: GCF_040712315.1. NCBI lineage: Eukaryota > Viridiplantae > Streptophyta > Magnoliopsida > Fagales > Fagaceae > Castanea > Castanea sativa. The sequence continues at coordinate 54,469,790 of NC_134015.1, forward strand.
GCTTAACTGGATAGAACTGAAGTTTGAATCACTTGTAGCACCGTCGATACCTGAGTCTATTCCAAGTATAGCACAAATTCTCCTTGTTCTCATCAAATATGTTGTTTATGCAGAAAGTTGAATTGAGGCAAGTTCTTAAATGGACAAATGACTATGGATATTATTTACCTGAGGACAAGCATGCCAAGAGGCAATTCTTTGAGTACTTGAAGGGTTTGTCATTTCCTCCAACTTGTAGGAAACAATGTGTCTCATCCTGTATTTGTAATGCAGGGTTAAGCCAAGTTTGGGTCTAAGTGGCTTCATCATGTGCAGAGACGGAGCTTCAAGTTTACCTCAGTGTAGAGGGTTCATCAAAGGATTTTTTTTAAAGGTTCCACACAAAATTTGCTAGATTGCCCTTGTCTTCAGTTCACAACATGCCATGAAGTTTGAGATGCTTATAGCTCATAACCTTCTGCAGAATTCAGATCTGGGTCAACATATTAAATGCTGATTTTCATTTTCCAACTATCTTTTCTACTTGCATAAGACTGACTTGAAATTGAAGCTTACCCATTAATGCTTGTCTTGTATGCTAAATTTCTAATGGCAGTTGGGTGACTCGAATTACTTTGAAAATTAAGTTTGACCTTTAGAGGATTGGCTATAAAATGTGGACAGAGGATCCTAAGGGATAGAAAGATCATTTTAAATGCAAAAACTTTAAGGAATAAGAGTTATAACAGCCGCTACAGTTGCTATGCCAACAATAATGAAATCGTGGCCCTGTGATCCTCACTACATCAAATATTCCTAATTAATAGAGAGAGAACAAAAAATATTAAAGACCTATGCTTTTAGATTATATCTTTGAAAATCAGCTCTTCAACCTGTTAATATGATCTAAATTCTTCCTGAGACCCAACCAAAGACATTAAAATGCACAGCCTTTCTAATTTTTGGTCAACATGTCAGTAAATTATTATAGACCCTTCAGGTGTGATGCTGTAATGCAAATCATTTATGATTTATCTCAAACAGTCTTGTACACAGCCAACAAATTTGATGTAGCTTCTAAAATTCAAAATGATACACATTTTCTACAAAAGTCAAGATTCTAAGCTATTGGTGTACATACTTTTTTAAATCAAGAAACCAATTAAGTCCAAAGGAATGAATAAAACTAGGAAACAATTGCAAGATCTTTCTTCACCATGGTAAGCTAAGCAGAAATTATGCATCTCAATTTGAAAAATCAAATAAAAAAAACACAAAATCATACCGGACAGAGCTCGCATCCTAGGCAAAAGGAAAAAAATAAGACCAATTAACCAAATTACAATTTTTAAGTTCAGAAACTTATTCGGTTCCTTTTCTTTTTTTTTTATACAGAAACACAATAAATACTTAAAGTTGATATGATATCCATTGCCATTGTGTAACAGATGCAAATGAAACAGGGCTACGAAAAAGGGAAACATACCTTGGCATCAAATGCAAAAGAAACCGGACCGAAACGACAGAGGAGAAACAGTTTCAATGTGATTTTTTGATTGAGGAATATTTCTTCAGAGTTCATCAACGTGTCCTCTGTTTCTTCGAAGTTGGCAAGTACTCAACTACATCATCTACTTGGACCCCCAACCTTTTTATAGAATACCAAATAGGTGCATTAGCAGATTCTTGAGGAGGACAGGTGCATTCTACGTGGACACCCCACCTTTTTATAGAAGAAAAGGTGTCAGATGTAATTGAAACCTCAACAAGATTCTGGTCAGTTGGATTTGATTCATTCAAAAGTCTCTGTAGAGACTGTTGAGTTCGAGAAAATAAAAATAGAGCATTATCAGCACAAAAGTAATAAATCTTTTTACGATTTCTATAACCATTGATGGAAATGTCAACAGTGCCATCAAAGTCGTCTTCGCCATCAAAGCACTCTCGTGCAACAATACAGACAACCAATTTTGGAAATTTGCGACCAACAAAGAAAAATATGGAATTATCAACACTTTGATGATTAACCCATTTCGGCATCTCAGTTCCCCAAAAAGTAATCTCATGACTAGTGTCATAATCTTCATACTCATCTTCAGATTCAGATATGTCCCCATCTTCAGATTCAGATATGTCCCCATCTTCAGATTTAGCAACCTCAGTTTCAGATGGGAAATGATTGGAGAACTGCGGATCCATTGATATGTCCCCATCTTCAGATTCAGCACCCTCAGTTTCAGATGGGAAGTAATTGGTCAACTGTGGATCCATTAATTTGTTGCTTCTTGCCCTACCACATACTCTACTTGGTAAAATCCCAATCATTTCTATTACCTACATGCAATTAAAAAATTTAAGATATTTTTCACTTAGCAAATCTCTTAAAGTATTTAGAGGAAGTAACATAAATTGTTTCTTTATATATATATCTTAAAGAAAGAGAGAAACCTGATTCAATAGCCCGCTTGGTGATTGGGTATCCAACAACATGCAACCCTCTACATTAACTTGCTTTATCGATTGTGGAAGTCCTTGAATTTCACGAAGAAGCTTGCAATTGTGAACATCAAGGTCTGTTAATCTGGGAAATCTGCTAATACTTTCAGGGATGGTAACAATATTGGTTCCACATAGATTTATCATTTCCAATGCGGGGAAGTAATCAGGCTTCATCAAAAGATCTAATTCAATAATGCCTGCATGGAAACATAAATCAAATTTTGTCATGTTCACAAACCCATATCCGAAAGAGCCATCAAAATAATTGCACGTCGGTCTCAATTTGGCAGTATGAGTCTGCAATTCTTGAAGCTGTTGCAATTTATAAATGCTATCTGGAAGATCCCGAAGGTTTTTGCAAAAAGGAAGGTATAATCCGTTAAGCTTAGTGAGATGCTCGATTGATGAAGGCACCTCTCTAATGCCACTATTCACTAAATTTAAAGTTTCTAAACATTCCATTTCTGGATGAAAATCAGGCAACTTCTCAAGTCTTGAGCACCCCCAAAGATGAAAAGAAACAAGAGATTTCAACCTGAGCTGGCTTGGAAGAATTTGAAGATTTTTGCAATAATTGAGATTCCAAAATTTAAGCTTTCCATGAGATCCAAAGTACTCATCAATCTCAACTAAATTTCGACAAGAAGAGAGGTCCAAATCCTCTAAATTTGGGGCCCATAATTTAGGTAATTTTGTAATAAATTCACAACCTCTGAGATTGACAGCTATCAAATTCACTAACCGACGCTCCTGTATGAAAAAAAAAAAAAATCAAAAGTTAACTACAACAAATTTTGAAATAAAAAATTTAACAAAAATCCCAATTTAAAAATATACATAATCATACCTGCTTGATTAGCTTTGGCAATCTAATGCGACTATGTGGCATCTCAAGAGCAACAAGTTGTTCAGGAAAATATTTGAATGGCCAATGAAAAGGATAATTGGTCCACTTAAAAAATTTTAGACTGTGGGGAAGAAATTCAAGTGGTTTACAAATATGTACATTCTCAACTATAAAAAATTTGAGATTTTTCATCTTTTTGAAAGCTTCCGTGTGTAGTTGCACTTTTACTTGTTGGGGCGAATGCAACATTATGCCTCGAATTTTTTTTGATCCCTAATTGGAGAAGCATCAAGTCAACCACAGAAAATAAAAGAATTTTCCAAATGTATAATGATTTTAAAATTTTAAGCAAAAATAATACTAATGAACTAATATTTTATAAAATGATAGAAAAAAATGAAAGAAAAAAATAATAAAGAGAAAAATTCTACATAATCAACTTACTGTGTTATTTTTTAGTACATGAAGGACATCATCCTTGAGCCACAACCTACTGCGACTACCAGGCTGTTCAGGGGACTCACTATGAACAATTTGCCGACCTAATTCTTGCAGTAAATCATGCATCCACAAACGTCCCCCGAAGATGGTTATGAGAGATTTTTCCATAAGAACATCTATATCAATGCTTGGCTTGTAACGAGGAGTTTGTAGTATATTTGTTACACGATTTTTATGTTCTCCTTTGAAGAAACAAGCAATATCTAAAAATATTTTTTTCTCTGTTTCTTCCAAGCTATCAAAACTTATCCGGAGTGTATCCAAAACTTTTTTTGGAGGAGTTTCTTCTAGTCTATCTAGGGCACTTTCCCATGCACTAAGGCTTCTACCTTTCAATAAGGGACCCAAAACATTAAGAGCCAAAGGAAGGCCTTGAGCATAACATATCGCTTTCTTGGACAACTCCACATAACCTTCTAAAGGATGGTCTTTCTTGAAGGCTTTTCTACTAAAGAGCCGAAGAGCTTCATCACTATTCAATTCCTTAGCCTTGTATATTTCAGCTCTAGCCACATCGTGTTTGATCAATAGATGTTGATCTCTTGTTGTTATAATGACTCTACTCCCTTGACCAAACCAAACTCGCTCGCCTGCTAACGCTTCTAATTGATCAAGTTGATCCACATCATCAAGAACGATAAGAACACTTTTATAACATAATCTCTTCTTTATCACATTACATCCCCATTGAACATCTGAAAAATCAATATTTCTTTCAATCAAGATATCAAAGAGAAGCTGTTTCTGTAAATGAACTAAACCATGTTTTCCACATTCTTCTCTAACATTGGCAAGAAAGCTGCTGCCATCAAAATAATAACGAAATCTATCATAAACAACTCGTGCTAGGGTTGTTTTGCCCAATCCCCCCATTCCCCAAATCCCTATAAAGCGAACACCATTCAACCCCATGCCTAATAAATTCACCAGTTCCTCCATACGAGAGTTTATTCCAACAAAATCCTTGTGGACAATTGAGTATGTAGAAATCAATTTATTAGATATCTTTCTAACTATTTCTTCAACAACGTTTGCCTCATGTCTGCAACGAACATAGGACAACAATTTTTTGAGTTAGCAAAGGCCATATAGAGAAAAAGATTCAGCAAATCAGTTGTCCTTGCTTATCAAAACATTTCTACACACACGCACACATATATGTGATCTGAGTAGTTGTCTCATAAGAAAAATCTACATAGTGGTATTGGGCGACAATGGTTAAAATATGCCAACATCTTTAAATATGAAATTAATAACCTTCAATAAAGCTTTTGAAATTGAAAATATAATTGCAGTTATTCCTAGATTTTTTCATCACAACATGTCAAAATTAGACCAGGCAAAATGGGACTTGAGCTCATTAACCTAATTAAACTTGAAGAAAAAAAATATGAATATGGGTCGGGTTTTTTTTGGACACATAAAAAGACAAATCAATTCAATCTTGTGAAAGTCCGGGTCAGGTCGACTTGCAGGTGATCATTTTTTAACATCACATGAACTTTTCATTTTGAGTCCTTTTTTGTTCTTTTCTTCCGATTTTTTTTTTGTGTGTCACTTCTACTTATTTAATTTTCTTTATAGAATAGTCATAGTTATAAAAAATATAGTTCTTTATTGACATGTATTTATTGAATACTAATTTATATTATAATTTTATATTGGAGTTGAAAATATTGACAATATTACTCACCAACTTGGTGTACAATTCTCAAGTAAATTGAGATGTAATTCATATTAATTATTTACTTATTTTTCTTTTCCCCAATATGTTATATTTTATTCATAACATTTTATATATTTAGTTATCTTTGAAGATAATCTAAGATTATCTATATTTTGGATGCAAGAGGTGCACCTGATGAGGTTGTTAATGTGATATGGTCCAAAATCTAGTTTTTGTTTTTTAGTTCTTGTGTGATGATGATAAGATTAGTAGACAATTTTGGACCATGTAACTTTAAATATTTATGTATTATTTAATTTGGACTATGTTCATTTATGATTTTATGTATCATTCAACTTTGTAAAAAAAAAAGATTTTATGTGTTATTCAACATTTATTTTTAAGTGATTTTGTTTATAAGTTCTCTTATTTGTTATAAAAGGAAGAGAAGATAGAATGATTGATTGATTTATTTATTTATTTTATAGATATTTTTTAATACGAAAAGATATGTGTGATATCAGGTTGACCTAGCCCTCAAAAGACTAGGTTAAAGCCATAGGTTTTGTGACTTGTTTAGGACAATTGTTTCTAACCCGAAACCAATTTGACCCAAACTCAACTAGGTCGAACCCAAACCTAATCAACCCACCTCATTTGCCAAGTCTAGTCAAATAATATATAAAAAGGATGGGTTCAAATTACATGTTATATGGTTTTACAAGAGTTAAACATTTTCTAAACCCTACAATCCTATTATAGATTTATCGATGAAAATTCACTATTTGTCATATTATAAAAGAAGACTAAATTACAATTTGCATCATCTAACTTTGACCAAGATTTAGTTCAGTTCTCTAACTTCACTTCCATTCAATCGAGTCCTCTAAATTTTAATTTTCAAATTTATTCAATTAAGGTCTTCAGCTAGGCTTCATTTGGGAGTTCATAAGAGAATGAAATGGAAATGAATAATCATAAAGAAATGGATGTGAATGTAATATATCTAAGTATGGGAAAGGAATGGAAAAGAAAGGAATAGGAACCATGTTTGGATGTTTTAAAGTAAATAAATGGAAATGAATAGAATGTAAGTAACCTTATTTGAGAGTAACATAGAAGGAAAGAAACGGAATCCTTTTATGAAAATATTACCATTAGACCCCTATTTTAAAATAAATGGTTGAATATATAGGAGTATTTTGAGACTTTTAGTAAAAAATTAGAATAGTTACATTCTCTCCATTAAAACTCTCTCAAATAAAGGAATAGCAGAATATTCTAAAATTATTATTTTTATTCATTTCCATTTAATTTTATTTCATCCTCCTAAATGAGTGCTTAAGATCATATTGTTATTGTCCCCAAAAATATTTTTTAAAATTAAAAAAATCTAAAAAACTAATACAAATTTTTTAAAATGCAAGTGACATCTACACAATGAAGGTGGTGGACAAAGAGGCCTTTGTGAAGAAGAAGAAGAAGAAGAAGAAGAAGGGGCAGAGAGTGGAGATGGAGAGGAAGATGTTGGACCATCCATCCTTTTTTGCCTAAGCTCCACGCCGAGCTTGAAGCCTCGCATCTCTGTTGCATTGTCATGGAGTTTTGCTCCGGGGGTGCCTTGCATCCCTTGCGCCACGAACAAATTGTCGGTGATAGAGAAGGGCATAATGTGTGAAAGTTGTTTGTTTGTTGGGAAAATTTTGGAAAGGTAAAGAAAAGTTGTTTTGGAAAAAATATTGTATAGAAAATATGTTGGAGTTTTTTTTTTTTTGGGGGGGGGGGGGGGGTTAATATTTTTAAGGTCACACTTTGTGTCTGGGCCCAACAAGAAGGAGGGCATCGGCCCAAAGAGCCAATACAATAAATTTATAGAGAATAGGTCAAAAATCTTGTTTCTAATGAACTTAAACAGTGATAACAATGGCCCAAGATCACAATACAACAAGGGTGAACGAGTTTATATGAAAAAACTTATCTTCGGACTTAAGCTGAGAACCCAATACTTATATTTCTCCTTTCTCAAAGATTAAATACAAGTATCCAGTCTATAGTGTTTTTCTTCCTCCCTTTCGACTTCTTCCATCCCTGGGACCTCTTTCCTTCTTATCCCTCCACGCCTCTCATTTTTGCTCTCCACGTGTAGGTCCAGACTACTCACGTTGATACTTGTCCCATCAACCCCTTCTGGAAGTCTTTGGGTAATAGCTGTAAGGCTGAAATTCACTGTTCAGACATCACTTCTTCATTAATGCGGCTAGAGACTTAGGTACAAAACCTTCAATGCGATGGTAACAACTTTCTCCAAGATATTTCTCAACTGTTCTTGCTCTCTGTGCCCCCACGAAACATGTCCTCATCTTCAAAACCTCCTATAGGATCATTCTAGTCAGCATGACGTACCATTTGACCCTTATCTCAACTAGCCGAGGAGATATCCCTCCTCAGATTGCTTCCATCAGCCTCTTTTGCCACAATTTACCATTGGGTCTCCAAATCTGATTTCCTTATCGTTACCAATCCGTCCTCGAACTGGTAATGATCCTTGGACAAAGCCCATGGACTGAAAACACCTTTTGGGCCTCTTGGCCCCCACAATATGTATAATTTTTTGTTGTATTTAGGTATTCTAGAGGAGATTAAAAAAAAAAAAAAAAAATTCTTTCCCTTTTTTTCCTCCAATTTGGAAAAGAAAAGATAAATATTTTTTCCCTGATTTATAATTTTTTTAATTAAAAATTTTCAAAATAACAAAACCACATATTACTGAGCATGAATTGTAATTTAACCTATAAAAATGAGATATTATTTTGTGTAATTTTGTCTGTATATTATTTTGGGTAAAAAAAATGTAAAAGTGAGTCTTTATATAGACGTATCTTTTTTGTGGTATAGGCTATAAGAATGTAGGGCAAGTTTAATACTATAATGGGCCCAAGCCCAGTAAGCTAACATGTATACACTAACAACTGACATTGATCATCTATCCTCACAAATCTAATGCAATTGTTTAGGTAATTCATTATAAAGATTTTAAATACACGAATTTGTTTTAGCCAAAGTCCAAAACCAACCAATCGACAACAAAAAGTGTACCATTTGATATGAGAATTAATGATACTTATTTTTTTGGCAAAATGCACCATCTTCGCTTGAGATTTCTTGAAATGACATTTTTACCTTGAGGTTTAATAAATGAAAATAGTGACAGAGCCAGAATTTGGGTTTATGGGGATAAGATTAAAATAAAATATTGAAAAAAAATTAATTAAAAAATGTTTATTAATATAATAAAAAATAGTTAATTTACTAAAAAAATTGATTGATAAAGAAAACATAGTGTAGATGTAAGTTATATCTTTTTTTTTTTTTGGTCATTGGTTTCAATTTCTTATTTGAGCCTAGTATTAGATGAATTTTTTTTTTTTTTTTGAACAGCACCTAGTGGTATTGGAATTAGTATGACGTCATTGTTATGTTTAAACTACATCATAATTTAAGCTGAATATAATTAATTAATATATATATATATATATATATATATATATATATATATATATATATATATATTACAAAGAAGTAAAACATATAATTTGAGTTCTTAAAAGTGAGATGAAAAATAAATTAACTTGGAAGTAGTAATAACATGGTCATATATTCAAAATTTTGAAAATGTTCTATGTATGTCTTTTTTATTTTTTAAAGTCGTTTAAAAAGTATATAGCAATGTAAAAAAGAGTTTTAAAACAACAAGTAAAATTCAAAAAATTAGTTAGAAAAAATTGTGAAAACATACCATGTCATAATTTTTATGCTAAAAATAAGAAAAATTTTTCCTTGATTATATTGGGAGAGTTAAAAGACTAAAGTATATAGCAGTTCCAAAGAATTCTGAAAACAACAACATATAAAAATTGGCAGATTGATTAGGGGACATTGCGATAATATATCATGTTATTTAATTCAATGTGAATGTATATCATGTTATTATTTTAAGGTTACATATAAGATTTTTTTGTGCTTTTGGAGAGTGTTATTTTCAATTCAAATTTTAAATTAAGAATTTTTTATACACACAAAACTGAAATCTTAATTTTTAAGAGAACCTTAGGGGTGGGGTTGGGGGCAATTGCGCCCATCCTGCTGGTCTGGCTCCACCCTAGATGCAACAGATAGGTTCATCACCTCTTATAACAACACTCTTATATAATGGAATATTCAATTAGAAAAGTAATGATTTGAGGGGAGATTAACTTATCTGTATTTATAGAATTTCAAGAAAGTGAGTGTCATATCTTGAAATGTTTGGGAAAGAATGTCATCTTGTGAAACCTCAGAGAAGATTTTGGTGCATTACTTTTTTAAAAATTAAAATATTAAGAATAGGCAAGTTTAGAGGGCATGAATGGAATGCTAGCTGTATTTTCTACAATGGAATTGGACAAGAATGGTGGACTTGTGACTTGCTATCTTTAACAAATATACATAAAGTAACTTATTTGTGATCCATATAATATTCTTTACTTGAAAATTTATACGAGAAACTGAAACTCATCAAATTCCCTTTGAAGGGTAATTGATTATATACGAACTTACTAACTTAGCAAAAGTTACTCAATTATCAAAGTTGGAATTTGGTTGACTTAAATATCACTAGCCAGTAGAAAATCAAAAGCAAAAAGACAAGAAAAGAAAGTGATCGTATGGTGAAGTGAAGAAATTCTTACTTGTCTCGTAAATCCCATCCAGCAATACTAGCAACTTTTGTCAAAGCAGCTTTCCATCTATGTACTTCCTCTATGTTATCTTGATAACACTCTTCATGTTTAGCAAAGGCTTCTCCAAAAGTCTTCCTCAGATTCCTCACATCACTAGGATCAATGTAGTGAAAAACAGGCAAAACTATAAGCCTCTCCTTTTCCATGCACTCAACAATCTTTGCTAGTTCAACCAAACACCAACTTGATGAAGCGTAATTTTGTGAGATAACGACAACAGCAAATCTCGATTCTTCAATTGCTCTCAAGAGCTCTGGAGTAATGAATGTTCCTCGCTCAAGTTTTTCATCATCCCTGAATGTGAATATACCTTTCTGCTTCAAAGCAGCATATAGATGGCCTGTGAAATTTTTACGGGTGTCATCACCCCTGAAGCTAAGAAAGACATCATATTTAAATGCAGACGTGGTAGAAGAAGAAGATGAGTATACGCTTTTTGAGCCCATTAAAGCCATCGGATGTTAACTTGGTGATTCTTGAACTACAAAACAGATATGGATCAAGTATAATGAAGCCAAAATCAGAGACAAAGAGAGAGAGAAGGTGAAGGTGTCACTGCCAATTCCCGTAGTTGAATTAGCGCAATATATATATATATGCAATTAGTTCCCCGCGTACCGCGTTGTGGTTAAAAAATAAGTGACTTTTAGGTAATACTTAGTTAAATGCACTTTTTATTTCGAACATTAGAAAATAAGCCAATAGAAAAAAATATATAATTATATATATACCAAATTGCAAGGATTATCACGCGTTTTCCACGAAGCTACTTTACGGTTGTCTCCTCCTGACTTTCCTCTAATTTTCCACAACACATGCCATAAACTTTAGAGCATTCACAGCAGTGGTGGCATATTGCTATATTGCTATATTTTAGCTTCTCAACCATAAAAAGTGTGCTCCAGCAGTGGAGCTATAGCAAAAAAAATTTTGCTTCCAGCTACAGTACACATCTAAAGATAGATGTGTACTGTAGCTCAAAGGTAAAAATAAATATATTATTATATTAAATTTCTCTCTCTTCTATCCTTTAAAAAATATTTTTTCTTCTTTCTTTTTCGTTCTCTAGCTTCTCTTCTTTCATCGTTTTTCCTTCTCTTTTTTTTTTTTTTTTTTTCTCTCCCTCATCTACTCTCTGCTTCGCCACCGATTCTTGTTGAATCGTCGAGCTTCGCCGCCGATTCTTGCTGAATCGTCGAGCTTCGCCGCCGATTCTTGCTGAATCGTCGAGCTTCGCCGCCGATTCTTGCTGAATCGTCGAGCTTCGCCGCCGATTCTTGCTAAATCGGCGAGCTTCGCTGCCAATAAGGTCTGGATCGTCGAGCCTCACCGCCGATAAGGTCTGGATCGTCGAGCCTCGCCGCCGATAAGTTCTGGATCGTTGAGCCTCACCGCCGATAAGTTCTGGATCGTCGACCTTCATCGCCGACCCATCTCGCCCAGTCCTCCATTTCGCCGCTGATCCTCATTCTCATCGCCCACGTTACTGTCCCACGCCGCCGACCCATCTCGCCCAGTCCGTCTCACCGCCGACCTGTTCGTGGGTTTCTCTGAGGCTGTGTTGGTGCGGTGGTTTTTCTCTGTGACTTGTGTGGGTTTGTTGGTGTGTGTTTCTTTGTAATTTGTGTTGTGATTTTTGGCCAATTTGGATTTTTGGCAGTGGTTGTGGGTGGTTGTTGGCTTGTTAGTTTTTGTTGGATGGTTGTGTGCGGTTGATCTTGGTTAGTTGGCAGTGGTGGTGGATCGGTTATGGTGTTTTTTTTGTTTGGTGAGATTTATTATTTTATTGTAGTAGAAATATTATTTTATTGTAATGTTTATGTTATTTTATTGTGTTGAAAGCTAAAATAGATTCACTGCTGTAGCATGTTTTGTAAAGTGAATAAGTAAAATAAATAAAGTAACTTTTTGTGGAACTAAATTGCTAAAATTTTAGCTCCACTGCTGTGGATGCTTTTACCACTCTTTCCACAATACATGCCTTCTTCTCTTGTTGACTGAGGACTATGATTTAAGAGAGTGTGAACGCACTCTCACGCATTGAAAAAGAAGAGTAGTGGGTTGTCTGTGTCAGTGTAACACGCGTTTTCCAGGAAGGTACTGTACAGTTGTCTCCTCACTTTCCTCTAATTTTCCACAATACATGCCAGAAACTTTTACCACTCTTTCCACAGTACATGCCTTTTTTTTTATTGAAAATTATGAACACAAAGTGAACGCATTGAAAAAATATATTGCAATGCCATTTAAAAAAAGAAAAGAAAAAAGTAAGTCAAGTCAAGTAAATATTTTTATATTACATTTCTATTTGTTGGAGATATCTAACTATAAACAAACAAAACAAAACAAAAAAATTGATGAAGAAATTTGTCCACAAATTGAAAAGAAAGTCTAAGAACCTTCAAGGCAATTGTCATGAAATTTCCCAATAGTCCAATACGGTGCTTGTAAGTCATCATATGTTGAGAACACTTCTACATCTACAAAATACCAACATGAAAAGAAAGTACCTTGCTTTTACAAGTTGAAAATAAAAGTTTTGATAAGTAATAATACATAATAGAGCTTATAAGATAACACTTTCACCACATCCCAAAAGATAACAAATTTTGGAGCTTCATATGCATGGTGCATTTTCTTTGCCAACCTCACATAATTTTTGATTATTATATATGCCTCCATGTCTTGTAAACCCCCATATTAATTTAGAGGAGAAAAACGTTTATGAAAATGATATCAAACACCAAACTCACCTGTAGAACGAAGTAGAAGAAATCAAAATCCTTTGAAAGGCAAAGAACATATAGATATTGTAATATCAAAAGCTTTATCAAGATTGAATAGTTGAGCCTCATCTTAAATTTTTTTTTTTTTGGGTTCCCTTTTTCTTTAACAACTTTGTTGGATTGCTTTTTCATTTATAAAAGAACATAATGAGGTAGGTTTGAGTTTGAAGCTGAATTTCTGGGCAAAATGTAAATGTTGTGAACTGAAGGTGAAAATGGCCAAATACCACCATTTTCAGAAATTTGTAGCAATTAAGCACTGTTTCGAAACTAAATGGGAATGGACCACTTTTTATGTACTGAGCTCATTAAACTCGAGTTAAAACGGTACTCGAGTTTAGTAAACTCGAGTAACTAGTTTCATTCCACCGTGGCGCTGCTAACCTGGAATTTGAGCAATTAAAAAAAATAATATGGTACTCGAGCTTGGTAAACTTGAGTTCTATGCAACACAATACTTGAGCATACCAGGTGTAAGAGCACAATTGCACCTGGACCCAAAGATAGGCGTGGGCTCAGGCCCAATGAGCCTTAAACAATAAAATTTGTAGAGTGTGGACTTGAAATCTAGTTTAGGGGTACTGGAAACTTGATAAGCAGGCTAGAATGCCACAATCTTAGCAAATGATAAACAAATATGACAAGGGACCCTCCTCGGACGTGAGCCGAGGACGATTTATATATTACTTGTCTTTTATGCTAAAAATTACAGTTCTTAGTTTTCTTTCCTTCTTCTTTCAATGGATGGATTCCCCTCCTTTTCTCCCTCTTTCTCCTTAAATATTCTTCTTCTTTCCTCTTACATCCACGTGTCACCCAAATCTTCTTCTTTCTTTTTCCCTCCCTTTTCCACCACCTTCTTGAAGTCTTTAAATAGTGGCAAGAAAGTTCAATCCTACTGTTTAGGGGTCATTTCTCCATTAATGCGGCCAGGGAGGTAGGTGCAGGGTCTTTAATGTGGAGGTAGCAGCCTTTTTCTCAGATATTTCCATCATACCGTTGCCTCTAGAGGGTACTTGAATCCCCCTTTTACCCAATAGTTCTTCCAGAACTTTGCCTTTAATTTCCTTGGCAAATCCCAGGGTACTCGTCGGGCCCATCCGAGGAGGCATTCATCCTCGGACGGGTCCTAGGATGTCTGTAGTATGGGCTGACTCATGGGCTTAGGAGCCCAAATGATAAAAACCAACTAGTGCCAACCGATCAAGCCCACGGCCCATTTGTTTATCTTATGGATCTTACCCCCCACAATAGCCCCTCAAAACTTTATTTTTCCCCCCATCTGAGGAGAGAAATAGAGTTTTGATCCGACCAGAATACCTCCCACACATTTCGTACATTGCCACAAGTGTGGAGGTCCTTCCGTTCCCCAAAAAATGCCATCTGGCGCTTCAAATCCCGAAATGCGCGCATTTATGGCCGCAAGTTACACCCTGTTCTCCACGTTCAACGGTGAGATGAACATCTAACGGTCCAGGTCGCCCCCTGAAAATTTGAGTGGGACAAAACCAATTTCTAGGCCTCCTCCTGCACGTCAAAACGCTTGGAAACTCACGCCTTCATTCATTTCTTTAGAATTCAATCACATCAAAGTATCAGTCATCGCCTTTTCTCTCCAGAAACCCATGGAAACTCGCATAACCAAATCTCGTAAGTTCTTGCTTTCTTTGCTCCTTTCTTCTCGGATTCTATCCTCGGCTACCTTCTTAACTACTTTTCCTCTCAAAAACTTGCCTTTTTCCTTTCTTCGAGATGGGTAGGTTTAAGTGCTTAGTAGATACCGCCGCTGGGATGGAAGGTTTTAGGGCTAAATACCAGATTCCCAGTGACGTAGGCTTAAAATATTGTCCAGCAAAAGCCGTAGGTGGTTTTAGGACAACGGGAGAGGTTATCATCCCTATGATCGCCTTCATAGAAGGGAGGATGACTCTCCCTATGAGGAGTGTAACTAGGGAATACCTTCGCAATCATAGGTTATGCCCAGACCAGTGCGCACCCAATGTGTTTAGGATCTTAGGAAGCGTCGAAGCTTTAAATGAGCAGATGAGCTTGAACCTCACATGGCATGATGTTGCCTTCATGTACGAATGCCATAAACTCAAGTACATAGGTTATTATATTAAGTCGCGGTCCAAAATAGTTAGATTAATTTCTTGTCTGCCTAAATCCAACAAAGGCATGAAAGACGACTACCTCATTGCCTCAGGCAACTGGCACGATGGCCCTCATTGCCCAGTCGTATGGGAAGATCCAGGTGTGACTCGCTAGGAGCTAATTTCCCTATCCCATTATTCAATCCCAACACCCTTCAATGTTTCATTTCTTGCTGCATAATATTGCTTCCGATTTTTCACATTCATTACAGGTCTGACCATGTTTGTCTCCTTGGGTGTCTTTTCTCACAGATAAACAGCACGTGCGCCCACGCCTGAGCCATTGTAACATTGCCGACCTAAACCGTGTTCTCCGTTCAAAAGTCTTTGTGAGTGAAGACTTGCAAGTAAGAGCAACTCATTTAATATTAGGACACGACCCCATATCCTCAGACTTCCAAGAGATAGAAAATGCTATAATTGCCGGGGATAAAAGACGCGGAAGGATAAACGTCGCACGACCAGGCTTCCTCTCCAATCACGATCTCCCCGACGAACCAAACACGATCCTGTACACACGCCCCATCACTGCAATCCCTCTTTCGGCGCACTCTCAGACAACCGCCGCCCAGGAGGAGCAAGTGTCCTCGTCAAACTCGTTGGACGAGGAGATAGACCAGTTTCAGCTCGAGGACATCGAAAGACCCCGAAGGAACCCGTTTTTCGTACTCTCTGATGAGGAGGACGAGCCCACTGAGGCCTCCGGGATAGCAGGCTTGATAATCGCACGCCCCGACACCAGCTCCGAGGAGGAAGAGATGGACGTGTTCAAGGGACTCATGCATAAGAGGGGCGAGAAAGTCGCAAAAAAAGGAGCAGGGGGGTCTCAAGTTCCCCTGTCCTTACCACCACCCCCTCCTCCTGCCGATCCTAAGCCTCCCGTCGAAGAGCCCAAGAAGAAGAGGAAGGGAGAGGCTGAGGAGGCTGGTGGTGAAAAGCAGAAGAAGCTGAAACAGCAGCAACAGCAAACCCAGTAGCAGAAGCTGGACAAAGGTAAGGGACGTGCTCCTTCAGTAGAAAGCGGGGAGATAAGGGATCTGGCCGAAGTGCGCCAAGCACCGGCTACCTGGTCTCCCGAGCTGAAACTGGATGGGGCACCAATCTCTTGCCAGTCTAACATTAGGTCGTTCCAACAAGGCCATGCCCTCCACCTGGTCGATGCATTGGAACGTCCCCTTCTTCTGCCCAAGGACATGGAGGCCTTAGAAAAAATGAGCCAGCCTCATCTGTTCCTTTCTTTGAAAAGGGACTTAGCCCTAGTAAGTTTCACTCCTTATCTCCATTTCGTTTTTCATAATATCTAACTATTGGTGGATGTTTTTATGCGTCTGACTCTTTGATACTCTGTCACAGGCCGTCCAGGAAGTCTTTGCTGCCGAGAAATTCGTGGAGGATTCTCGAAAGAAAGCGAGACTAGAACTGGAGCTTCGGTCAGAAACCGAGAAGTCCCTAGGCCAGGTCCTCGCAGAAAATGAGAAGCTTACCTCTCAGCTGGCGAATCTAAAAAGAGAAAGAGACGGCGCCGAGGACAGTCTGAGAACCATGAGGACCCAAGTGGAGGGGCAGCGCAAATTTCTTCATCAAAAGGTGAAGAGCTATCTAAAGCTCAGTAGGAGTGCTCTGACTTTGAGAAGGAGCTTGCGAAGATGAAGGACGAAGCTCGTACCTTCAAGGGTTCGTTGGAGGCTGCAAAGAAGGCTGCTTACGACGAAGGGGTGGCGGCCACAGAAAACCAGCTGACAGAAGAATTCGCAGCTCTGTGTCGAGAATACTGCCAGCAGGTTTTGGGGGAAGCCTTAACTGCAGCAGGGATTCCTTCAACTTCCGAGTTGAGGAAGCCCGAGAACACTTGGCTTCCCGTGGACATACAGGAGATAGAGGAGCCTCCTGCTGTCATCCCTACCCCTGAGATGGTTCTTTCTGCACTCCCTCCAACGATCCCAGAGCCCATTCCAGATCCTACAGAACCTACAGGTTCCAATAAAAAGAAGGAATAGGGTGGAGGTGCTGAGAAGGACCTAAGTCAAAGTGTTGGACCCATCGTCCCTCCATCTACTGCAGCAAACAAAGGAAAACAAGTTCTGTCTTCCTTTGAGATGGAGTTAAAAAGCACTGAGGCCACCAGTACTTCCCAGCAAGACCCCCCTCAAAAAGCTTAGGGCCGAACCTAGGACTTTTTTTTTTTTTCTTTTTCTGTAACAAAGATTTTCTATGTAATGTATATCTGAAGCACTTAATGAAAAACTGTCTTGTTTGGTCTTTACTTAAATTGCATTTATTTTATCTTTGTTTTTAGCATAAGAAAGAGTGACTGGAACAATTAACTCAACTTCCCATAGCTAAACTATCATAACTTTAATCAACAGTAAACATGCTTAACTTGTGCTTTACAAATTACAACTTCAAAGCATAACTTGTGCAACACAATGATAACGCTTAAAAAGCTAACTTAGAATTCAACTTGAGGCATGAAGTAATCAAGAATGCTCGATCAAAATCTCCACATTGACATGACATAGATTCTTGCTAGCATTTTTGAAGTAAAGTGCTCAAGAACCTGTCATAAACAAACTTTGTTTTGATGATAAGTACGACATCAATTTGCACAAGGCATATAGACCGAGAACCGCGCGTATCAATGTGATACTTAGAATTTATAACTTGAAACGTTAATTTCGACAAGGTATGGGGTCCGAGGGCCCTATATTACCAATTTTCTAGTTGATGCTTAAGAATTTGCAACGAATAATAAGACATCAATTTACACAAGGTAGGTGGTCCAAGGACTATCCCTGACCAAGTCTCTGAATGATACTTAATAATATATCAATTTCTACAAGGTAGGTGGTCCGAGGACCATGTATCACCATGTTTCTGTTTGATATTTTAGAACATATCAATTTCCACAAGGTATGTGGTCCGAGGACCATGCATTACCAAGTTTCTGTTTGATATTTTAGAACATATCAATTTCCATAAGGTATGTGGTCCGAGGACCATGCATTACCAAGTTTCTGTTTGATATTTTAGAACATATCAATTTCCACAAGGTATGTGGTCCGATGACCATGCATTACCAAGTTTCTGTTTGATATTTTAGAACATATCAATTTCCACAACGTATGTGGTCCAAGGACCATCCATGACCAAGTTTCTGTTTGATATTTAATAATAGTAACTTAAAATGTGAATTTTCCCAAAGTAGGAGGTCAGTGGACCCGGCATAACTAAGGTTCTGTTTAACAAATGATGAGATATCAATTTCCACAAGGTATGTGGTCCGAGGACCATCCATGACCAAGTTTTTGTTTGATATTTAATAATAGTAACTTAAGATGTTAATTTCCCCAAAGTAGAAGGTCTGTGGACCCGTCGTAACTAAGGTTCTGTTTAACAAATGATGAGATATCAATTTCCACAATGTATGTGGTCCGAGGACCATCCATGACCAAGTTTCTGTTTGATATTTAATAATAGTAACTTAAAATGTTAATTTCCCCAAAGTAGAAGGTCTGTGGACCCGACGTAACTAAGGTTATGTTTAACAAATGATGAGATATCAATTTCCACAAGGTATGTGGTCCAAGGACCATCCATGACCAAGTTTCTGTTTGATATTTTAGAAGTTGTAACTTATAAGCTCAAATACATTCATAATTTAAACCACTAACGACAAAAGTGCCTTTTATTAATAATAATACCTTCGAAGGTTGTTTACATTCCACGGGCGTTGTACAACTTTTTCATCTAGATCAGCTAGCCGATATGACCCTATGCCTGCTACAGAAATGATCCGATATGGTCCTTCCCAATTTGGTCCTTCCCAATTTGGTCCTAGCTTTCCCCAAGCTGGGTTTTTAGCAATACCCACAACTTTTCTCAACACGAGATCCCCGAGCGCTTGCGGCCTTAGCTTTACGTGGGCGTCATACCCTCGTTTAAGCTTTTGCTGATAATAAGCCATTTGGACCATGGTGGCCTCTCGCCGTTCCTCAACCAAATCAAGGCTTTTCTCCAAGAGGTCGTGATTACCTTCTGGACTAAAAGAACTCGTCCTTAGCGTTGGGAAACCAGATTCCAAAGGTATTACTGCCTTGGCCCCGTAGGTCATAGAGAACGGTGTCTCTCCAGTGGATCTGCGCGGCGTAGTTTGATACGTCCATAAAACATGTGGTAGCTCTTCTACCCATCTGCCCTTCGCGTCATCCAGCCTCTTCTTGAGTCCATTGACTATAACCTTGTTAACGGCCTCGGCCTGCCCATTTCCCTGAGGATAAGCTGGGTAGAGTATCTGTTTATGATGCCCATGTTACTACAATACTTCCTAAAAGTTTTACTATCAAATTGAACGCCGTTGTCCGAAATGAGTGTGTGTGGTACTCCAAACCTAGTGATGATATTCTTCCAAATAAACTTCTTGGAGTCGATGTCCCTAATATTTGCTAAGGGCTCAGCCTTGACCCACTTGGTGAAGTAGTCGGTTCCCACAAGTAGCCACCTTTTGTTTTCTACAGTCCTCGGAAAAGGCCCTACTATGTCCAATCCCCATTGAGCGAAAGGCCAAGGACTGGACAGAGGATTAAGGACTCCCCCTGGCTGATGAATGTTAGAAGCGAACCTTTGGCATTGGTCACACTTTCTTGCATAGTCCTGAGCTTCCCTCTGCATATTGGGCCACCAATATCCCTGAGTCAGGGCCCTATGGGCTAAGGACCTTCCTCCAGTATGGCTTCCGCAAATTCCCTCATGCAGTTCTTCCAAAAGTGCCTCTGTTGACACGGGGTGTACACATAATAAGTATGGTCCGGAGAAGGAGCGTTTATACAATTTCTGATCCTTGGATAGCCAAAAACGAGGGGCCTTTCGACGGATCTTATCTGCTTCAGACTTTTCCTCTGGAAGAATGTCGTTTTTCAAAAAAGATACTACAGGGTCAATCCAACTAGGCCCAGACCTTATCAAATGGACACAGGCTGCAGTAACAGTGGTGAGAGTCGGCTCTAGCAAATCCTCAACTAGGATAATCCTAGGCAAACACAGAGCCGAGGATGTCGCCAAGGTAGCCAACGAGTCTGCATGTGTATTCCTACTTCTAGAAATGTGGGAAAGGATAAAGGAATCAAATCTAGATTGTAAGCGTTTGACCTGGGTCAAGTATTCTTGCATTCTTGGATCCCTAGCCTCCATGGTCCCTGTCACCTGGCCGACCACTAACTGAGAATCCGAGAACATATGAACTTCCCTTCCGCCCATGTTGCGCACCATGTTCATACCGACCAGGACTGCTTCGTACTCGGCCTCGTTATTAGTCGTCGAGAACGCTAACCTCAAGGATTTTTCAAAGAAAATTCCCTCAGGGGATATCAAAACAAGTCCGACACCTGACCCTCTCTGGTTAACTGCGCCATCAATGGACACTTTCCAAATCGGAGGTCCTTTGTTTGTAATCATGCCAACTGAATTTTCATCCATGTGTGATTCCCTCACAATTTCTTCCAATAATGGTTCAGCAAACTCCGCCACCAAATCTGCAAGAACCTTGCCCTTCACTGAGGTGCGTGGCATGTACTTGATATCAAAGGCTCCCAAAATAGTTCCCCATTTAGCCACCCTTCCGGAGTAGTCAGCACTACGCAACACTGACTTGAGAGGCAGTTGGCTCAAAACTACAACAGTATAGGACTGAAAATAGTGAGGAAGCTTCCGGGTGGCATGAACTACGGCTAGAAGTGCCTTCTCCAAAAGTAGGTAACGCACCTCGACTTCATTCAAATATTTACTAACGTAGTAAACCGGTCTCTGCACCCCACCGTCGTTCCTTATGAGGACCAAGCTGACCGCGTGGATGGCCACTGCCAGATATGCAAATAGGATCTCATCTACCTCTGGCCGAGACATAATGGGTGGCCGGGAAAGATATTCCTTAAGTTGCTGGAAGGCCACAACGCAGTCCTCGGACCATTGGAATCCTTTCCATTTATTCAATAGTTGGAAGAAAGGCCTGCACCTGTCAGCTGACCGAGAGATAAACTTGCTGAGAGTAGTGATCATTCCGGTTAACTTCTGAACTTCTTTTGGATTTCGAGGTGGCTGTAAGCCTTGAATGGCTCTGACTTGTACCGGATTCACTTCTATCCCTCTATGAGTAACCATATAACCTAAGAACTTTCCAAAACCCACGCCAAAAGAATATTTTGAGGCATTAAGGCGCAGCTTGTACTTTCTAAGTACTTGAAAGGTGTCGTCCAAATCTTTCACGTGTGAAGGTATTGTTTTACTCTTCACCACCATATCATCCACGTATACCTCAATGGTCTTTCCAAGTTGCAATTCAAACATTTTGGTCATCATCCTTTGGTAAGTAGCCCCATCATTCTTCAATCCAAACGGCATAACCTTGTAGTGATAGTTCCCTGTTGGAGTAATAAAAGCAGTCTTCTCCTGATCCTCCGCCGCCAACGAAATTTGATGATAATCCTGGAAGGCATTCAAAAAACTCATCCGAGGATGTCCAGCCGTGGCATCCACAAGCTGATCGATGCGTGGCATAGGGAACGAGTCTTTTGGGCAAGCTTTGTTTAAATCTATAAAGTCCACACATACTCTCCATTTTCCGTTCTTCTTTTTCACCACGACCGTATGCGCCAACCACTCTGGGTAGAAAATTTCCTTTATAGCCCCAGCCCTTTTGAGCTTGAGCACTTCCTCTTTAACAGCCTTGGAGTGCTCTTTGGAGGAACGCCGAGGTGGTTGCCTTCTAGGAATAATAGCAGGGTTGACATTCAAATTGTGACAAATGAAGCTTAGGTCTACCCCCGGAGCCTCATAGAGGTCCCAGGCAAAGACATCGATGTTGTCCTTTAAAAACTCCAACAACTCCTTTTTCTCCTGGTACGGTAAACATACGCCAACTTGAAAGAACCTTTCAGGATCATCTACTATCAGAAACTTCTCCAAGTCTTCACATATGGCTTCCTCTGCTGTCACCGCGTCGGGTGCATCCAGAGTCGTTAATTGCTATAAGTCAACAGCCAAGGTCGAGGACTCCGCTTCAGCCTGATGCAGTACTGTAGCCGATATGCATTGCCTGGCCACTGATTGGCTGCCCAAAATTTCTTCGATGTATTCCCCCAAAGGGAATTTTACTTTAACATGCAAGGTGGAGGAGACGACACCCAAAGCGTGCAGCCATGGCCTGGCAAGGATGGCAGTGTATGGGGAATATACATTGACCACGATAAAATCCACCTCAACCGTTTCTGAGCCAGATTACACGGGCAACCGAATCTATCCCTTTAGTATAATGGCCTTCCCTTCAAAACTTATTAACGGTGAGTTGTAAGGAGTGAGATCCTCCAATTCAACCTCAGCCCTTTAAATAAGTCAGGGTACATAATATCTGCCCCGCTGCCCTGGTCAATCATCACCCTCCTGACGTCGTAATTCCCTATCCTCAAGGTGACTACCAAGGCGTCATCATGGGGTTGAATGGTACTAGCTTTTTCCTCCTCTGAAAATCCCAATAAGGGCAGACTCATTTTCAGCATTTTCGGTTTCGCGCCCGACTCCTCGGCCTGGGAGTGTGAAACTGTCATCATTCTGGTGGGACATGAACCGGTCCTGCCAGGTGCAGCAAAGATAACGTTTATCGTTCCTAAAGAAGGCCGAGATGAATTGTTCTTCTAATTATTCGAGCCAGACTGACTGCCTTGCCCGTTAGGTTGGTATAAATGCTGCTTCAACTTCCCCTCGCTCACGAGCTGCTCCAAGTGGTTCCAGAAGGTCCAACAATTCTCGGTGGTATGACCCACATCCTGGTGGTACTGGCAAAAGAGATTCTGATTCCGCTTCGCAGGGTCCCCCGCCATCTTATTGGGCCATCTGAAGTAGGGTTCCTTACAAACCTTCTCCAGCAGCTGGTATACTGGCTCTCGGAATACAGTGCTAATAGCCTGAGGAGTTGCCGAGCCATGCTGCTCGGAGTAATCTCTCCTCGGCTTATTATTGTGATATTTGTCCGACCTGAAATCCCTTTTCTCTTGCGGGATAACCTTCGCTTTACCCTTACCCTGCTGTTGGTCTTCCTCCACCCTCTTATACTCGTCAATGTGGTCCATGAGGCAACGTACACTTCGTACGGGCTTTTTGGTCAAGGATTTCCTCAAATTATGGTCAGTGGGGAGACCCACTTTAAAAGTGTTAATCGCCACCACGTTAAAATCTCCATCTATCTTATTGAACATCTCTCAATACCTATCGGAGTACGCTTTCAACGTCTCACCCTCCCTCATGGCCATAGATAAAAGTGAATCCAACGGCTGAGGAACTCTACTGCATGTGATGAACCGTGACGCGAATGCTCTAGTAAGTTCCCCGAACGAGCCGACAGACCCCGACTTTAGGCCGTTGAACCATCTCATAGCTACAGGCCCCAAACTAGAAGGGAAGACTTTGCACATCAAGGTCTCATTGTGAGAATGCACTGCCATTCTCTGGTTAAAGTAGTTCACATGTTCCACCGGATCAGTCTGACCATTATAAATGGTGAAGGTGGGCTGGGTGAACCGCCTGAAGAGCCTCCCTTCTCTATCCTTCGCGAGAATGGAGATTTGGAGAGTTGATGTAGTGCTTGGCTCATAGCGTCGTTCCCCGAGCCCCTGGAAGGGAGCTTCCTATGCCTGCAACCTAGTAGGTCACCCTCTTTGCAAGAGGAAGTTTTGCTAGGAGGAGACCAGGACCTTGAACTGTAACTACTTCCCCGGGATCCCAAGAGGAAGGATTAGATAGGGGTGAGGCACGCCTTTGTCTGACGCGGCGCAGCTTCTTCTTGAGGTGGTCTATCTCCCTCTGCATGACTTTAGCATCATCTTCATGGGTGGCGCTGCCTCCACCACGAGTATGACTTGCGCCAGGATATACAGTGTGAACGTTTCCCTCTCGATCCCTCCAGTGTTCAAGACGTTCGAAGAGATCCTCAGGTTGCGATCCCTGAGATTCTGCATGGTGTGTGCCTAAGCCTGCCATGGTGTTCCAGTTCCTTCCACACTAGACTTTCCATAGACGGCGCCAATTGTAAGAGCACAATTGCACCTGGACCCAAAGATAGGCGTGAGCTCAGGCCCAATGAGCCTTAAACAATAAAATTTGTAGAGTGTGGACTTGAAATCTACTTTAGGGGTACTGGAAACTTGATAAGCAGGCTAGAATGCCACAATCTTAGCAAATGATAAACAAATATGACAAGGGACCCTCCTCAGACGTGAGCCGAGGACGATTTGTATATTACTTGTCTTTTATGCTAAAAATTACAGTTCTTAGTTTTCTTTCCTTCTTCTTTTAATGGATGGATCCCCCTCATTTTCTCCCTCTTTCTCCTTAAATATTCTTCTTCTTTTCTCTTACATCCACGTGTCACCCAAATCTTCTTCTTTCTTTCTCCCCCCCTTTTCCACCACCTTCTTGAAGTCTTTAAATAGTGGCAAGAAAGTTCAATCCTACTGTTCAGGGGTCATTTTCCCATTAATACGGCCAGGGAGGTAGGTACAGGGTCTTTAATGTGGAGGTAGCAGCCTTTTTCTCAGATATTTCCATCATGTCGTTGCCTCTAGAGGGTACTTGAATCCCTCTTTTACCCAATAGTTCTTCCAGAACTCTGTCTTTAATTTCCTTGGCAAATCCCAGGGTGCTTGCCGGGCCCATCCGAGGAGGCATTCATCCTCGGACGGGTCCTGGGATGTCTGTAGTGCCAACCGATCAAAACCAACTAGTGCCAACCGATCAAGCCCACGGCCCATTTGTTTATCTTATAGATCTTACCCCCCCACACTAGGCTCGAGTTCTTTGTAAATAAACATAAACATTTTTTTTCTATGGTACTCGAGCTCATCAAGCTCGAGTTCCTTGTAATATGGAACTCGAGCTTGGTAAACTTGAGTTCCTTATAACTTTTTTTTTTGGATAATTGACAAATAAACATAAACATAAAAATAAGTAGTTTTTTATGTTTTTATTTATTTTAATAGAAGCATTGTAAAATATAGAGATTTTAATTTCAAAATATGAACTTTTAGGCCACTCATACCCTATGTTCATTTATTTTTAACACACTCATCAATTTCTTACTTCTTGGAAGCGTTATGGTCAAATTGGCTAAAATATTGGGGTTACAATGAGAAATTAGAACAATCCCACTCCATTTTGAGCCATGGAGTGGCTAAAAATGATTAATAAGTATTGCAGAAAGAGTGGACCACTCGGATATAAAGAAGAACTTAAGCTTTACCACATCTGGATATGTAAGTTCTTGACTTGCAGTGTTTCTAAGAGGAATGTGAAACATTTTTTTATGTATATCTAAATGTTTGGCTGATGATGTGAAAGTTGCTTTGGCAACTTTTTTTCTTGGCGAGTTGTAGCATCCCATGTTTAGATATTGTTCACTGTTTTCTCATAAAACACCTTCTAAAATTGTTTTCTCTAAATTTAAAAGCCAAATCTGTATGCTATTTCATGTTTAAATTTCACAATAATTGAATATGATTTTCTGCATTGATAAAATCTGTTTCTACATTAATAAAATTTGCTCTTTGCACATCATGTTTACTGTATATTCAAATCTACTTATTGCATTCATAAAATTTGTTTTTTGCATTAATTAAAACTGTTCATTGTTTTCTCATAAAAGTTGTTCACTGTTTTCTGCATAAATTGTTTTTAGCATTGGCACAGTTATTGCACTCAAATGGTTTTTGTGTTTTTTTAAATATATAATCATATGAATAATGGACAAACTCCATGAAATAAAAATGAATGATTCATATAAATCGCCTAATGGTAAATGTCTCAAATAAATTCAAAGAATAACTAATAATCCTACTATACAGACAAAAGTAGTTATTATGACTTTTTTGGGAGAATCATATAGTCCTAAGGTTGTATGTAAACATGTTTGTTGTATGTAAACATGCACTGAACAGTGAATAATTTATGCAGAAAAAATAGTGAACAATTTTTCAAATAATGCTGAATAGAAAATAATTTTATGCAGAATGCTAAAAATAGTTTATGCAAAAAACAGTGAACAATTTTAATTAATGCAAAAAATAGATTTTATGAATACAGTAAGCAGATTTAAATATACAGTAAACATGATGTAGTACCAATTGTGGCATGAGTAGTTTTTTGAAGACACGTCACCAACCCGCTGCTGTAGCACCAACTGTAGTCATACAAACCACATGCACCTATAGACGCCACTATTTCACACGTGCTGCTCAACAACTCGGCACTGTTTCACACATTGTCCAGTCATATCATCCACATTCACGTGAATACTTAAATATATGAATAATCGTACCTTGGTGCCAAGGACATAGCACTGTCTCAATTAAATTTGATGCTCTGTTCAAGAACACTGCAACTATCGCCCACATCTTCAAATCTCACTGTGACATTGGGAACATTTAAAATCTAGTTCGTGTAGTGTTTTTCCAGCCTGTATTTGTTGGAAAAACTGGTTTTGTATTTCATACAAAACACACAACAGAAGCAACAAATATGGATCTATTTCATTTGTGATTGATAACATGCACTATGTAAATTTCAGAATTTAAGAACAAGATAGCGTACCTTGGTGTGATGAAATTCAAAACAAAAGATTAGAAGTACTTGGGAACACTTTTAATCTTCATTCCAATTCCACTTTACGCCCAAGAAGTGTGGTCTCTCAATCAGTTTTCAAGGGAGAATAATTGGGTGGCTTCACTCACACATACACACCATTTCACAATGATGTCTCTTTTTTTCTCTTTTAAAAAATTTTGTATGTTTCTCTCTTTATAACTAACTAATTATTTAATTGGGTTGGCCTATTGGGTCTTTCCAATTGGGTTTTAGTGTGTGGCTTGGAGTGGAACAAAAGGGACCAATAAGACACTAACTCTAATGGGCCTTGGGCTTTTCTATCAACTCTTGACAAGTCCAAAGTTATCATTAATTATATTTAATACTACTATATAAATATAATTGCACTCTAGGTCTTATTAATAAATTATATCCCAAGACTTTATTATACATGCAACCTCTTCATAAAATATTCGTAGTAATACAAAGTTACGAATGTAGACTGCCACTTTGAAGATTACTGTATCTTAATCCTTGAGTACTCGGTTTAATCATTTAAGTTATTCATCATATATTTATGAAATTCAATTTTATAAATATATACTTTAGTATTTCCTTACTAAAGTGGTTAGGCCTAACACTCTGAATAACTAAACCCATTAAACTAATCTCAAAGGAATATTTTATATCTCCTTTAAGAGATTATGAATTCCATCTTGAGAATATATGTTCCATCAACACTAAATGTGGCTGCTCAACATACTGAGGTTTTGATCATGACTTTAAATCTCATTCCTGATATATAAAAGCAACCTACACCTCATGATCATGTCTATTATTCTCTCAGGATTAAGAGTTCATGCAAATAGAAGTCGTGAGATTTATTATTCATTTGACAGTCGTTAGGAGAATAATAAATCTCATAGTGGTCCAGTTCAATATGTTTTGACTCTTAAAACATATCAATATACTAACTAGAAGTTTCCATTTCCATGATCAAGACAAATCATCTTACTTGATATATTATAGTATTCGCAAATGAAATGCCCAATTTCATCATCGACTACGAACTATAATTCTGAGTTTACAAAAAACTTGTGATTTATATCTTCTGTGACTTTTCACATTAATCACATACTATGCATCTCATGAACTATATGATAATGTCCAAATATTCATGTTACCATTATTTTAGATAATAATAAAACAACTTTATTTATCATAACATTAAGTCATACATAATGTCATATATAGCATCATACAATAGGATTTAAGGGCATACATCCTAACAGTATTGACATGACAAGCCCTAATAACTAAAATTATAATGCTTGAAACATGAAATGAGATTATAAATGCACCATAATAATGATCTTATTTCTACCCCACTAACTTCGTAGATTGACTAAGCTATGAGTCACAACGCATCAAAATCAAATCGTACAATGCGAAACAAGTTTGGACCTACTTCAACAAATGGATTATAACAAGTTCCAGTAGATCAACAACTACAGACATACACAGATCACTATGGGGGGAAATGGGTTGGAAAGAAGAGAGATTTCGTTAATATGCCAATATACACATACGATAGTCTTGAAAGTGTTGGGCACATAATGGTCGGCAAACTTATAAAACTAAGTACATATACCACCGCAATAGAGTTCACCGTAGCAAAACCACCATGGTCAACTCTATACGAGAAGAGCTGTGAGTTGGAGGTGTATTGTCGATGGCACGAGTTGCGAGTTCCTAAGGCACGCTCAACTGAGTTACCTAGAGATAAGCCTGCCAACATACTTGCTCTTCTTGAACAAGAGAACAATCAAATGAAAAGGCGATTGACTGTTTTCATGCAATCCAAAAGGCTAGGAAGCATTTAAAGGGGAACGCGCAAGAGCGAGCTATCAAGTCTATTAATGAAGTTATTCCGTTAGATGATGAAAGAGATATTTCAGACTTCTCGAATTCAAGTAATGATGATTTCCAAAAATTTCTACCTACGAACATTAGACGTTGTTATTAATGTCTACACGTTATGTACAATACAGAATGTTGTTGTTAATATCTGACAACTGATGATTATGTACATTCAACTTTTGCAAATCTAAAGATTAACTGTTCATTAGTTTTGACTAAGTTTATATGAAATCACTTGCTCTCTTTTTTTCCCTGTTGCTCTTTGTTGCTACATATAATTCTTGTGCTTTGGTTAGACAATGTCCTCTGCTTTGTAATGTAGGAAACACCTCAGGAAGTGAAATGCCTCCAGTTAGATATGTTGATGTTTCCAATATTCTGTTTGTGTAATTTGAAATGTTACAAACATAACACTTATCACCCAAATTAGATTTATTGTACATTACTTGTAGCAAAATTTAATAGATTCAATACATACAGACTCATCCAAACCACACAGACCAACCACTCTTTCACAAAAAAAACCATATGACTCATAAAGCAAGGACTCGCCACGTGAATACACAGATATGCAACCTTTTGCAATGCACCATTTTCAAGGATGCAAAGCATCCTTGGAAAGTTTATGCATCAATTTTAGGGGTGAGCTGTTCACCATTGCTACATTGATGTTCACAGTGCTGTATGTGTTGCTTAACGATTTGGTATGTTCTTTGATCTTCCATTGAGTTTACACGATTTTGTTCATTTAAGGATTTCGAATTTTTCAACAAATTCAGATGATCAATACATTAGTACACAGTTTTCCATTTAATTTTCACGATTTTGTACATTTAACGAATTCAAACTTTTCAACAAATTCAGACTATCTGTACATCTAATTTATACAATTTTATTTTGTACTTTCAAGATTTTAGACATGCAACGAATAAATTTTGTTTTGTACAAATTCGAATGATTTGTACATCTAATGTACATAGTTTTCTCTTGAATTTTCACGATTTTGTACTTTCAACGAAATCAAATTTCTTAACAAGTCTGGAATATTTGTACATCTAATGTACACAACTTTCCATGAATTTTCATGATTTGGTACGTTCAACAATTTCAATTTTCCATTAAGATTTCACGATTTTGTACGTTCAACAATTTCGAATTTTACATCAAATTAGGATGATTAGTACATTAGTACACAGTTTTAAATTGAATTTTCATGATTTTGTACATTTGACGACTTCAAATTTGGACGATCTGTACATCTAATGTAATTAATTTTCCATTGAGTTTACTCAATTTGGTATGTTCTTCAATTTTCATTTGAATTTTCACGATTTTACACACTCAATGAATTCGAATTTTTCAACAAATTTATACTATCTGTACATCTAATGTACACAATTTTTCCTTGAGTTTTCACAGTTTTGTACATTCAACGAATTCAAATTTTTAAACAAATTCATACGATTTGTACATCTAACGTACATACTTTTCCATTGAATTTTCATTATTTTGTACTTTCAATGAAGTCAAATTTCTCAACAAGTCTAGACTATCTGTACATCTTATGTACACCTTCACGATTTGGTACGTTCATTGAATTTCCATCAATTTTCCCGAATTTCTACATTCAACTAATTCAAACTTTTTTACAAAATCAAATTATTCGAGGTGTTTACCATTAGGTGATTTATACGAATCATTCATTTTTCTTTCATGGAGTTTGTCCATTATTCATATGGTTACATATTTAAAAAAACACAAAAACCATTTAAGTGCAATAACTGCGCCAATGCTAAAAACAGTTTATGCAGAAAATAGTGAATAATTTTTATGAGAAAACGGTGAATAGTTTTAATTAATGCAAAAAATAGATTTTATGAATGCAGTAAGCAGATTTGAATATATAGTAAACATGATGTTCAGAGAGCAAATTTTATTAATGTAGAAATAGATTTTATCAATGCAAAAAAATAGATTCGATTATTGTGAAATTTAAACATGAAAAAGCATACAGATTTGACTTTTAAATTTAGAGAACACATTTTTAGGAGGTGTTTTATGAGAAAATAGTGA
Organism: Castanea sativa; assembly: GCF_040712315.1. Taxonomy (NCBI): domain Eukaryota; kingdom Viridiplantae; phylum Streptophyta; class Magnoliopsida; order Fagales; family Fagaceae; genus Castanea; species Castanea sativa. The sequence continues at coordinate 54,500,614 of NC_134015.1, forward strand.
ACAATATCTAAACATGGAGTGCTACAACTCGCCAAGAAAAAAAGTTGCCAAAGCGACTTTCACATCATCAGCCAAACATTTAGATATACATAAAAAAATGTTTCACATTCCTTTTAGAAACACTACAAGTCAAGAACTTATATATCTAGATGTGGTAAAGCTTAAGTTCTTCTTTATATCCGAGTGGTCCACTCTTTCTGCAATACTTATCAATCATTTTTAGCCACTCTATGGCTAAAAATGGAGTGAGATTGTTCTAATTTGTCATTGTAACCCCAATATTTTAACCAATTTGACCATAACGCTTTCAAGAAGTAAGAAATTGATGAATGTGTTAAAAATGAATGAACAAGGAGTATGAGTGGCCTAAAAATTCATATTTTGAAATTAAAATCTCTATATTTTACAATGCTTCTATTTAAATAAATAAAAACATAAAAAAAAATTACTTATTTTTATGTTTATGTTTATTTGTCGATTATCCAAAAAAAAAAAAGTTAAAAGGAGCTCGAGTTTACCAAGCTCGAGTTCCATATTACAAGGAACTCGAGCATGGTGAGCTCGAGTACCATAGGAAATTTTTTTTTTTTTTATGTTTATTTACAAAGGACTCGAGCCTAGTATGCTCGAGTATTGTGTTGCATGGAACTCGAGTTTACCAAGCTCGAGTACCATATTATTTTTTTTAATTGCACAAATTTCAGGTCAGCAGTGCCATAGTGAAATGAAACTAGGAACTCGAACTAAACTCAAATACTGTTTAGAACTCGAGTTTAGTGAGCTCGAGTACACAAAAAGTGGTACGTTCCCATTTAGTTTCGAAACAGTGCTTAATTACTACAAATTTCTGACAATGGTGGTATTTGACCATTTTCACCGTGAACTGAATATCTGGGAGGACGGTTACAATATATGCTCAAGGATTAGTAGTTTTGTTAGTGTGTGTTTGGCAAAAATTATTTTTGTCAACTTATTTTACTATTTAGCTTATTTTTGCTACTATTCAAGATTCCCACTACATTTTTTGATACTACATGGGTCCTACTATACTATTTCAACTAACTTTTACCTTTATCTACAGTATTTTCAGCAAAAAGTTTTCAGTTTTGGCAAAATAAACAAATCTCAAACATACCTATAGTTTATTGCATTGTTTGCGTGTGCGCCATGACTGTTATGAGTTAGCTTCCCTTCCCAATTTCCTGCTAAATTCATGACTTTTTGTTCTCCTTGATATATCATGCTAGTACTGAGGTGGGAAATCTGAGTGAAACCTAATTCTTGGAGTAGAAGCCAAATCTTGGTTCATTATTATGGAAGCCACAGTAAAGAAAATCCATCGACCGCATAACTATATATATGTAGTCTAGATAAGGTCTTTTTCTTTGGCATTGACATGTATTGGTGCTTGGATTGGCTTCACTTTTAGTTTTAGACCAAGGTTCAAAATGGATGCTGAATTAACTCACTACTCTTGTCAACAGTATCGTGGTGAAGGCTAGTGCTTTTGCCTCAAAAACTGCACACAAAAGCGTTTACTTGCAAATAAAATGAGCAATAGCACAAATACAACACCACTGTTATAACTTTTTGTTGTTGTTGTTGTTGTAGTGTGATGATAACAATCAAATGTTAAGAAAATTTCTGTGGGGTCATCAACAAAATTTCCAATGATGAATCGATGATACATGCTCATTGGAGTTGAAAATTAAATGGTAGATTTATCTTTAAAATTTAAACCTAAGAAATATAGTACTTGATCCCCTTCAAGAATTAAAACTAGTCACCGCAAAAACTAAAATTAGCCCAAATAATCTAAAAATAAAATGGCCATGTTGGCCCATTCTTTGGTCCGTGGCCCCTAACAAACCCAACTTTACAAATCAAAAATCCCTAACTGGCATGTGTATCATTGGCTGTGAAGTTGTGTGTATAGTTATGTGGTGCATGATAGTGTGTTAAGTTGATTAACATTTTGCTTTTTGCTATTTGACTGCACCTAAAGAATTCATTTGGTTTTTTTTCTATTTCTTTTTCTTTTTCTCAAAACTTATTATTATTTTTAGTTAGATCAATATTGAACATATACTGAAATAATATATGTATATATATATATATATATATATATATATATATATATATATATATATATATATTGATTTGTAGATTATGTGACAATTAACTACAATTTAGCTTCAAGAAAAAAAAATGCAAATATTTCGAAAGTCAATGCTACGCAATATTGTAACCTCTAATGCCAATATCTCAATCTCTAAAAATTCACAAACAAAATTTTATAAAGAATTTTTTTATTATGGAATATGAGGTCTTAATAGGTTCTTCATTTTGTACTTTGAAAAAGAGAGTGCTACTAAATTTAACATAGAATCAATCATAAATGATTTTAAAGGAATGTCTAGTTTCATTTTGATATAAGATTTAGGGTAAATTGCAAATTACACCCTTGAAATTTGGGTTGCTTGGACTTTATACCTCAAAGTTTTAGAACTTTGAATTTATACCCTGAAGTTTGGTTCCATTAGCAATTCACCTTCACAGTTAGTTTTTGTTGTTAAGTGACACATGTGCATGTTGACTTGTTTTATTTTTGTCAAATCAACCCCAAAACTACATCGTTTCAATAAAAAAAATAAAAGCTTGCCTAGCACCATCCAAACAGTACAGTTTTGCCCAAGCTAAAATACAAAACTCCAATCCTAAACTATATAGTTTCAATCATATTCTAAAATCCCAAATCACTCTTATCATCACATCAGCTACTCCCAAATTGCATAGCAGACCTCAACATGAGTAACTCTAATCCTATTACTATACCCACCCGGGCCCTTTGGGTCTGTTCCTACCTGTACTGTCTTTTAAAAAAAATGGTCGGGTTAAATGAACCCAACATGAACCCAAAGAACCAGAAAATCGGATTGGGCGGTTCCATTCCCTTTATATATATATATATATATATATATATATATTCAAAACCCTAATCATCCTCGAATCCTATTACTATTCCCACACTAAAATTTTATTACAAAAGGCTTGCTGCTAGTAAAGTCATGGGTAGTCGACTTAGTCTAATTGAGGGATTCTGAATTAATGTCTATATGGTATATTTTTCAAATTCTTGTTAAAATTGTGCAGTGTAAGGACATGTTCTCTCATTTGTTGGTGCCTTTCTTTTATTGTTTACTGAAATTCATTTAGTTACATTTAGTTATTCATGTTTGAAAATTTTAATTGTTAGCTTATAGATCATAGGTATCTTCAAATTTCAGGATAAAAAAATTCCTAGGTAATAGTGTTCACAAATGGATGAAAGAAAAAGCAAAATTTTCAAGAAACTCATAGACAATCAAAAATCCGATGCAACATTGGTTGGCTCAGCAGGTAGGGCTTGGTTATCTGGCCCCTGATCCAAGCAAAAAGTTTGAGCCTTGGGGCTTGGGCTCAGTAGGATGTTTGGACTTTGGTTGGGCTCAGACAGGCATTACCGATTGGTGATTAGCTTCTGCTCATGTTATTGTACCGATATCTAGAAGTTTGTCAAGGGACGCTAACTTTTTGCGTGTGATAAATAAGCTGATGTAAAAACTGGCCGGAGGGCACTGAAATGGAACTATTTATCACTACAACATGGCATATCCTTTCTCCGTATTATTTATTTTTTATTTTTTTAATTTTTTATTTTTTTAATGCAACATGGCATATCTGGAGTCAAAGAAATCACTTCATACATGGGGGACTTCTATAGTTCTATTAGACCCCAATATCATACCAGAATATGCCAAGAAGTATTTGTAGGAATATGAATCACTCCAAATAAATCTACAGCATTTACAGAGAATAGAATGGTGACAGCAGAAACTAAAAGTTGTATTTAGTATCGAATGATACCATGTTAGCAGTATCAAAATTTAATTAGTGTGAGACATGTCAGCAAAAAATAACTACCCCACTAACAAATAAAAGACATATATTAGTGGGTAGTTATTTTTATACATATATCTCTCATTTATTGGGTTTTAATATAAATGATGTGGTATCATTTGATACAAAATGTTTTTTCATCCAGCTAATTTCTATAAGATGAAATGCTAAGGTATCCAACATTGTGTTTAAGAGGGAAATTGGTCTATTTATTACAATGATTGCAACTGTTGCTGTATGAATTGAGGAAACCCCAAGAGCTTTACAAAATGATGTTAATACAACTTTTTATTTTTATTTTCTATCTTTTATTTTTTTTAGAAACAAATATGCACACAAAAGAGAGAGAAGATTCTAATACAAAAACACACTACAAAGTCCACTCAAAAACTATCATGACTTTTAAAAGATGGCGTGAGTCGCGTGACAAGTTATATTACACAGTACTTTTTGGTTTAATGAAATGTGTTGTCCTCTTCTTTTTTTTCTTTTTAAGGTGTTATAGTAAATAAACTTTGCCTAATTTTAAAGTGCTTAAGGGTTAAGGCTTTCAAGCTTTATCTTCGATAAGGTTCGATACGTAAGTCTAATGCACAAGTGCAATCATGATTTTATGCATAGCATGGAGGACCAGGCTGGTAGGTAGAATTAACGTGCAAGTCAAAATTATTTTGGTTAAGGAACACCTACCTTAACACGTGCATTTCTGTCAACGTGAAGTAGACCCAAAAGTTTCAAACTGTTTGGACGGTGATTTATTAAGTTAGGAGAACCACTTTCTTTCCTTAGGGATCTCATCATATACACATACATGTCCTTTCGATCAATTAGCATCAGACAGTCACATTGGGTCAAGTTGCTTTCAACGTTTCACAGTTGATAAAGCTTTGCCTTTGAGATTTGTGAGAGCGAAAGACCAAAACCAGAGCATGAAGATGATGGTTCTCATGCAAGTTTCGTGTCATGTAATGCAGTGAAAGAGCATCAACAAATTTAGAAAGTAACAAAAGGCATAGAAGTTACGTTATGCTAATGATTCCACACGACCACACCTAGCTACCACAAAATGCCAATTCTAGAACTATTCCACGCAGCAATAAGTCTACAATCAGGACAATTTTCAATTGTTGACGTAATAATTTATAAATAGTAAATAAAAAGTGATATTAATGATAAGTTCAAATGAAATTTAATAAAAACCTGTTAATTAAAGTTTTATGAAAATTTTTGTAAAAATTGTTGTGTACTAAATTGATAAAGATATCTCTTGCTTGCACTAAATCAAGAGGTTATTGTATATTAGAAAATCAATTATCTGTTTTTTTTTCTCCCTTTTTCCGTACAATTATCAGTCTGAACAAACCTTGCTCAGATCTCAGAAATGTCTATTTAATAAAATAAATGTCCCAAAGTTCTGTAGCTGTCCATAATAATTGCAAATCGTCGTACCACTTCAAATTTTAATTTAATGTTCACCTAAATTCAATTTACTATAGTAGCAAATTGTGATCTTGATTTGTTTGGCTCACACAAGTAAACTTAAGTTCATAAATTATAGATCACTAGCCCTATTCTAATTGTTGGCACTCCCTATCGAAATTCCTTGCAATACCATTCCTATGAATCGAATTTTAATTTCCACACATGCAATAATTTATTTAAATTTGTATTTGATGTATAATTTTAATGATTTGAGATATGAAATATTTATGAAAAGTTTAAACTAATGATTAATCAGGATTTTTTGGAGCCATTTTCGGTTCAAGGTAAAAATGAAAACATTTTTTTTTCCCAAAGCCGAATTCCCAAAGGAAAATCCAAAATTAAGTAGCCCTATAATAATAAATTAAAAAGAAAAAAAAAGTGCAATCTTGGAGTTCAAGCTTGGGGTTGTTGGATTAATTTGCGGAACAAATTCATGAATCAAGGGACTATTTTCCAAGAGAGGTAATAATAAGTTAACAATTAATCATCATGGCACCTAATGATAGAGACATGGTCATAGTCCTAGAGTTCTAAACATCTAACTTTCTTTTTTGGATCAAGCTAAATTTGAAAATATACGCTACAATTCTTATTCTTGTTGACTAAAAAGGCCTAGACATATTTTAGAAAGTGTAGGTCTTGGTCTTGTTTTGTCTAAAAGGAGAGCTTAATTTTCAAGATTTGAATTTAAAAACAATCTTTAATTAACTCCAAGAGTAATCATTCCGAGAGAGGCCAGGGAAAACAAAATCCATGATAGTTTTCAATTATGAGAGCAATTACACCTAAAATGTTATTATTTCTTAGTGAAAACAATTGCATGAGAATATGAGATTCCAGGGAAAAACCCACATCGCCGTCCAATGTGTGCATCCAATTGGCATGTAGGAACGTGTCAAGAGATTAATAGATTTGATGCCAAACAAAATTGACTTGCACGCAATGCTGTGAAACCAGCCTGTTCATCCACATATATAAAAAGCATTAAATTGATATAAATGCCTAGTCAAAATAACGTATCGAATCCATTTGATACAAGAAGATAAGCTTGAAAGCTTTCACATTAATTAATAACTTGAAGGAAAATCTATGGATACCATTGCTCACTTATGAATTTAAAAGCAAAAAAAAAAAAATATATATATATATATATAGTGCATTTTTATCATTAATTAGGTTCTCAAAAGTTGATTCTCAAAAAAAAAAAAAAAAACGGTTCTCAAAAGTCCAATTAGAGGGGACAATATTATAAATGGACCAGGACAGGCACATGGAACTTTCCATTAAGATGTGGAAAATTTAAAATGAAACTTAGAGGAAACTTGCTTGCTTTTAATTACTTTAATTAAGTTAGCATTAGTCAGTTACCATACGAATATATACGAATATTCGTATGGTAACTGATTAATGCTAACTTAATTAAAGTAAGATTTATCCTATCAATAACCTTAAGGAAAATTACACAAAACCCTTCCTCTAGATCTAGAGGGTTCTAGTTTTAAAACTAGAACCCTCTAGATTTTGATCTTAACTCTTAATTCTTTGTAGTATATAGTATCTTAATTCTTTGTAGTATATAGTATTTTATGTGTAAATATATAATTGTGCAACGCTTAGCTCTCTTGAGTTTTTGAGTATAATACAAATTTTATAATAAAAATAAAAAGATAAAAGGGTTTGTCTCCAAACATATCTGGAGACTTGGATTCCAAGAAAAATGATGCATCTCGTCATTTTCCTATTGATGGTTAAAGTCCAAAACTCCAAATATGCTTGGAACCAAATTTTGTCCATTAAAAAAAAAAGTATTATACTCAAAATTGACGTAACAATGATTGTTAATGGTGTCATCTGAACAATACACATAATAAATTTATTAATTACTTTTTTTTAATATTTTAAAAGTTGACACATTAATTTATAAAGCCTATATAGTTAAATTTAGAAAAATTTATATTTTAAACCTTATAGTTATAACAAATTTTACCTTATAATTCCAAATGTAACAAATTAAAATTTTCAACAATACGAAATCTCAAATGCAATGTTATTCCACAATTAAATTGATGTATTGGGGTTTAACTTGTTACTTTTGAAATATTATCGTTTAATATATATTACTATTGAAAATATTTGATTTAATTTGTTATGCCCCTAAACTATAGACTTTAAATGTAATTTACGCGTAAAATTTATATTCGGTAACACCGCTCTTGTTTTTGAAATGGGGTATTGTTTTGGTTGGTTGGATTTATTTTCACCCAAGAGGTAAGAGATCATGAATGAGGTAAGACATCATATTCACATTTATGATTTATCCACCGGATGATCGATAAAACTAAGGCTTCTCTTCCACCTCCCTAGCTAGCTCTTCATTTTGGCATTGAATATGAAGGAAAATACCATAGACATTGTTATTAAACAATTAACTTCAAAGCAAATACAAAAAAGGGTAAGACATAACAAACGTGAGAACGATACTCACGTAAGCCAAGACAATAAATTAATAATGAAGATCGATAAGCTACAAGCATATACTGTCTCGGATATTCTATCCTCAAGGACCTTAACCTTTCCTTTTTTTTCCCTATAAATAAAGCCTAAACCTACTCATCTAAAAGAATACAAAGCTTTAAAGTCTCTTTAACCTAACCCTAGCTAGTACATTCTCATTATTCCAAAGCTCACAAACCAATCCCCAAAGAGTTGTTGAAAAGAGAGTAACAAACATGGAGCTCAAATGGTCAATATTGATCAAGCTTCTGATAGTGCAATATCTATCAGTTCTTTGTGTTTCCCAGGATTTTGATTTCTTTTACTTTGTTCAACAGGTTAGTCTGGTGTTGCTCTTACTTTAACACATGCAGTTTTCTTCAACGTAACAAGTTCGTTTCCCTCTTTTTTCTTTTGGTTTTGAAAATTTTTTGTTGACACAGTGGCCAGGAGCATACTGTGACACAAAGCACACATGTTGCTACCCTAAGACTGGGAAGCCTGCAGCAGATTTTGGCATTCATGGACTCTGGCCTAATTACAAGGATGGATCATACCCGTCAAACTGTGATCCAGACAGTGTCTTTGATAAATCTCAGGTATATTACTTTCATTTTTTACTGTGATCTGATCTCTTACAAATGAAAAAAAATGGTTGAAGTTTAATTCAAATTAATTACCGTTAACATGTATCATTTTTCATTTTATTTTATTGTACTTTTGATTCTCTCTATATATATATATATATGTATATATATATATATATATTTTTTTTTCTTAAGTACCTTTAAAATATGAGTGAGACCCTTAGTTTTTAGGGTTAATTAAGCATGTCAAAAAGTAGCTGAAAGGTACGGATATATCTAGATCTCGATCAAATATCCAATATTTGAAAATTTTCATTCATCGATGAAAGAGAAAAAATAAATCTGGATGAGACATTTGAAAGAGATAAAATAAATCTGGATGAGACATTTTATCTTATAGATAAATGTCCAAATCTAAGTACAATGACATTTTTTTATTATAATGCTCGGTAATATATATAAGATGAAAGTTTTATATATTCTTTATATATTACTTTACTCCAATCTTCATAAAGTTGGGCAAATCCCATTAGTTTGCTTTGTGACCATCATAGGCAGGACCACACCGTTCCCTTATAAGTTATATTGTCACGTACCAAATGGCAATAACCCAACTGAGCTACCAAGTAAAAGTTTGATTGGGTGTCCCTATTAGCTTTTTGTATCGTCCATATATATTTTCTATTTATATCCAAAGGTAAATTTTTATAATTTATTTGACATTCTCCATGGTCCATTTTGAGCAATTCTGATTGTAAAAATATAATACATGATTAGATAACAGAAAAATGGTATTTAATATATATATATATATATATATATATATATATATATATATATATATATATATTACAAATTAAATCTATCCTGCTTCAGGAGATGGTGCAAGATTAGGGATATGTACATGAGGGTCGAGCTAGATTGGGTTTAGAGTCTTTTTGAACCCAACCCAACCCAACCCAACCCCTCAAGTTGAAAGTTTTCTAACCCAACCTAGCTAACTCACGGTTATTCTAAAAGTCAACATAACTCAAGACGTGTGAATCAATTTAACCGTTCTGTCAGAGTTACTTTATCAATTTTAATAAAAAAAATAAAGGTCTTCATTCAACTATTTAAACTCATTATTTTGTAGATGATTAGAGTTTACATAATTTGGTTTAATATTATTTCATCAAAACCAAAGCTCAAACATCAAAATAAATCAAATTAACAAATGTAAACTAAATCCCAAATTTCAAAATAAATCAGAGTCCAACGAAGTTAATATATATATATATATATATATATATATATATATATATATATATATATATATATATATATATATAACTATTAACAACATATGTTAGGTTGGATTAGTCAAGTTGAATTTTTTTTTTTGGATATATTTTATAAATAAATTAGATTAAATAAATAAAACCAATTCAACTCAACCTATCAACCCACTAAAAAGCAATATCAAAAATCGAATTGGATTAGTTTGGGTATAGTTAAATTGGGTTGGTGGGTTGAATGTACATTCTTAAGCAAAACCTGTAGTGACTAAAATGCGTAATCATCCCCTCCCCAAGATTATGAATAAAGCTAATTAATGTCACATGGAAGCCAATTTTCTTATCACTTTCAAGAACCCACATGAAATACATTTTCATACCAAAACCATTAGTAACAAAGAAATCGTTACAAACTGGCATGGAACTTGAACACCCCTCCACTGGCACATTTTGCCTCAAGTGTAATTTATGAGGTATTGTTTATTTTGTCTAGTCACGAGTTTAACACAATTCTTAACTTTCTATATATTGTTTTTCACGTTTTCTTGATATAATGTCTGATGCAGCTCTCAGAAATCATGAGCAGTCTGCAAAAGGATTGGCCATCACTTAGCTGCCCAAGTAGCAATGGCTATAGGTTCTGGTCACATGAATGGGAAAAGCATGGGACTTGCTCAGAGTCTGAACTTGACCAGCGTGAGTACTTTGAAGCAGCTCTCAAACTGAAGGAGAAAGTAAACCTCTTACAAATCCTTAAGAAAGCAGAAATTGTACCAGATGATGGATTTTACAGCATAGAAAGCGTTGTAGAAGCCATAAAAGAGGCAGTTGGTTTCACCCCTGGGATAGAGTGCAATAAGGATTCAGCTGGTCACAGCCAAATTTACCAAATTTTCTTGTGTGTGGACACTTCTGGAACTGAAATCATTGAGTGCCCTGTCCTTCCAAAGGGCAGATGTGCTTCAAATGTCCAGTTTGCTAAGTTCTAGAGATCAGAACTAGAGATTGTGGTCAATGAGAAGGTATTATGTGCAGCCGATATATGCATCATCTCTCTCCCAACATGTAAGTTCCAAAATTTTAAGTTGTCCACATGATGTCAAAGAAATCATGCATATGGTAAATGTATGAGATAATTATTGTTGGCTAAAGTTATCTGAGGAATAGTTCTCCTCAAAATATTTACTTAGTATCATTTCTGTTTAATTGAAAAGAACTTGACGACCAGGTTACTTTCTGTAATAAATTAATTTCCACATAATTCTTTCCGCCAATATTGTCACTCTAAGATTACTTTCTATAATAAATTAATTTGCACATAATTAATTTATGTGGAAAAGAAGTTGACGATCCCAATCTTTATGTAATAAATTAATTTCCACATATTTCTCTCTGCCAATATTGTCACTCTATGATTAAGATCCTCATGTTTGAGAGATGAAACATGCAATAAATTATTGATTAGTTAAGATTCTAGAAGCAATTTTCTCACATTCAGTGATTCAAGTTAGAAATTAAATCAAGAATAATGCTACAGCTACACAAGAGCGGCTCTACATAAAGTCTAGTGTGGTCACAGAACCACCCTACCAATATTGTCACTCTATGATTAAGATCCTAATGTTTGAGAGATGAAACGTGTAATAAATTATTGATTAGTCAAGATTCTCGAAGCAATTTTCTCACATTAGAGTTAGAAATTAAAACAAAAGTAATGCTACAACTAAACAAGGGCAGCTCTACATAGGGTCTAGTATGGTCACAGGACTACCCTAACTTGGAAAAAAAAAATTATGTATAAATTTTAAAAATTTATGATTTTTTTATCCTTAAAAAAACTTTGGGAACACCTTAAATATTTTTAAGCCCAAAATAATTAATCTTTAGACAAAATTTGGCAACAAGCTTGGTTGTAGACTGAGATTGCAACTCCATACAATATATTTTTTTTATTAGATGTGAATTTTAACAAATCCAACATTTAATTACATTTTCTTCTTATGTTCTCCATTCGTACAAAATTTCAAAAAGATTAAAGATTAATAATTATGTCATCAATCAAATGTTTAAATTTTGAGTTTTTTTAATCTAAAATTATACATAAAAATATGCTTATGGATCAAATAGTAAATAATATCCAATTGGCATTAAATTTGGCATGTGTTTTAAGAACATATTGAGCATGCAATTCAACGGTTAAATTTTCAAAATATTTAGCAATGTTAATTTGTATAGTGAGAGTTGTAGCCTTAGGCTACAACTAAGTTTGTAGCCAAACTCTGTCCTTAAACTTTGGTCCTCTTAACAATATATTAGGGTCTTTACATATAAAAAGAAAAAGTCCAAGAAATTTTTTTTTTAACTAAACTCTTGAAGATATGTAGCTTGCAACATTGATTATAAGTTTTTTTTTTTTTTTAGAAGATTGATAATGAGACTATCATGTAAAGATTTTAAAATATGAAAATTCATAGAAGGAAATTGTAAGATTTTATGTGTGTGCATGTGTGTGTGTGGGATTTTTTTTTTTTTTGTCAATATATGAAGTTCTTTTTTAATTAGATGTTTGTATAAATTAAGTTTCTTAATGACCACCCTCAAAAAAATTCTTAGAGCTACCACTGCAGCCACAAATTATTTTACCACATTTTATAAACTGTTGATGTATCCAACTTTTTATTGGTTTTTATCTAAGTCACCATTAACATTACTTTTTTCATTTACTGATAAACACTCACCACATTAGTAGTTTGTAATAATTTTTGTAAAAAAGTTTGTATCTCTAGCGTTACTCTTAAAACAATTTATGTTTGTAAAAAGGCAAAGTTGTGTAATTAATTCAAATAACCAATGCTCAAAAAAGAATTTCGAATAACCATTAATATTTTAGGCTTATAATAAATTTAAGAACCGTGCAATACTAAAGTTTTAAGCTCTAGAAGTCTTATAAAAAAAAAAACTCTTGGGATCTTACAAGGTTACAACTAAATGACATTTCTTGTTTCTCTCCAAGTGGAAAATCTGGATTCAAATCCTCCCTCCCTCTCACTTATTATGTTTTTAATTTTGAATAAAAAAAAAAGAAGAAAATGTTTAAGCTCTAGGATGCCAATGCCCAAGAAAATGAATTCATGAATCTATATATGTTCTAGCTTCTTGGGGTGAATAAGAAGATTATGCCTACACTCTACACTATTTTTAGGCCTATCTGTGGCTGGTAAGAATGTTGTATTTTAGAACATCAGCAGTTAGAACTGAGTTTTTTAAGATGTTCGAGTCTAAAATTCACCCTAATGGGTCATTCGTTGGCCGCTTCTATTGTTTTTTTTTTTTTTCTTAAACAGTAAAATAATGTAAGGAGTGAGAAGAGTAGAAAATAATTCGAAAATACATTCTTTAGTGAAAATGATTAAGCTTTAAAGTATTTAGCAATAAATTAATGTTTAGTAAATATAAATGTATCCAATAGAATGGGAGAGAAAATTATCTTGGTGATCATATCGACAAAGAAATATCCCATTTTTCTCTTTGCCAAAAATAAAAATTTTACTCTATTGAATATTATACCAGTGATGATTTTTTTTTTTTTTTTTTGGGAAATCATATCAGTGATTTATTTCTGATGCTCCGTACCAAATAAATATTCGTGCCCATGTAAGATTAATGTGAAGCCCAAAATTCTCATAAGCAAGATATGTGATGCAGTAATGGTTACAACTTACAAGTGCTCTTTATTCATGCCATATCAATGTGATAACAGAGAGAGGGTGAGAGGAAACTAATCATAATTAATAACTTACACTAATGAATGAATAATGAGAGACGATAGGAATTCATAACTTTCTTGTACCACAAACTATGCCACAATTTTTACTACAAATATTTGTATGTGTAATTGTGATTAGTGGAGAAAAAATTGTGGATTTATATGAGAGTGATTGACAGCTTGTTATAATCTACTATGTAAGATAGTTATGGTAAAAGTTATAGTTTTATTTGTAATACTAGAACTACTCAGGAATTAGATGAAGAGCAAGAATAAAAAAAGGGCATTTCGTTTGTGCTGCTAAATGAGGGAAGACTCAATGTTGGACTTGCTGATGATAAAAAATGAAAGTTTTTTATGTGTAAAATTAATTGAAACAGAGAGTTTGGTAGGGATGAGTTAATGTTAAAGTTTAATGTTATCTTAGTCATTAGCTTAGGCATTCGTTAATAAAATCCTTATTATATTAGTAGAATTGGAGGCTTTGGACAGTGAAACTCATGGGAGATCCAGTTGCATTTGTTTTGTGCTAAGTAAGGCAATTTGGTTAAATGGTTCCGAAAGTTCGGATTTGTGTGAAAATACAAGAGCTTGTTTAGACTCCCAATAAAAAACATGGCTCAATTGCTTTTTTTCTAATTTAAACTAAGTGCGGAATAAGAGTAAATGAATGCAAACAACCGATAAAACTACCCTAAGCCATATTCATCCATTATCAACAATAAAAGATAAGTTTAAAGAGTGGGGAAGAAGGATGCAAACACAAAATAATACTGAGACGTGTTATCAAAAAGGAAACCGAAAAACTCGGCGAAAAACCTTTCCACCGATCTCCAAGTGGTAAATTGATCCACTAGAGAATAAGTTAGAATACACGAATAATAAAAGACCCTCCAGGCCTAGTCTACCCAATATACTTGAGCCCTTCAAGCTCCTGCTACCAACTAACTTCTCGGAACCTTGTCTTCTCTACCTTTCCCAAATCCCGCAATTCAGCCTGATTGCATCCACTAATGATTGGCTTCTTCTAATGCTTCCCAGCAACACCAAAACCTCACTTTACACTCAGATTGGGATTGGTAAGTGTTTGGATTATCAACATTTCAAGAATTTGGATATGAAGAGGTAAAAGTAAAGGAAAATCACAAATAAATGTGTAGATGATTGTGTGTATAACAATCTCTAACTCTCAAGTGTATTTTTTAGGGTTTTCTCTCTGAAAAGCACTCCTTACAATATGTGAGTAATGGGGGTATATATAGTGTAGGTAAAGACTTGGTAAAACAAAACTTGACAAATTAGCCAAATAGAATGTTTCACGAGTATTTCGCGGAAAGGCCTTACCCACGAGACACTCGCAAAAACTTTAGGCTATCATGACTCTTCGCATTCTAGTCATGTGCTCTACACGTGGCTACTTTGCGGGTTAACTTCTTGCGAGCTTCTTGCAAAATTTACTTGTTCTTCAATTTAAGCATGAGTCTTCACACTCTCTCACACTCATCCCTTATAATTAAAAAAAATCCACAAAAATACAGAGAAAATGATTGAATAAAATTACAATAAAATGTGGTATGGCATTAAAGCCAACACAAAATAGTTTTAAATTACAATTTTACATGTTCAATTTGGTTTATTACTATAAAGGAAAGGATAAAGTTTAGCTACAACTCCACTTGATATTTTTTTATTGGATGCGAATTTTGACAAATAAACTATTAGATTACTTTTTTTTTTTCTTAGATCTTTATGCTTGCAATATTTTCAGAAAATTAAAGATCAATAACTATGTCATCAATCAAATGTTTAAATTTCAAATTTTTGTAACCTAAATTATGTATATAAAATAAGATTATGAATCAAATAGTAAATAAAATCTTATTAGAATGAAATTTGACATGCTTGTTAAGAATATAAAGAACATGTAATCCATCTATTAAAATTTTAAAATATGATCATATTTTTTTTAAGTGGAAATGAGATTTTTTATTTATTTATATAAGATAAAATTTCTACTCTAGTCTACTTTAAGTGTATATGTGTGTGAAACTCTCTCCTGGAAACTTGAACCCCGGCCCTTACCCCCCACATCCCATTACTTGTGGAGTAACCACCGCTCCAAGGGTGCACAATGGTAAAATGAGATTGACAACCCTTGTGGTTGTTAAATGTGTGGGTGCAGGACAATGAATATTAATTGTAATTAAGCCAAAATTAAAAGCAGATTTAAAGCCGTGGGCCTAAGCTTTTATATCCAACAAGTGTATGAGTTTTCCTCGTGCACTTACCTTTTTTACACACATAACTATCATGGAATAATGGACTTGCAAAAAACCCAAGTCCATTTCCAACCTCATAGAACCCAAATTAATTATGTGAAGAAAAAGTCCTCTCTTTCCCTTTTAAGTCACAACTTCCACGATTTTCCTTGAATTTAAATATGGGGTTGTTCCATACATTTGGATTTCATCTTTGTGGTTAAATAAGATTCATAGCTAGGCTGCGTGATATATGTGGCTCAAAAAAGTGTCCTCAACATGTTCAAATTCATCAATGGCCAATGTAAATGTGCCCATTGCTCCACCATGCTCAAGTGCTCAATTATGTACTTTGATCGTGCATGATTTGTCCAAGCATATGCATATCCAAGTTACAGGCGCCAGAAGCAAAAGGTTTTCAATATGAGCCCTTATCCAGTGCTCCTCCATTTTCAATATAGACGTTACATTTTTCTCTATTTTTTATCTGGTAAAAAAATATTATTTTACTTATTGATTATAAATAACTCTATTGGTTAAAATTTGGAGGCCTTTTTTTTTTTTTTTTTACTTGGGACCTTAGCCCTGAATACACACGTACGTAAAGTTGTGTAAAAAAATTTTAAACTGATTTTGTGACGTGATTAAAAAGATTTTACACAGTGCGTGTAACAAAACACTACTCGAGGATAAGTTGAATGAACTTCCTTGGAAATTCATTTAGTTTAATAGTTTAATCATGGTAATTCCTCTATCTGTAACCCGCAGGCTGCAACAAATCAATTACTATAATACAATTGCCATACCTTTTTCTTTTTTTCTTTTTTCCTATTTCAGCAGTAATTTGCTTCTTGGATTTAACATTTTTAAAAAAAAATCTAGGACTATCTTGGGAAGAGAAACAAAAATCAGAAAGAATATTTGTTTTCAACTATCTATTTTTGGGTCTGTGGAGTGAGGAGTACAAAACAAAACAAACAAGAAGCTAGAGGACATAGGAAAGCAAAGTAGACGATGATAGACATCATAAGAAGCAGGCGCTTTGGTCATGTAAATCCGGGGTCTCGAAATGCATTCTTGAAGTTAAGTTTGATGATTTTATGTTTAAATATCACGATTTATGTCTCTGTGTATGTGTTCCAGGTGCGGAAAGTTAAGATTTTTGTGAGAAATGTATACAAGTGTATACAATTCTTAGGGACTAGCTAGGGTTCTTAGGGTTCTTGAAATTTTATTGGACTCTGTGCATATACAAGTGTATATGGTAATGGTGCATATGTATCTTCTGTGTATACACACTGAGAGTTTGCTTAGCAGAAAGCCTGAAAACGTACATATATCCTTGAATGCATGTTTATGTTTGATTATGTTAATTTGATCCATATATCCTAATGTATATACATGATTTCATGATTCTTTATTATAGTTTTTTGTCAATAGCATTTTTTTTTTTTGTGAGGATCCTACTTAATAAACCCTTCTCTAAATTTGTACATACTAATGAAGGTTAATCATTCGATCAAACATGAGATGAGATGATTAACACCTTCTCATACTACATGACTCCGAACCTGACTATTTTGGCTATTGCGTAAAAGCATAATAATTTCAAATTGCGTCTTTTATAGATACATAAATTTGCATATAAATATAATTAACATCAATAATATAACTTTTTGGTTAGAACTTACACATTAAAGTATAAAATAATAGTTCTAAAAAATATATAATGTATACAAATCAATTAATTTTAGATAATTTGAATATAAATTTCACTTTTATATATCTCACTTTTATATATCTTAACATATGCTTTGTAAAATAAGAAAATAATAATAATAATACTAAATAAAAATTTCATTTTATTTTTAATTGAAAAAATAGAACATGCCCCAAATTTGCAACCATGAAAAATCATAACCTACTTTATTTTAATTGAAAAACATTCATGCATCCCTATATCCATAACATTTTAAATACAAAAATTAATGGATTTGTTTTTGGAAGAGAAAAGACATTTTTACTAAAGTGATTTACTTATACAAGACAAGCTTGTAACCCCTAGTTTATCAAAAAATAAACTTGTAACCCCTACATACGCAAGGGTGTAATTTTTGTTATAACTACAATTACATACATACCTACATACATATATGTATGTGTGTGTGTGTGTGTGTATATATATATATATATGTATGTATGTATATGTTCATGTATGTGTTTGTGTATATATGTGTATGCATATGGAACTTTTTATCTATTAAGTAATAGATTGTACTCTTCCATAGTATAATTAGTATTACGTAGAAGTATAATAAATTTGAATTTTTTTTTTCCAATAAGTTTAGATGCATGATTTGTATATAGATATAATTTATATAAAATTGGTTCTCAAAAAATAAAATAATATAAAATTAAAGTATAGTGTGGAGATAAAAGGTCTAGAAGTATATATTGGGCAATGGGCCTTGTCCAAGGACGCTTAGTGGTCCGAGAACAGATGGACGATAGGGAAGACATAAAAATCGAAGCGGCATGAACAAACCATGACTATGTAGGTTTGGGAAGGTAGTCCAAGGAGAAATGTCTCCTTGACTCAGTAAGGCAGAAGTCAGAAGGATTAGTCTGCTCTTAAGGGCAACACTTCAAAAGTTTCTACTAATAAGGATAAACATCAAGGAAATATAGGACAGAGGAAATCTAAGAAATATCTAAGGAAAAGTTGTCACCACCACATTAAATGCTCTGCAGCTAACCCTCTGGCCGCATTAATGTGGAGGTGATACTTGAACAGTGGTAAGCAGCCTTGCAGCTACTCCAAAAGACTTCAAGAATGTGCTGATGGGATAAGGATCAAAGCCAACAGTTTGACCTATACGTGGATGGTGGAGATGAAGAAATGAGGGATATATAATGGAGAAGGAAGCCCCTTACAGGGGGGCTATCTGAGATTTGAGAGGAAAAAAAAAAAACAGTGTAGTAACAAGAGTTAGACTTGTAACCAAATTCAAAAGAAATATATATAAAAATCAGTCTCCTCTAATTGTGCCGAGGACGATTTTCTTTGAGACAAAACTAGTTTATTCTTGTTTTTTTGCCATCTAGGCTCACTATAATCACTATCTAATTCATTAAAACTTAGTTTTCTAGCCCACTTTCTACAAATTCATTATTTTGGACTCTTTGGGCCTAAATCCTTTTCCTTTTGGGCTTAGGCTCCAAACAGCGTCCTTACAGGAAGGAAACTTGACTTGAAATTGGAGGGCATTGAAAATCTTAGGAAAAAAAAAATTGACTACAGTACAATTAGAAGATAATTGTAATGCAATTAGAATTTAACTTGAATTCTTGATTGAAATTCCACTTTAATATATTATATGTTATTTTTGGAAATAAATGCTTTAAATACTTATAAAATTAATGAGTTATATAAAATGAAAATGCTTTGGATATTATATTTAATATTATAAAAAATTAAAAATAATTAATTAAATGAGTATAAATGAAGACCTTGATAAATTTATACCTATTTTAAAAGTTTAATTAATAAAACAGAGGAGGGTAGGAGATATTTGAAAAATCAAAACTTTCCTCCAAAGGTTTGGATGTAAACTTTGTCGGTCTAAATAATGCAAGTAAATTATTTCACCTAAGAAGCATACTATAATTTTTACAACTTTTCTATGGATAGACAGCTTATTTCACATTTGTTATTTTCAATTTTTTCATAACTACTTTTATTTTATACTACTCACTACATGTTACTTTAACAAGATGTAGACAAGTTGTGTCACCAAAACTATTCTATTTTTTTATGAATGAATGCGGTAGGTTTTTATTTTATTTTTACATGTGTCTTTATATTGTTGAAGAATGTTTTCAAATTCCCATGGAAAAAAGAAAAGTTCTTTTATTTTTCCTTAAAGAGTAATGCTACTATAGCCACAAACTATTTTATAATATTTTTACAAAATGTTGATATGGCCAACCTCTTATTGGTTATTATCTAAACTCATCATTAATATCACTTTTTCATTTACCAATAATCACTACAAAACACGCGGGTCTTAGGTCGCGTTTTTTTCAGCCGCGTTTGCAGGTTCGTTTGTGCTTAGACAGCCAGGATTATGTTTGTGCCCAAATCCTGTCAAGGAAGATCAATCCAAGGGTTTTTGATATTGATACTTCAAAAGAAAAGAAAAAGCCTAAAGAAGGTGACAATCTTGTTGAAGAGGCTCCTGCTGATATACCATTTCTATTGGAGTTGAAGCGGATTTACTATGAACTAATGTTAAGGTAGAGTGGTTCTTGCATTTTCTTTCTTCACTGCAACTTTTAATTATTCTTTCCAT